>NW_024063432.1:1200000-1661737 GCF_006381635.1 Hibiscus syriacus
TGTTTTCAGATTGCACTCCAGGTGGGAAATCTTGTGGCATTTCTCTACAAGTCACAGATGGAGGTGGAACACCCGGAGGACCAGTCTGTATATGTGGGGGATATTGCAAGCCATAAGGTGGCATAGGCTGACCTGCAACAGGAGGATACACCGTTGATCCAGGAGGAGGTGGAGGAGGAGCACAAGGAGCATAAGGAGGAGGAGGAATTGGTGGTCCCCATGGAACTGAATTCCCAGCATAACTAGCAGGAGCAGCATTAGTGAGGGGACCTCCTGTTGTAAACTGCTGTGAGGGATAGGCACCAACTGGCAGGCTAGAAACAGGGCCAGTGGCAACTGATGAAGTAGGAGGAGGACCAGGAGGCACAGTAGGTTGAGGTGGTTTGCCAGCAACTCTCACAGCAATGGTTCTTCCTTCTAGGCAATAACCATTCATTCCCTTAATAGCATTGTTTGCCATGTCAACATTGGCATATTTCACAAAACCATACCCCTTACTCAGTCCAGTAACCCGGTCCTTGATTACCTTTGCCATCACAATATCACCATAAGATGAGAACAAACTGATCAAACCATCATCATCGAGATTGGGAGGTAAGTATCCAATGTACAAATTAGTATCATCATATTCCTTGGGGGGCTTAACTGCGCTGAACCCTAAGCCAGGGTGTGCATTTCCACTATTGCTAGCCCAAGGTGGATTGCTTCCAGAAGTAACAGATGCAGAGTTTTCCTTGCTTGCAGAATCAGGAACAGTACCTCCTAACTCGGCCAAAAATTCTGGTACTCATCATCCATTTTTTTCCCCGTTGTTCCTTTCATTGGACAATCAATTGTTGGATGCCCACCATCACCACAAATCTTACATAAAACATCACTCTTAAAATTAGAAGTGCGCGAAGGACATGCATATTGACGATGACCCGGCTCTCCACATAATCTACAATACTCTTCATCTCTTATTGTTCCATTCAAAGCAGCCAATTCCTTCAACTGTTGCCTCTTATGCTCATTCAACACCTCATCAACAGGATGCAAGAGCTTTTCCAACATTGCTGCAGCAGCCTCAAGTGATTCTTGTGTTTCGGCCTCAACCAAAACATGTAAGTCCTCGTTCTCGGAAGGATCAGGCTTCATATCCCTCTTCTGCTGAAACCTACCTTCCTTCACCGAACCTTTATCCCGAATTACAATCTTCGCACCCGTTTCCTTCTCCATCCTCTTTTGGGTATTCCCCCTTGGCCCAATAATCAACCCAATAAAATTGTAACCTGGGTATTCTTTCATCGGTATATAAAGCTTCTTCTGAAGTTTGGGTGGCCTATAGTCTGCTGGCGGCTTGAATGCTGGATTCTTCTTAAGAATCTGAGATATAATTTCTTGTCTCTCTTTATTCAATCTCTCTCTAGCCCTATATTCTCTGGTATTAATCCTAATTCCCATATTATCATATATAGGTTCAGGAGAAGGTGACCTAGCACCCTCAGGCCTATCATCCAATGGTAATCCGGACTGCAACATTCTACTAATCTCTAACAACCTACTATTCAAAGCCTGAATCTCCGGGTCAAATTGTATACCTCCAGTGAAATCTTTCATGAAATCAGGGAGCTGAATCACCGGCTTAGGCTCATCATCTGCCCATCGGGATTTCCTCTTCTTGTTCCCACTACCCGTCTCACCATTCCCGTTCTGGTTGTCGTTCGAATCCGAAGGAGGGTCCCAACGACTCCTCCTCCGCCTTCGGCTGCTGGTTTCCTCTTCTCCTCCGGAACAATCCTTGTCGTGGTGCCGCTCTGCGTATTAGTTAATCCATTTTCCGACAGTAGAGACTTATGAATCTCCGGTTTCGTTGAAGAAGGGTTGTTGACAGCATCGGAACCGGCTTCGTGATTAACCTGGCTACTGTTTTTGTTACTTCCGTGGCCCGGAGTAGATCCTATGGTTTGGGAGGGATCTGAAGATAAGGCCTCCGGAGGCGGTGGTAGCGGCGGCGGGTAATCGGAAGATAGGGTTTGAGCAGAATACGACTGGGGATCGTTGAGGTTGGTGTGGATAGAATCCATTGAAAGCAAAGTCGCAAAGTAGGGTTTGAGTTTCGTTCGGCAGAAAGCGCGAGAGAACTCGGAGAAGATGAAGAAATTTGGGCAAAATAAAGAGTAGACTTTCAAATAATAATAATAAAAAGGGTAAATTACATATTTAGTACTCCAACTAATGTTTTTTGTAAAATAATATCTAATATTACGTTTTAATTTCATTTTGATTATTAATTGTTAAAAAATTAACGGAAGTGATGACATGATATTTTTTGAAAAAAATTCATTGATGACACGTCATTATCTTATAGTGACATATTAGCATCACTGTTAATTTTTTTAGAGGTGAATGATCAAATGTAATCAAAATATAACATTAGACATGTTTTTTTAAAAAAAACAGTTAGGATCAAAACAAAACAATAATAAGAGTTGGAGTACTCGACGTTATAGTTTACCCTAATAATTATGTACTCTAAAATAAAATTAATTATATTTATTTTATAAAATTATATAAACTACAAAATAAATTATAGTAATATTTTATAATTTAAGTTATAATTAATAGAATAAAGTATACTAATGATCACTAAATTTTTAAGATGTTTTCATTTTGGTCATTGAACTTTTAAAAATTACATTATAGTCATTAAATTTTTAATTTGTTTTCATAATAATCATTATCGTTCAGAAATATTGACGTGACGCGTTAAATTCTTGCCCATCTTAAGTTTTCTAAACTAACAACCACCGTAAAAGTTAAATTTTCAATGAATAGAGCGATCACTAATCAATCCTAACAAAAAGGTTTCGATTGGTTAGAATATTATACTTTGGTTCCAAGTTGATCCAACGGTCAATAATGAACGATCAAAAAGTTTTAATCTTTAATTTCTATTAGACCATTGTCTCATTTCGATTGAATAAATCATCAAACTACCTTTTTTCTCTCTTTTTTATTTCAATTCGAACTCGTTAAAAATCTTCTAAACTCTTCAAATCCAAATCTAACTTAAAAGTGTGAAAGGATTTGGATATAAATATATTAAACTCGTATTTAATTCTTAAATAATGAGTTCTAATTAATAAAAATTATATGAAAATATAGAAAAATAGAACATCTTTACACAAATACTTAAGGTACATGTAAGATTTTCTGATACTTTTTTAATTGAGTTGGAATTGGTGATCATGATGCAGAAAAGCAAGCAAAACTCAACAAATATGCTAAGCTATAGGATAAGACTTGATTAATTTCAAGGATTGTAATTTATTTAAATATGGGGTATTTTCCTGAGAAAATACAAGTGTGATAATACCCATAATTCTTGTGTCTGAGTGTGTATATATTATGAAAAAATTCCAATATAAATTTGTAAGTTTGGATGATGTAATAATAGTAGGGTTCTTCTAGACTCGCCTATTGTTGATTAAAGGGGTAGGAGTAGAAAGAGCCAACCATGTTCTTGGTGAGTATCCTCCTCCTCTTTGCGGCGCCCTCATCGACTCCTTCTCTTTCTCGCCATGTATCATCTGTGAAGACAAATGTGAAATCACAATATTGTCAGTTTCCTCCATGTTTTAAACAAATTAATCAAAAGGGTATAGTGGGAACATATATATATATATATATATCTATATATACTCGTGGCATGGAAGTATGTCTTCTCTGATATGTGAGTGGACAAGGTGAGCTGTGAGTGTGGGACCCACAATATCCATTCTCTTGGGGGTTGGGGTTGCCAATGCCAGGGACCTCATTCAGGTTGATGACGAGACCATTTGTGTGTAAGTATTTGACAACGGGAGGAGTGGTGATCGGAGCTAGGTCCCCATTGGGGCTGGATGGTCCCATGTTTGGCCACAGGAAGGTCCCTTGTGGTTTGCATATCCTGAACCCACTTTTCAGCCTTTCATTCTTTGCCGCTGCCTTCTCCTCTCTTGTTACAACCGGGCTTCTTCTTTTTCTAGCAACTGATGGGTTCTTTTCTTCTTCTACTTCTTCATCTGATATCGCCAGTACAGATCTGTCACTTTCAGTGCTTGATGGCGGCTTTGTTGATCCCATTAGCAGAAGTGCATTTGCAGCTTCCACTTTAGACTTCAGCTTCCCCATCTCTTCCTGTATGATTCATCCATCCCATTTTCATGATCGTCAGGATTCCGTGAAAAATAAACACAGTTCAAACAGTACGTGAACTTCTATGATCAGGGGATGAATACCTCCACTC
Organism: Hibiscus syriacus; assembly: GCF_006381635.1. NCBI lineage: Eukaryota > Viridiplantae > Streptophyta > Magnoliopsida > Malvales > Malvaceae > Hibiscus > Hibiscus syriacus. The sequence goes on from NW_024063432.1 coordinate 1,204,271, forward strand.
CACACAAAGATTTTCCAATATCACCCAGCTGCCCCTCAAGTTTATCTTTCAATTTCATCAAGTCCATGTACTTTTCCTGAGAAACAAAACTATTAGTTAAAAGAGCCATATGAAATTATGAATGGTAAACGAGATAAGTACTCAAGAAGGGCCTCAATAAATCTACCTTCAACGGGAGTAACATATTGGCTTCACGAACCATGTTTTGGCTTGCAGCACAAGATTTCGAGGTGATGGCAAGAGCTAGATTTTCTTCAGTGTTTTTGTTCTCCATCATGCCCCTTTTAAACATAGATCACATATATTAGACCAATATCAGTAATGAAAATCTGCTTGTAAGGGATAACGTACATATAGGTGAATGACAAATTAAACAGTAAAAAGATAAAAGGATCCATACTTTTTTAGCTTGGCTATCTCTTCCCTAAGCTCCTTGAGCTCTCTAGCACATACTGGATCCTGGGTGGGATCATCACCAAGCTTCCAACCAGGAGGTGGGGTCCAATAAGGATCCTGTACCCCAGCTTCCTTCCTGATTTTCATTAAATCAGCACTCTCCAACCAATACTCCATTGCCCCGTTAGCATTATGGCGCCTCATGAATCTTTCTTCACCTCCAGGAGCCACCTTCCACGCCATGTGCTTCAGCAAATGATCCAACAAACCAGTGTCCCCTATCAGCTTCCTAGCTTCTAGTCTCAATGCTGGCCTGAGTATTGGGTTCCCAAACACTGCTCCCTTCTCCTTCATAATCTTCAACATGTTTTTCTCAGCTAAATTATACCTTTATTAACATTCATTCATCCAACTTAGATAAACCAGCTTTTATAAAAGAAATTAATTCAACAAAAATTGAATAAATAAACTATATAGCTCACCGGTGAACAGACCATCTTTCTATGGAGTTCTTGACTTCTCTTCCCTTGCTTGGCTTGTAAAGCATAATTTGCTGATCATTTTCATGCTTTAGTTTCTTTGCCATATGGGCTCTTAAGCTTGCTCCATGGAGCGTCCTCTTAGAGCTCTTCCTATCTGCCCCCATAATGATCTCTTCCTCCTCCTCCTCCTCATCTTCTTCTTCATTTTCCTTTTCCTCCTCTTGTCCTTGGACACTTCCTGTCCACGTCTCCTGCACGTGTGGACTCAAGAACCTAACCAGTCTACGCCGACCCCACCGGACCATCCCTCCGGATAGCAACTCAGACCAGCACAAGCCTTGCTTAAGGACCATGTTGACATAGCTGGTAATGATAGTTGGGCTTGGGTTCTTCCCTATTTCTTGTTCCTTGGGAGAAACCTCCATTACCCAAAACCTCCATTGATTCCTTTGCACCGATAGTTCATGTGGTGGGATCCTCCGATATAAAACATCCCCAGCTATCTCCGATACCATGGCATACTGTTCATCCAGTGTAGGCAACATCTTTGTATCCCCTTTCGTCCGGTTCCGCTGGCTGAAATGTGCTCGAAGAGAATACCTACTTGGATACCTCAACGACACGCTGCACTTGGACTTCTTACTCACCTGGCAAACAAAGTAAAGAAAAAAAAAAACCCAGTTACCCATTAGGATTCGAAAAGCAAACTCAAAACCAAATGCGTTTCATTCTGTTTTGAATTCATTTGAGGACTGAGGTCAGGTTTATTACCATGATAACACGAACTAACTTGAGTTGGTCCGGGGTTTTGATGGGAAGCTTGGAATGGTTAATTTCGTAGTAAGACCCAACTCTGATATGAGAAACAGCATCTGAAAGCGGGCATTAATGGAGGTTAATCATTAATGAAAAACAGGAAAAAAAATTAAGGATATAAAAGCATAAAGATGAGGTTGATTAATTTACCAAAGGTAGAATCAGGTGAAGAACCTAAACAAAACCTCATTTTAGCGACCTTAGACCACTCCTCTGATTCTTGCCTTTTCAAGTGAATCATCTCCTGAAACATTTCCAAACAATATCGATACTAATTATTGTACGTGAACACTGAATTTTAACCCAGGAAAAATTGATTTGAGAGGGAAAAACAAGGTTTACGCGCGCGTAGCAGACAAAAAGGTTTTGCATGTTCGCGGAAAAAAGAAAACGTCACTTTCGTTCAGTAGATAATACGACGCGTACTTGGTAGCATGGAGAATGGCGCGTGAGGTGAGTGCTCGTGTGCGTATAACAGAATAAAGCAACAATCGAAAGCTGAGGAAAAAACTGCGTGCAAAAATGCAATCAATGAAATGAAAACGAAGGGGAGAGAGAGATTACTGAGAGATTCGTAGCAGCAGATGTTTCTTCATCACGATTAGGCGATCTTCTCTCCATTTCTCAGATCTGTTGATCACATGAAAACAAACGGAAAATCATCGGAATCCGAAGTAATAAGAAATGATCTGAACGAATATGCATGGAGGAGTGGATTAGGGTTTCCGAGAAAGACTGAGAATGTAAAAACAAAAGGAAGTTGATTAATGTAGCAGTGATGTTGTAGTTGATCAACATAGAAAAAGAAAACAGTAGGAGGAATTCATTAAATGCAAAAGCTTAAAAGAAGTAAGAGAAAAAGCAATGGATCCGAAACAAGTACAGGCGCATTAGATAATCAGGAGAAAAAGAAGATAAAATCAACAAGAAAGTTAACAGAATAGTACTTGAAAGAAAAACTCTAGTTTGCGAAAATTTTCTCGCGGTTTCTCGGGAACCAACCAAACAGAAAAGCAAAGCAACAGAAATCAGAATGAGTAAAAGAAGAAGATCATACAGTGGGCTGGTTGAATCAAATCTCAGCTCAGCAGCCTGCAAATCAACGGTGTTGCGAAGAGATGAGGGATTTGGAAATTAACGATAAAAAACAAAGGGCGGACACGAAAGAGAAGAGAAATTATGGAAGTGAGAGGTGCAGCAGAGAATGCATATATATAGAGAGCGAGAGCGAGTTGGTGGGTTTTTGGTTCTGAAAGCATGAATGGAGACTCAGTGAGTGAGTGAGACTCAGTGAGTGGGTGAAGAGATTTCTGTTAGGATTAGCACTGTAACTGTAAGGGAACTGAAAGGAGACTCAGTTAGTGAGACTCAGTGGAGCGTTTGGAGGAGAGAGAGAGAGAGAGAGAGAGATTGCTGTTGCTTCACTGGCTTCAGCATTTCCTACCCCAACTAAATACTTGAAATTCAACGGATTTCTTTTTGTTTCTTTTACCAACTCATTCCGTTTGGTTCGTTATATAATAAAACTTAGCTTCAACTTCTATTTCGGGGATTTAAATAGCAGTCTGCTATCAAAATAACATCCGATAAATAATGGTTGTGTTGTCGTTCGTAATTGTTATTGCACAATCGCAAATCCACGATACTCATAATCATCATGACATTATCCGCAATCACGATAAACAGTGACATAGCTATTAAGGAGGTGGGAGGGGATGTTGCCCTCCTAAATTTTTCGGTGCAATAATGTTTTAGGTCATTTTAATTTAAATATTAATTAAATTAGATCATTGACCTTCCCAATTTTTATATTTAAATACTTTATTAAACCTTGTTCTTTCGTTGTAAAGAAAAGTAGCTCCTTCTAATGTCTAATCCTAGCTCCGTCCCTGACGATAAACACAATACAACCGAAAACGTTATTGTGATCGATATTTAAATCCACGAGTTATAGTGAGTGAGAGAGGAAAATAAAATCTATTTATATATCATAATATTTTTAAATTATTACGTGTATTTTAAATAATAATTGAGATTAATATTTTTTAAATTTCAGTTAATAAAAATGTTTGCTCCTTGAGATGTTTATTAAAAATAGAGCATTATTTGTTTTTAATCCCTTCTTTGAGACATCCTATAGTTATTGTTGAAGAATTTTAAATTTGGAAAGAAATTGAAAGTTTATATACTAAAACGGACCAAATTAATAATTTAAATACTAAATGCGTTTTTACGGTAGGGTATTAAAATAAAACAAAAACTACACATTAAGTATGATTTTTAAAAAAAGTAAAAGTTAAAGTACTAAAACGACCTAAAACTGTAGTTTAGTTACTGAATACGTAGTTTATCCATTGTATTTTTGTTCTTAATAAGTGTACAGATAGATCAAAATAAAGGTACCATTTCTGACATTAACCCCTTTACATTATTAATAGTAACTATTTATTCAGCACAGGCTTCCATATAGAGTTCACAATCCCCACGTTAACACAAGACCAAGGGGGTTCCTTTTGATGCTTTCATGGAATCAGCACAACTGATCCAGATGTTCTGCGATTCTCCAGGACTTCATGTGCCCTTGCAGGTTCCGACAGAGGGTACTTGTGATTCACCCGAACCCGCAAAACGCCCGATGCGACGTTATCAAACACCTCCCCGGCCGTCTCGAACAGCTCATCCCAAGTCGATGTGTAATGCATCATGGAAGGCCTAGTCAAGCACAAAGATTTTGCTGCAAGTGCAGACAACGGGATCGGATCCGGTGCACCAGAAGACTGTCCAAAGCTCTCCATATATCCACGAGGGTTTAAACATGCCAAGGAGCCCTACACACGAAAACCATGATCACAAGTACGCGATAGAGCATCATCCCGAAGGAGCACTCGGAAACTCAACATTCGATTACGAGTAGCATAAGGAATGGAAACCATGCATGATTACCTGAAATGTATCTTTTCCTACAGAACCGTAGACAACTTCCACTCCCTTGCCTGATGTTATCACATCGACACGGGCGACGAAATCCTCTTCCTTGAGAATTATGACATGGTGACATCCATCTTCCTTTCTTGAGCCGCCTTCTCTTCGGTCGAGATGGTTCCGATGACAGTGGCACCGAGTGCCTTTGCCCACTGGCATAATAAAGATCCAACCCCACCGGCAGCTGCATGAACAAGAACCGTGTGTCCGGATTCAACCTGTATTACATTATAACAATCAAGCATCAAACCTATGCTGTGATTATCTTGTATCCATGCACCCTTCCTTGAAGCAACGTCGTACTAGAAACTGGGTGATTATAATTAGTTTTTATTTCATTTTAGTATATTGCTCAAAATTTAACGTTAACTTTTTACAAAAAATTAAAAGTTTAGGCACTAAAATGGACCAAAATTGATAGTTTATGTACTAAACGCGTTAAGTTTTTAATGACATGACACTAAAATGAAACAAAAACTAAATGTTAGGTATGATTTTGAAAGTTTAGGTACCAAAATAGACCAAAATTGATAATTTAGGTACTAAATGTGTAGTTTACCCAAATATTTATTAGGTAAATGACATTAAAAGATTGAGGATAAATCACACATTTAGTTCCTTAACTATCGCTTTTGTTCCATTTTGGTCACTTAACTATTTTTTTCAAAATCATACCTAACATTTAGTTTTAGTTACATTTTGGTCACTCATCATTAAAAAAAATTAATGGTGATGTTGACATATCACCATAAGGTAATACCACATCATCATTGAAAAAATTAAAAAAAATGGCATGTCAACAGTTTTGTTAAGTTTTAACAGTAGATGACCAAAATGAAACCAACACATAACGTTAGATGTGATTTTGAAAAAAATAATAATTAAATGACCAAAACATAACAAAAGTGATAGCTGGGTACTAAACGTATAGTTTACCCAAAAATTTATTTGTTTAGTTTGAGTTATTTCAAGCTACTTATTCAAGATCATTTTAAATTTAGATCCTCCTAAATTTTGATTATTTCAAAATCAAGTCATCAAGAGATAATCATTTAATTTAAATCGAATCCACTGACCACATATTCACATGCTTCTCATTAAGGGTGTTCATTGTTAAGTTTTAATCTAACTAAAAAAATAATTTGAAATTAACTGAATTAATTAAACTTTATTCCATTCGATTAATAATTTTAAAAAATAATTTAATTAATAATTAAAAAATCGATTAATTCAATTTTTTTGGGTATAAAGTCTTTTCCATTATCTGAACATCTTCAACACAACCGAAGCTATGGCAGTTGGGATAGCCATAACAAGTGAAGGTGGCCAATACAATGGCAGGGTAACTTTGCTCCTCCTTCTTTCATGCATGATGGCAGCCATTGGAGGAATCATCTTTGGCTATGACCTTGGGATTTCAGGTTATATTTCATCTACTCTCTCTGTGTCTCTTCCAATCAGCTTGCTTTAGCTTTTTCTGTAGTAAATTCATGGCTAAAACCAACATGAATTCATTCTTGAGCTTAGGGGTGTAAATGAACATAGTGTACGATGAGTTGTTCGTGAACCGTTCATATAACTTTCGTTTATTAAGCTAAATAAACGAGTATGAACAAAATTTTTATGTTCATGTAATAAACGAACGAACACAAATAAAGGTATGCTCGAGTCGTTTATATTCACAAACAAGATCGTTCAGGGACAGAGTCAGAATTCCAACCTAGGGGGCAAAATATAAATAACCATAGAAAATGAGGGATAAAATCAAAATAAACTAGAATTTAGAGTCCCAACTTAATAATTTCCCATATATTTTTAATAATAAAAAGTATGGGGCAGAACCCCGGGACTAATCGTAGCTTCATCCATCATATCGTTTATTGACTTTTTTATGAGCTCGTTTACTAGGTTTAATTCTTTTACATTTAAATATTAGTGAATGTATGGACTAAATTGAATATAAAGTAAATTTTAGAGTTCAAACTGTGGAACCTAAAGAATATAATGATTAAGGATATAATTTCACCATTTTTCTTTGACTTCCAAATGAAATTTGCTAGTTAAGGAGAGTTTTGGTTGACAATAATATTAAACGAATATATTCATAAACGTTAAATGAACGAATACAAACTCAATTTTGTTTGTGTAAACTCAATTGATTTTGACCCTTACATTTTATCTACTTATCATGTGTTGATGCTGTGATCAAAGGTGGAGTGACGTCCATGGAGCCATTTCTGAGGAAGTTTTTCCCAAAGGTTTACACGAAGATGAAAGAAGACACCAACATCAGCAATTACTGCAAATTCGACGGCCAATTGTTGACTTCATTTACGTCTTCACTCTACATAGCTGGACTTATTTCGTCTTTCTTCGCATCGCCGGTGACTCGAGCCTTTGGTCGCAAGCCCTCGATCCTTATAGGAGGAGCTGCATTCCTTGTTGGTTCAGCCCTTGGTGCTGCAGCTTTGAATGTGTACATGTTGATATTCAGTCGTGTCTTGCTAGGCGTCGGGGTCAGATTTGCGAAACAGGTATGCACACAGAAGAGCAATGAACATTGGCTTCCAATGCGTTGTCGACCTCGGTATTCTTTCTGCTAATGTTATAAACTTCGGCGCCGAAAAGATCGAAGGCGACTGTGGCTAGCGTATCTCCCTGGCACAAGCAGCATTATCAGCCTCGATCCTAACTATAGTTGCACTGCTCCTCCTGAAACGCCCAACAGCTTAATCCAAAACAACAATGATCCCCAAAAGGCCAAACCGTGCTGCACCGCATACGCGGCACCATTGATGTCCAAGTTGAACTGGATGATCTCATCGAAGCGAACTCGATTTCGAAAACCATCAAACACCCATTTAGGAAAATCACAACACGAAAATACAAGCCACAATTGGTAATGGCAATAGCTATACCATTTTTCCAACAAGCAACAGGCATAAATGTGATCACATTTTATGCTCCAATACTATTCAGGACATTCAGCCAAGGTGAAAGTGCTGCTCTCATGTCCACAGTCGTGACCGGCCTTGTCGGTACAACCGCGACATTCGTATCGATGCTTAGGATTGATAATTATGATCGGGGAATCCAAATGTTGGCGACACAGATAACCGTCGGCGTAATTTTGGCTGCATTGTTAGGAGATCGTGGTGGATTAAACAAAGGGTATGCATACTTAGTTTTAGGTTTGATTTGTGTGTATGTAGCTGGTTTTTCATGGTCATGGGTCCCTAGGGATAGCTAGTTCCTAGTGAGATTTTCCATTGGAGATTAGATCAGCAGGGCAAAGCATTGCAGTGGTAGTGGGATTTCTCTTCACATTCATCATTGCACAATCTTTTCTAGCCATGCTCTGCCGATTCGAGTCCGGGATTTTCTTCTTTTCGGGGCATGGGTGGCGCTGATGACCCCGTTCGTGTACCTTTTCTTGCCGGATACCAAGAATGTTCCGGTCAAACAAATGGGGAAAGTGTGGAGGGAACATTGGTTCTGGAAATCAATTGTTGGTGATGAGAACAAGGCTTGCACAAAATCGCCATAACACAATGCAAAGTAAATTATCTTAATTTAGACCTATTGATAATATTATAAACGTTGAAGGATTAATTAGGTTAAATTAAAATAGAGGGATTAAATATCAAATTCCAATATGCCGAGGGTTTAAAACCCAAATTAGTCATTTTCTTTTCCAACTAATGTGTAAAGGTCAAAGGCGGTCCATAATTTCTTAAATTTTGTCACAATCAAAGCTATAAATGAAGAAGGAAAAAGAGGGCAAAAGATGGACTTTTGAACGGGTATTAAAGTAAAATAAAATGAAATTTTAGGTATGTTTTTGAAAAAATTAAAAGTTTATGTATTAAAATAAATTAAAATTTTTAATTTAAGTATTAAACACGTAATTTATCCCAAAATTTATTATAATTTTAAAACATAACTGATTTAATTCAATTTAAATTAGTCTAAAGTAATCATTCTAACCAGAGATATTTATTTGAATTTAATAATTTCAATTTAATGTGAATTTACATATTTGTTTTTTAAAATCTAAATTTATGTTGAATCGAATTTAATTTTTTTATCTCGCCTAAAATAAAAATGTAATTATTTTTCATATTTTTGAAAATAGATATTGTAATATTACTTTTTGATAAATGATGTGAATATAAGATAATATAAAATATTCTTAAAAATAAATATCATAATCACTTCTATACCTTTTTTATTTAATTTTTTAATTTATCAAATAGAATAAATATTGTTGGTAAATTACATGTTTAGTACCTAAAGTATTCATTTTTGTTCATTTTAGTACTTAAATTTTTAATTTTTCAAATCATACATAACGTTTAGTTTTTGTTTCAGCTTAATACTCCGTCGTTAAAAACTTAATTGGTGGCCTTATTGACTGTCGCATTGTCGGCCGATGAAGGCCAAACTTTCCATCCCACACCTTTTCGACCACCTGAACATGATTTAGGCCTTCGTTTCACCTACAAATGCATGAATCTCCTCAAATTGACTTCTTCATCCTCCGATCTTGACGTCTGAAGGGGTATTTTTGGGTAAATTACATGTTTAGTACCTAAAGTATTCATTTTGTTCGTTTTAGTACTTAAATTTTTAATTTTTTCAAATCATACATAACATTTAGTTTTTGTTTCAGCTTAATACTCCGTCGTTAAAAACTTAATGGTGGCCTTATCGACTGTCGCATTTGTCGGCCGATGAAGGCCAAACTTTCCATCCCACACCTTTTCGACCACCTGAACATGATTTAGGCCTTCGTTTCACCTACAAATGCATGAATCTCCCCAAATTGACTTCTTCATCCTCCGATCTTGACATCTGAAGGGGTATTTAAGTGTTCGTGTCAAAGAGTGTTTCTCGAATAAATATCCTTGTAATCACCAAAAAAAAAAAAAGGAATGTTTCATGTTTAGAAATTCTATGCCCTGGAATCCTGAAATCTTTGATCGTTGTATATTTAATCTCTTTACTGCTGGCAAACCATGTATTGTATGTTCTTGCAAGATTTGCAGGTTCTTTCCTTAAATTCCAGGCTAATCACAGATTCTAACATGGGATTTTTTTTTTTTGTAAAGATGCAGAGAATTGATCTTAAAAGAAACTGGCAGAATAATGGAGAAAAAGGAAATGGAAGAAGCAGAAGTTGAACTGGTGTTCCCACCTTCTGCAACTTTAACCATTGGAATAGCTATCAATGGGAGTAGAGAAAGCAAGTATGTGATTAAATGGGCCTTGGAGAAATTCATTCCCAAAGGAAACACTGTGTTTAAGTCGTTACATGTTCGTGCAAGGATCACTGTCGTTCCTACACCGAGTATGTTTCTGCCATAGCGTCGTCAATGGTCATCGTGCTTCATCATCTAATCTGGTTTTCGAACTGATTAAATTCTTTCTGTCAATACCATTTCCTCGGTTGAATTCTCTCAGTGAACGTCGGCTAGAGGAAGCAATGAAGTTTAAGGAGGTAAGTTCTGAGGAGGAGAAAGCTAAAGAATTAGCTAGACAAGAGAAGGAGAAGTCTGAAGCTGCAAGAAGAGAGGCAGAGCATGTGAAGGAGTGCCAATCGAGAGGCTTCACTGAGGCGAGAGGCCGAGATGAAAGCCTATAACGAGGCTAAAGAAAGAAAGCTTGAGATTCCTCACAGGTCCCATACAGCAATACCAAACGTTCGAATGGAAGAGATTGTGTCAGCTACATCCTCATTTGCTTCTCCTTCTCGGTGCTTGTCCCGAACATGGTTGCCTAGTTTACGAGTACATGGAAACGGTAGCTTGGAGGACAGATTGCTCCGGAAGAACAATACCCACCAATCCTCGGTTCGAGAGATACAGAATGCTTGGGAATAGGCTCAGCTCGTGTCTTCTCGCAACTCAAAGCCCGAACCAATCATCATCGTGACCTGAAGCCTGCAACATTTTACTCGATCATAACTTTGTGAGCAAGATCGTTGATGTCGGACTTTCCATGATGATAAGTGCAGATTCTTGCTCTACATCCACCATGTACAAGGACACAACACCTGTCGGAACACTCCGCTATATCGATCCCGAGGATCAAAGAACCGGGTTGATATCGACGAAACCAACATTTATGCCTTTGGGATATATATTGCAGTTGCTAACTGCAAAACCGGCAATAGCACTAGCTCATGTGGTGGAAACAGCAATCGATAGCGACAACTTAACGGGAAATGGCCTGCTGAAGAAACAAAGGAATTAGCTAGACTGGGACTGGCTTGCCGAGCTTCGGCGTAAACACAGACCCGGTTTGAAAGTCCAGATTTGTGATCGGTTTAAGTTTTAATTTAATGTTGATGTGATGTGACACTATAAGATATCATGACGTTATTGAAAAAATTTAAAATATCACATCAGTAGTTCTATTAATTTTAATTGTGGGTATCAATTAAAATCTAAATTAAATGTTAAGTATGATTGAAAAAAAATAAAGTTTAATACTAAAACGGAAAAAAGTAATGATTAGATACTAAACTTATAATTTACCTAAAAACACACCTAAAACAATTAAGGTATAATAACAAAATTAACCCAACATTTTGCACAAATGATTATTTGCCCTTTATCCTTTTTGGATCATTTTAGACTAACATTTTATTTTTGAGTAAATATCCCTAATAAATTATTAATTGATTAACTGTCATATTTCATACGGATGTAGTAACTCATATGTGATGTCACTTCAGCAAAAAAAAATATTTTAGAATAAAATAATTACATATTCACTTATAAAAATATTTAAAAATATTTTTTATCATGTGTCATCACACGTGGATCTATCACATTAATATGAATCATTTATCGTTAGGTAACTAACGATTTCCATCCACCCGAACGAACAATAATTCATTAAAGTGGGGATTAAATATTTTTTATTTTTTTTTCAAAAAACACATATTTCTATATTGATAATATTTTAAAATAATTTTATTAAAATAATTTTATTATTACGCCTAATTAAATTAATAAATAATTACCTAAAGTTTCAAAGTCCAGGACGGTCAATTTTATAATCAATTAAATTTGAATTCTTTAAGCTCCGCCACATCACAGGATCCAATCAAATTACACCCACGTCACCAGAGCCCACCGACCAAATGGACCCGCATGGCACATGCCGTCCCATTTAAATGTACCAAAAAGTAAAGCCGACGCTAACCCATTTCGTCGCTATAAAGTAAAACCTATAATCGCATTGCATTGCCTTCATTTCTCTCTTCTTGTTCGAAGGTTCTGTTATCTCTCCGAACTCCAAAGAAACGAACTTTTCCTTTTGATTTCCCAATTCAAAAGCACACCCAGATTTTGTCTTCTCTTCAATCCATCGTTTTTCATGATGTTCTTCTTAAAACTTTTCCTCTTCTTTTCATTCTTCTCCCCACTTTCTCTCACGAATCCGCCTTCAACCCATCTTCTCCCAGGCCGCTAATCATAATGAACCCGGAAGATAATATCGAGCCCAGTTCCGAGAATTCGACGAAGAGATCAGTTGCAGTGTACGAGCTGGAGATTTGCGTGGAAGCCAACAATTTGTGTCCTTGGAACGATTCCCGAGGAATGTCTGGGTTATGTCGAAGACTACATGACTGGTCGTGGCTATAAAGTTGATCTCGAAAGGGTTTCCAATGAGGCTGGTGTTTACGCCATGAGCCTGCAGCTGAGTGGAGACGGCAAAGAGTTTGGGTTTTTGATATTGATGAGACTCTGTTGTCCAACCTTCCTTACTACGTGAGCATGGTTATGGTAAGATTTTGATTTGGTCGTTTCCTTTCTTCTCCAATTTTCTTGAACTTGTTTGGTTGCTAAGAAACTGGTAATCTGGTCAGCTGAGTTGGAGACGGCAAGATGTTTGGGTTTTTGATATGATGAGACTCTGTTGTCCAACCTTCCTTACTACGTTGAGCATGGTTATGGGTAAGATTTTGATTTGGTCGTTTCCTTTTCTTCTCCAATTTTCTTGAACTTGTTTGGTTGCTAAGAAACTGGTAATCTGGTGCAAAAAGTAGGGGAAAAACGAATTTTGGTGATTGTTTTTATTAGGTGTACATATTTCGGATATAAGATATATTCTATCCGAAAATTTAGATATTTAAAATAGTTTTTCTCATAGGACTTTGGGAATTTAGCGGCTGACTCTAACATGCTCGAATATACGATTTTTGTTAAATTACGAAATTTCTTTAAGAATAACTTATGAAAAAATAATAGAGATCGAAATGATCATTTTGATAATTTTGAAACTATTTTTACATTAGGTCAATCGAAATTCTGGGCCGCCCTCGGTCTATCCATTCTCCTTTTGAATGTTGGTGTTGTGTTTATGTGAGTCTAAATGCTTAATTTCTAATGTGGGGGGTTTCATTGACAAATTGCAGCTTGGAGATATTTGATCCTATAGAATTTGATAAGTGGGTTTCAGAGGGGAATGGCAACCAGCAATAGAACCCAGCCTCAAACTTTATGACAAGATTCTAGATTTGGGGTTCAAAGTTTTCTACTAACCGGTCGAAGTGAACGGCACAGATCGATTACGATCGAGAATTTGACGAAATCAGGGTTTCGAACCTGGGACAAGCTTATATTAAGGTGGACATCTCTGACCTCTTTTACTTGATTACTTATGGATTCTTTTAGGTGGCTTGTTGGACTGCAATGGCGTTTCTTCGTTCTGGTTTCCATGGATTTCGATGCTAGTTTTCGATGCTATGTCATGCGTTGAATTTGTCGACATTTGGCTTTATGTCTATCACAGGCTTCACTGTCAAACATGAATACATGTTTTTTTTTTTCAAGTTTCAGCAATGGAATCGAAGAAAAGGTTTTGATGTTGCTAAACCTGTTGGACTGCAATGGTGTTATTCTAGAGTTCTAATTGTTTTCTTTGATACTATGTTATGCTTTAAAATATGCTCTCATGCCTTACTGCACATAGTGAAATCATGGTAGAAATTCGGGTTTAGTTTTAGCTATCACAGCCTTCACCGTCGAGTATGAATGCGTATTCTTTTTCGAGTTTTTGCAATGGAATTCAAAGTAGTTTTATGTTTGAATGATGGTTGAAGTTTCATTCTCAGCTTACTTTTCATTTCATGAAGCAGTCTTCTGTATTTTTCCTTCTATGAAGGCTTTATTTATCCTTCAGGCGCTGCAATTACCAATGTTAATCGCAAACTAATCCTGATATCGTTCTACGCAGAGACCCGAACACCATGGCAAGCTAGCAACCGTGTTTTAAGTCGGAGAAAAGGAGTGAGATGGTAGAAGCAGGATATAGGATTCTGGGAAAACTCTGGGGATCAATGGAGCGATCTACTGGGCACCGCCCAATCGATTCGATCATTCAAGTTACCGAATCCTATGTACTACATTCTCTAGCAGACCCTTTTGCAATTGTTTTCAGTAAAACAATGCCTGCATGATTCTGGTCTACACAGAAGGGTATCATAGTGTTGTAGCCTGTAAATACATTCAAACCTGCAATTGTTATCAGATCCAACAATTGTACCATAAGAGACTAAAGTTTGAGAATTGATAACAAAAAGAAAACGTGAATGATTAGCATGATATTATACCATTTTATTATGGTTGTTTGATCTTGAAGTCGAATGATGGGGCATGAAGCCCTTAATTCCCTGTGCCCTTACAAGCATATCAGTTTAGCATGAGCCACAATTATTTCTTTCTACCTTTCGTAGGATCCGGTGACCTACTTCCAATGGGGGTGAACATGAAGTTCCCGGAAAACATGGCTGATTTATCTGTGCATATTAGATGTCAAACTTCAGGTTAAGCTTAAAGGATTCAACATCATAAACTCGGATCCATCTGTTGGACAGACAGAGCATAACCTACCAGTTAATGAGAGGCAACTGACTTCACGACGAACATACCTTTCCATTACCTGCAGAGAAAAGCGTAAAGACTCGGTCGTACAGTGACCATTAAACTCAACACAAACTTATGGTGTTCACACTGTACATCAGGTTATGAGCACAATCATTCTTCTCCAACAGGTTGAAAGATGGAGACATCGGCATTTCAAAATGGAACTAAAGAAAATACCTTGGAAATAAAATGAATCAACACCACATCCTACGCGACGGTTAATTATAACGGCATAACCAAGATAAGAACATGCCAGGACTGCACGTAATGCAGCAGCAGCTGCTAGGATGTACCATCATCAGAAAAGATATTCCTGAAATTTTTTCAAACCAATGTTAAACATGAGCAAGTTCATTGCCCAAGATGTCTACCAAAATGGTGACGATGCATAGCATCGGGTTTAAATAGCCTCGGATAACGGCTACAACTTTATTGAACCAGACAAACTTAACCAAGAGGGCAAGTTTGTTCTTGCATCACAATTTAATGGCCATCATACAGATTTTAGGCAAAGGCAAATCAAATCACCGAGTTTCAGTTTATCAAATGACATCCAATTAAAATAGTTCCAAATAGTAGGCGAGCAATTATTAAACAAAACTAATCTTCCTTGCAAGGGCATAGAATAAATAGAGAAGCTGCAATGACGACAACCACGAAT
This sequence comes from Hibiscus syriacus, assembly GCF_006381635.1. Taxonomy (NCBI): domain Eukaryota; kingdom Viridiplantae; phylum Streptophyta; class Magnoliopsida; order Malvales; family Malvaceae; genus Hibiscus; species Hibiscus syriacus. The sequence continues at coordinate 1,219,546 of NW_024063432.1, forward strand.
GCCTGGAACAAGTTCTGATGAAGTACTTACCTCCATATAACCTCTCTTAGCTCCTCCTTTGTCGCCTCTGGCAGCGAGGGAGCGTCATAAGCAACAATATTTCCATAGAAAATCTTCTCCAATTCTTTCATCCATTTCGTCAAAAGCAAGTTCACCTTCCATTTCAATGATAAAAGACTAGCTTCAAAGAACTATTCGATTTCTCGCATTCTCATTCGCAGACTACTTACCCCAGCTTTAGATACTCTGAGACGTACTGTCCTAATTCAACACCCTCTTTTCCTTCGGCTTTCAATCGGCGTAAACAGAGCCACATGTGAAGTACAAGCAGAGAAAACGTAGTATGGAACGTCTTCACCAAGTTAAATACTGCACAACAAAGACACCAATCATGAAGGCAATGGTACTGCCAACAAAGGGAAGACCTGAAATATAAACGCAGCGAGAGACCTTCATACGCTTGCTTTGTTTACTATAGAAAAGCAACATCTTGAGAACAATACGCTTAAGAACTTCATACTTTGGGTGTTCCACTCAAAGGGGGGAGTCTGGGGGTAATGCCAATGAACTAGGCTTAGACCTAAACATTTATCCAAATTTACCTACTCAAAATAAAAACCCAGATCAACAGCAACACCAAAACAAGATTATTCGTAAAATCTATTGGGGTTTCATTTTCTTTTAATGAAAATGAATTAAAGATGGTTTGGTAGGCGAAGATTTGTCGATGGAATCAGCAGCTGCATAGTTTCGGCGACGAATCATGCTAAATTCTTTGCCTGATTCAAAGGAGGTGAATGATCGTAGCCTTGAGAGATGGGTTAAAGCTCTGCTCCATCGAGGTAGCATCTTCTCTGAGAAACAAAATCAGATTTTGTTTACGATTCAATGGAGAAGTGAAGGAATTGCTTCAGCTTTCAAAGCCCTAAACCCCGCTTCAACCAACACTCCAAGTCCAAAACGATGGAAGGGAAAACCAGTTAAGTGACATGTCTTCAGAGGTATTCACGAAGGCTTTCGCCACTCATGCTCCATCTCCTTCACAATGTCTTGAGCCAACGATTTCCGGCAGCTCCACATCCTCCAGCAATTCGCCCAGGAACGGAATGCTCTCCGGTAGCAGTACCAAGTATTCTTCTTTTAAATTGTCCAGAAACGCTTCACTATTCTCAACCCCAACACTCGAGCACGTATCTTCTCGCTCCGCGTTTGCATCAACACCTGCAGTATTTTAGCATACACAAGAAGTTTGGCGAATTAGGATAGAGTTTGATGCAACCATCGGAAAGAAGGCGATATCATGTCAAAAAGGGAAGAAGAAACCCACTCGTGGTTCAGAGGCTTCCTAGTAGGTCGGTTCCAGCGGCGACAGCCATCTGACCTATACACAAACTAACAGTCATCTACTTCCTCACAGACGGACATCAGGATGCTCATCGATAGAAGTCGGTGGCTCTGTGACAAGCTGAGAAACAATGGGTTTCAATAAAACCTGCATATGAATTCAGGAACGTTTCATCAGTTTAAGGCAATATCAGAAACATGACAGCTATACATGAACCAAACGAATTATGGTAGTATTCATTCAACAGCCGAAGACTTACAGGGAAGCTCAGCCAGCCAGGCCTTTAGTCCAAGAACATTAACCAATGTACCAGTTGTTTTAAGGCAGCTGGAAGAGAATCCATATTTCTGAACTAATTCCTTTTGTAGCTGATGCAAGGCACATGCCAAAGACTGAATGATTAGAAGAAAATCTCTGCCTGAATATCCAGTGTTGAAAGTGCAGCAGTTTCAATGAAGCATTTGATTCATCTATAGAACCATCAAACTATCTGAACAATGTCTGCACACATCTTCTGAAAAGATCTGAGTGAAATATCATCCAAATGGAGCTCATTGCTATTTGAATTTGGAGCCAGTTCTCTTTTCTCCTTGCGTTTGACTTAACAATGTCTCAAGGGCCTGTTTGCCTCCACTCTTGTCCTCGTGGCTAGTGCAATTTTATTTGATCAGTCATTTTTGTAGTTGAACTAATCCTAGCTAAAAGACATGGGAGTTTTGCATGCTAGTTTTACCACAAGAAAATTCTTGGTATGAATATTCTGCAAATAATTAGGCATACTATGGTTAGTGCTGCAATTACTTGATATGGTATGCACTTGATTATGTGCTCCCCTCATGAAATTAGATTCTTCTGTCTCTTTAATTATCCTGAGTACTCTTCTTGCTCAAAGCGCCGTTCACGGGGCCATGGCCGGATATACAGGGTTCACAGTTGGACCTGTAAACTGCAGACATGCCTATATTCCAATTTCTGTAAGCTCTAGGTCTTGCACTGCTTGATATCTAATTGCGTTTACCTTTTGAATTAATCAAGTTTCTGTAGTATATTCGAGTCGATCTCTGACTTGGAATTGCGCTTTACGGTGTTTCTGTTTCAGCATGTTACTGAGACTCAAAACACCGTGAAGATACAATCGACATCGACTTGATCAACAACATGAAGATTACATCTATTTAGATTCGATCGACGGATGCTCTGACCGAACACGTCATTGTTTTCCACTGCAAACTCGGCAGGAAGGATCGATCTTAGACGACCTCTTATCTGGTAAATCCTTTTCCTTTAGCCTGCACTCTTTTCTGGTAGATTTACCTCCTGCCATTTAGCTCATACTTGGTTGCTACATGTTTGTTCTCCATTCGGACTGTGTCATCATGATTCATGCACGCTGCCAATATATCGTAAACTTTACTTATAACTAGGAATGGGCATGGTTTGGGTTGGGTTGGGTTGGGTCGGATTTTTGGTCCACCGACCCGACTCGAGAACAAGAAGTCCTCCATCCGAGACTCGACCCGACCCGATCAAAACAAGTTTTCACCTGACCCGAATCCGACCCGATATGTAATTTAAAAACTCGACCTTAAATAATAAAAAAATTATTCAATAAAAACCGGAACTTAATTGAAAAAAATAATATATAGAGAGGTATTATTGTAATTATTTCTAAATATTTAAAGTAAAATTATATATTTTTCCGGGTCAGGTCGAGTATTTTTCACTCTAAACCCGAACCCGACCCGACCCGAACATCACATTAAAAAAACTGATCCGAACCCGAATTTTTTTTAAAAAAAAAATATGACCTGATCGGGTCGGGTCCGGATCTCATGCTCATCACTACTCATAACTCTTATATAAAAAATAAAATTAACATTACTCTAAAAAAGTGTTGACACTATAATTAACAAGTTTGATTGGTTGGTCAAGTTGCTCGTCTTTATTTCGTTGTATTCTTTTAGATTATGAATTCTAGACCCGTAGTAGTGCTCTCCTTCCTTCCCTTAGTTCTGCCATATATATATATATATATATATATATATATATATATATATAGAGAGAGAGAGGGGGAGGGAGGGAGGGAGGGAGGGAGGGAGGGAGGAGGGGGAGAGAGGGAGAGGGAGAGGGAGGAGGGAGGGAGGGAGGGGGAGGGAGGGAGAGAGAGGGAGAGAGAGAGAGAGAGAGGAGGGAGAGAGGAGAGAGAGAGAGAGAGAGAGAGAGGGGAGAGAGAGAGGGAGAGAGAGAGGGGATAGAGAGAGAGAGAGAGGAGAGAGAGAGAGAGAGAGAGGAGAGGGGTTGTCCACTCTCAACCACATATAGTTCTGCCTGCCAATGCATTAAGCTCTTGTTGAAATGTTATGTTACTTATTTTTTGTCCAGTCATAAAAAATATTATAAAAGTACAAAAATGGTTATGTTATTATTTTAATAAGGATAAAATAATTTTTTTTCTTCAATTTTTTTGAAAAAAAATAATTAATGTCAACTTAATAGTGTCAATATAATTTTGTCTCAATTCAAAAAAAATAAAAAAAATAAGAGCTAAAAAGATACAATATAAACTTTAAGGGTTTAATGATTAAACTAATAAATTGGGAGGTCAAAAGGTTCATTTTTATTAGGAGTAATCATTTGATCGAGTCGATAAAAAATTTTGGAGTTATCTAAATTGATGAGTCTTATTTTATAAGTCGAAATTGACTTGAACTTTTTTTGAGTCAAGTTTATAAAATTTGAGTTAAGTCGAGTCGAGTTGAATTTTTGACTTTATGTTTAAATTTAATTGTAAACATTTATAATATTATGATATTATTTAATTCATATTAAATTATTTTTATAAACATATACCATATATATTATTCATATTTATTTCATATGTAATATACATATATCATATAGAGTTGAGGGATCCGATTCAAACTTGAAATCTCAAACTTAAAAACAATCCATTACCTATTGAAAATTTTAAGTTATTCGAGATATTATTCGATTTTTTCGAGTTGTATTTTACAATTCGATTTGAACTTAAAAAATTTTTCAAGTCGAGTCGAGTTTATGAAATTACAACTTGAAGTCAATTTAGATAATAACACTTTCTTTCGAACAATAATTTCATTAATAAATAAAAAAATAAATGCAATTTTAATTCCACAAAAGGATAATGATTTATCCTTTAGCATTCCTTCTGAACCCTGAACTCTATCTACGTACACCAATAAACAATCCAAAACAGTTCCTTCTTCACGGTGGATTATTTCAGCCGGCCACCTCAGCAAACCTTTCCTGATTTAGTAAACGTCTAAATGATGGCAAGCCGGAAATAATGCCAAACGGAGATAAAGGTGATAACGGAGGATGCTGAATACCCCCTCCATCTCATTCACCATCCAAAACCCCTCCAGTTCGACGGCGTTAAACACACCCCCGACGCCTTCACACTTCCGTCTCCTTCTCCGACTTCACTGCTTTACGCTCCACGCTCTTCTCTGGTTCTCTTCTTCTTCTTCCTCCTCCTCCTCCCTTTGTCTTTTCTTTGAAAAACGAGTTATCAACTGAGTTAGATATCCCTGCCTCGAGAGGGAAGTTCAATATGGCTTTGCATCCACGTAGCTTAAAGGCAGCTCTATCATAAGCTCTGGCAGCTTCAACGGCGGTTTCGAATGTTCCAAGCCAAACCCTGGAGCCTTTCCTAATCCTGTTAGGGTCTCTGATTTCGGCGGCGAACTTGCCCCACGGCCGCCTCCTCACGCCCCTGTAATGCCTTTCCTCGTCCGCCGTGAATTTAACCTGTTTGGGCTGTGGTGGGATGGTGACGTTGATAGAAGGACGGCGGTGGCTCAGAGAAGACGACGGTTTCTGGGGTTCCATGGAAGCAAAATCAGCGAGGAGGTGTTGCCTGATGAGTTCCAAGGCGGATGTTTCTTCGTGAGAAGCCATTGATGAATTGAGTGGAAAAGAAAGAGAGCGGCATATAAAGAGGAAGAAGATGACAAGGTGATGGGCAGACGAGCTTCCAGGATACACACCGGAAGTATCCATGAAAACTGGTTACGTTTGCTTCAAGGATCTTTAATACCTTCCTACAGGGTCCCATGCTTTTACTTCCATGCCTACATTTCAAGGCTTTGATTGCAACCTTTATAACAAGTAGGAAGGTTCAAGAATATCCGATTCGATCCGATCCGGTGGATTCAATCTGTCGACCCGTAAACTCGATTAAAAAATATCGAGTATTTATTTTAAAAATATCTTAAAATTTTAATTATACTTATCTTTAAAAATATTTATAGATCGAACACTTTATAAAAAATAATAAATATTAATGACACAAACTTTTTATATGCAATCGAGTACAAATAAAATCTTAAATGAGCATAACTAAACCAAAGAAATTTGGACTTGTGCACCCTAAACATAACATGGATCTATTATGATGTTTATTACGCTCTTGTAAAAATAATCAGTTTGATGATCGAAATAGAAAATAAATAATAAGTTAGTGATTGTTGATGTAGTTTGCCCTATATATTAATCTAAAAAACTCGACCCCTTCTGATTGGGTCGGATTCTTTTAAGAAAAAATCGACTTTGGATTGGGACGGGTCGAGGCTTTTAGAAAATATATTCGGGTCGGGTTCAGGTTTAGGATGAAAAATATTCGATCTGATTCGGACTCAAATAATAATATAGAGTTATCTTATATATTTAGGGATAATTGCAATAATAAATCTCTAGATATTATTTTTTTCAATTAGATCATATTTTTATTGAATAAAAATAATATTTTTTTAGATCGGGTCGAATTCGAGTTTTATCTCAAAAGGTCAAATCAAGTTCCGAATATATGAAGTCACTCCTAAATTCGAAGCGAGTTAGATTTTAAGTGAAAGATATATATTTTCTAATTAGATCAAATTGATTAAAAATCTGACCCGACTCAACCATGCTCGCTCATCCCTACGTGGATGTACTTTCAAAAACTGTTGGATAACATGTATATTTTACCAAACAAATGTTGAAATATTACCCTCCACCACCCATCCATCAAGACTTTGCCTTTTCAATGTTTGTAGAATTTTAAATACCAAGTTTTAAAATGTAATTATAAATTATAAATTAGTTAATTGCATTGTATGTCTTCAAAGTATGATACTCATTTTAATTTAGTCTCTAAACTTTTAAATATTTCAATTTCATCCCTAAATTGTGACTACCATTCTAAATTAGTCCTCAAACTTTTGAACATTCCAATTTCATTATAAACTATATGTATATACCAATCACATTCCTTGTTAATGAAATCGTTAGGACAAGTTATATTATTACACTTTTTTTTTTTTTAAATGTTAAATTATGGTTGAAAATAATTACACATTTGGATGAATTTGAGGATGAAACTAAAATATTCAAAAGTTTGGAGACTAATTTAGAAAGAGGGCCATAGTTTAGGGATTAAATTAAAATATTCAAAAGTTTAAAGATTAGTTTATAACAAAAGTAATAGTTTGGAGATGAAATTAAAATATTTAAAAGTTTAAAGATCATTTTAAAATAAAGGGTATAATTTAAGGACATAAGAATGCAATTAACTCATTGTAAATTGGATGATAAATATCAAGGAATATCAATAAATATCAAGACTAAACCAAGGGAGCTTTCCCAAGCAACCTCCAATATTTCTCTCACCAAAAAACTTAAATTGAGAGACATTCATCAGCATTAGGGATGTCAATTTCATCCTCATCCGACGGGTTCTGACTCGATTGGGTTGGATTTGTTTTTTAAAATTTTAGATTGAGATTAGTCGGATTCGATTAGAGGGTAAAAAAATTTTGACCTCATAATAATATGTAATCTTTTTTAAAAATTATTATTATTTAATTAAATCTTTAATTTATACCGAATAAGGTCTGATTTATACTCTAAATAATCAAGTAGAGTCGAAGACGAGTGTATAATATATATTTTTTGGGTCGGATATATGATATAAAATTTTTAGGTCGAGCCGAATTTGTGTTTAAGGTGCATATTTTCTGATCAGATCGGATTGATCAAAAACCCGACCCTAACCCGACTCGTGGTCATCCCTAATCAACACACCCACAAAACACACATTGCGAATCCATTTGAATGCCTCATTTAGTCATTTACTTTGGGTAAATTATACGTTTAATATCTCAATTATCACTTTATTCAGTTTTAATCACCCAACTATTTTTCTCTCAAAATCATAACTAACGTAACATTTTGATTTCATTTTGATCACTCATCATTACAAGATTAATAGAACTGCTGATATGATATTTTTTTTTTCATTTTTCAATGATGAAGTGACATTATCGTATGGTGACAAGTCAATATTATCATTAATTTTTTAACAACGGGTGATCAAAATGAAACCAAAACTAAACGTTATGGCGTGATTTTAAAAGAAATAGTTGAATGACCAAAACAGAACAAAAGTGATAGTTGGGGTACTAAACGTGTAGTTTACCCTTCTACTTTTAGTAGGAAGCCTATACCACGGGACAACAACAACATATTGAGGGATTGGAGGACTTCCCTACACCACTTTGAGCCAATTTACCTTCTCTTGCTTCTATCTAAGCCCCATTTCCTGCTTATACCTCCCAAAGTTTTAAAATCAAAGAGCACCTGAATGGTGTTAATTTTTGTGGGAATTACACAAAATGGTCCCCCAACTACATGTCATTGTTTTGTCGAGTCCCATGACTATCAAAAGTTACAAGATGATCCCTCAATTATAGCTCGTTATTTTGTTGAGTCTCTTGACTATTAAAAGTTACAAAATCATCACCCAACTATTCATATATTCTAAACTCGTTCTTTTTTTTGTTAAAAATTGACGACGCTCTGAGCTAGACATTAACTTGTTAATTGGGATAAGATGAAATATGTTCCCAAAATCTCAAACAATTATGCAACTCAAACAGTTCTGAGATCATATTTTTTAATAAAAAATTGACGAGTTTAGAATGTATGAATAGTCGGGTGACCATTTTATAGCTTTTAATGGCTGAGAGACTCAATAAAACAACGTCATATAATCAGATAATCATTTTATAATTTTTAATAATAAGAATACTCAACAAAGTAGCACCCTATAATCGGGGACTATTTATGTACTTTACCTTTATTTTTTTTGTCTACCAGTAACCTTTTATGAAAAAACCAGAAGTTCAAACAACAAAAACTCAGCAATAGAACTTGGAAACTGTGACAAGCAAACAGAGTTTATCAAAATTCTATCAACTTCAAGGTAGAGAGGTTTTTGACCTTTGGTTACACCAAGTAAATAGGGAACCAATGTAAGGATGGTCTATGACTTCAATAGTTGCTTGGCAAGTCAAAAATTCCTGCATAGGGTCAGTGAGATTGGTTGCCATTGTAGTAACTTCCCTTTGGGATCATTGTAGATGATAGATTTAAATTGCAGTTGCAGTCGTAATTTTAGTTGTGTTTATTGTGATTATAAACATAGCAAATGTTATTACGGTAATTACAGGTATCACAGACATACAATAATGATTTTGGACGATACCGCTAGTAATATATAACATGTGTGATTATAATAGTAGACCACTATTTAAATCTCTGTTATAAACTACAGAGAGATAAAACTTTCCATCACTAGATTGAACTAAACATGTTAAGAACCATATCAGTAACAACAATCTTGTTCAACTGCCAACAACCTCTCCTTAAAATTCAAATTCTTCTGTTTGCCTCAAAAGAGCATTTTTCAAATGATTCCATCTTATAGGGTGTTGTTTTGTTGAGCCTCCGACTATTAAAAGTTACAAAGAAATCACTCGTTTATTCATGTGTTTCAAACTCGTCCTTTTATGTTAAAAATTGATGGTAATTAGAATTGGTCGTTAACCTGTTGAGTAGGAGATGATAAAATATGATCTCAAAATCTAAAATGACTATCATATCACAGTCAGGATGTTAATGTGCAACTCAAACATCCATCAATTTTTAATAAAAAATGACAAGTTTGGAACATATGAATAGTCAAATGACATTTTTATAACTCTTAATAGTCAATAGACTCAAAAAATAACACCTTATAATTAGGGGACCATTTGTGCATTTTACCCTAATTCATATTTCATTTTTAAAAAAAACACAAATTTTCAATTTGTAGCTTACTCACCCTCTCCAATACTTTTTTTTAAGAGGGTCATTAAGCTCTCTTATGTTCAATTTAGAGCAGATACTACTTTGTAAATCATTTCGAAAAATGTACAAATCAAGCACCCTCTGTAGTAAAGGAATTATTGTTATTCCTTAAGGACTTGAGTTCGAGCACCATAGATGCCAAGGGCGTGAACATTCATTATCGAAAAGTTAAGAGTTTTTTTTAACAGATACTACCCTATATTTAATAATAATAATAATAATAATAATAATAATAATAATAATAATAAAAGCTAGCTTTAGGCTTCTATTTGGGTTATACTACACAACCATTTTATCCTTTTTTTTCCTATTTGGAAGAGAAGAAGGATCTTTACATGCATTACAGACCAAAAGATAAACAAAAATATTTAATATTTTTTCCCAAAAATAATGGGTATGCAAAAAATTTTATATTTTTTCTTAACACGTTAAGTTAAATTTAATCATTTTTTAAAATAATGGGATGCACTTGGCTCCTACAAAGACTTAGTGCATCCGCCCCTAACAGGTACAATAAGGATACAATAAATATAAATAAATTATAAAAATATGTAAAAAAAAAGTTATAAATATTCACTTAAGCTCGTAAATAAAATTTTTAAAAGAGAAAATAACCTCAGTGACCAAAAATCCCATATAATATACGATTTTAACCAACTTTTTCCGGATTTGCCAAAATGACCAACAAAATCGCAATGCGATCGCTAATTCGCAATGCGATCTCCATTATCGCAAATCAGTTTCCAGATTCGCAACGCGATTATGACTATCGCAATGCGATTTTCCAATTTTGAGTTGCGATTTTCCCAATTCGCAATGCGAATAAGTAAATCGCAATGCGAATTGGGAAAATCGCAATGCGATACTGACTATCGCAACGCGATAATACAAAATCGCAACGCGATACTGACTTTCGCAACGCGATATTGACTTTCGCAACGCGATTCTGACTTTCGCAACGAGATAATACATAATCACAATGCGATTTTCAAAGCGCCATTAGTATAGCAACGCGTATTTTATTTTCAAATTCCAAACACGAATATTAATATATTGGAACACTGAATCGTCCACAGTATATCCCGTAATCGCAACTCATAACCTAAAACCTAAAATCACAACTCATTCCCATCTCCATCTCTCACTCTCTCACCCATCTCCGACGAAATCCGTCTATCTCCATCTCTCAGAGCCACCCTCACAATCAGAAATGGAAAATCAACCAAATCAACCACCGAGGGTTAGTTTTTTTAATTATTTTCTTTTTGAAATTTTTGCATTATTATTAGGTTTTTCTTATTGAAATTGATGATAAGTTTACTGGTAATTTCAATAATAGATTAACCATTTCACTTAGATTGCTTATTAAATCAACCGAGAATCGCAACGCGAAATGAAAATCGCAACGACAAAATCGCAACGCGATTTTATTCTCTCGTTGCGATAGTCAAATTCGCGTTGCGATTGTCATTTTCGTGTTGCGATTTTCATTTTCAGAAACTATTCTTCTTCTGCAAATTGAAACTTGAATGAATTGCATTACTTCAACCAAAAAACAAAGACAAATAAGAAATTCATAGTGTTGCAAATTTAAGTTTGAAGAATAAACTACTACTCTTTATGTTTATTATTGTTTTTGGTATATCTTCACAGTGTAGTTTTTGGTATATCTAACTTAGTATGTTTATTGTTTTTGTAGAACTTTTATTCGGCTCAATTGACCTTAAGAAATAAAGTCAGCCTAGCCAAAACAATTGTGTCGAAACTTTCACATGCACAAAGAAAAATGTTTGAGGATACTTGCTTCGGGCCATGGCTGAAAGTACAATATCCCGGTGGAGATGCGATGTTGACACACCTGTTTCTTCAAACCATGACTAGGGATCTACCAGATACTATACAACGTCGTGATGAAGAGATATGGTTTGATTTTCCACCGGCGTATACGTGTTTTGGGCGGGAGGAGTTTTGCTTAATCACCGGTCTACGCTTCGGACACGATGATGTAGGTCGGTACACTAGACACATTACCCGCCCATCATGGTTATCCCGGGTTTTTCCTGAGCTGGAGAGGCCGAATCTACACGTGGAAGACCTGACGATATTATTGAATAAGAAAGATGGTTTTACTCGGATGGATGACGTCGATGTTGTCCGAGTATGCCTTCTAATACTTTTGCATGCCGGCTTTTTAGGCAGAGAGGCCAGACAACCTATTCCGAATGATCTAATCAAATTGGTAGAAGACCTAAATGCGTGGAACCTGTTTCCGTGGGGCTCGTATTTATGGAAACCTACATGGAATAAGTTATCGTCTGCCTTGGATGATCGAAAAAGTTTGCATGGCGATGGTTCCAAATACACTTTGACAGGCTTTATTTGGGCCTTTAAGGTAAGAATTTTTATATAATGTTTCTGTTGAAACATTTTAATATTTCGATATAACAAATTAAGTTAAATGGATTTTAAGATTTTCCAAATGATTTTCTAAGTATATTCGATATAACTATTCGAATATCAAAACATTACTCCAAATATTTCAAAAATCATTTTTTGATTCTTACTTAAGTGTAAAATTAAGTTTTAATCATAAAACAATTTCAAAATATTTTACAAAGTATTTCGAACCAATTCAAAGCCAAAAATTCCAGAATACTCAGAGGGAACCGATTCCCCCCCATAGGAGGAACCGATTCCCCCCTGAATGGTTTGGCTCCGAGATTTCCAGAATGCTCGGAGGGAACCGATTCCCCCCAAGGGGGTACCGATTCCCCCCTGTTCAACGGTCGAAATATTTGAATTTTACACTTAGGGAACCGATTCCCTATGATAGGGAACCGATTCCCTATGATAGGGAACCGATTCCCCCCACTGTCCAAGCTGTTTTATTAAATGTTTTCACACTAAAACGGCTATAATATCTTCTCTAATTATCCCCAACGTTCAGAAGTGATTCAAGGTGTATTTAAGCAAGCTTAGAAGCCATTGATCAACAACAAGAAACATCAAGCAACTAGAATCAAGAGAGAATCAAAGAGAAAGCATCAAACCTCAAGTTTGAGCATTTCAAGCCCATTTTCATTCAATATTTATTTTGCTTTCAAGAACACTTTTTGTGCTCAATTGTATTCATCTTTGAGTGTTCTTTTCTTTGTTCTAGAATTGTGCAAACATCTTACCTTGTGAGGTTTTCTTGTAAGTTTGCAAATTTGTAATCTTCTCTTTGAGAAAAGAGTGTTCTCAAGAGTTGGGGTATACTCTTGAGGGAATTGTAAGGTTATCTCTTTGGCCTCAAAAGAAAGAACAAATTAGTGAATTTGTTGGAAAATCCTTAGTGTGGATAGCTAAGGTAGTGGACGTAGACTTTGTTTGAGAAAGTCGAACCACTGTAAATCGCTGTGCAATTGCTTTCAATTTTCTGCAAAAGCTTCCACAAAATTTTTATTGCCAATTCACCCCCCTCTTGGCCAATTTCGTCATTCGATTAACTCAACAATTGGTATCAGAGCCTAACTCATTTGAAGGTTTAATCGCCTCTTGAGTCGATCCGGGAAGAGTTACATCGATTACAAAGTCATCAATGGCCTCCACTTCAAAACTTCGACTCCGGTCTTGATCGATGCCCGTCAACAAGCCTCCTTTCTTCAATGGAGCTAACTATGCCTATTGGAAGAATAGAATGATGTACTTCATTCAAGCAAGTGACATGGGAGCATGGAATGCTGTAGAAGAAGGATACATCAAACCTCTCACTCATCCAAGGTTGTGGAGTGAAGGAGAGACAAGAATGTTCCAGCTCAACTCCAAAGCCATCCATATTATTTTTTGTGCTCTTGGACCAGATGAATACGGAAGAGTTTCATCGTGTACAACCGCCAAAGAAATATGGGACAAACTTCAAGTCACACATGAAGGTACAGATGAGGTAAAAAAATCAAAAATTAGTATTCTAACGCATAGCTATGAAAATTTCAGGATGAAACCAAATGAAGACATCAAAGCTATGACGGATAGATTTCAACGATTGTCAATGGTCTCAATCATATGGAGAGATCATCTCAAATGAAAAGCTTGTGAGGAAGTTAGTCTACTCCCTCCCAAAATCATGGCAATCAAAGAAGACGGCAATCATCGAGTCTAAGGACCTATCGTCCTTAACTCTTGAAGAACTTATCGGTTCACTCCTCACTCATGAGATGATGCTTGAAGATGAGGTGGACCTTGATAAAGTTGAAGAGACACCAAAGGAGAAGGAGAAGAAGAAAAAACATTGGAGTTGCTCTCAAATCCACAAAAGATGAGAGTGATTCTAATGATGATGATGACGAGGAAATGACATTGTTTGCCAAACGGTTCAGAAAAATGATGAGACCTTACCAAGGAAGAAAATTCAAACGAAACGAAGGCCTCAAAAATGAACCAAAAGAGAAGGACCCAATCATTTGCTATGAATGCAAAAAGCCGGGGCATGTCAAATATGATTGCCCACAATTGAAGAAAAAGGGTCAATCAAAGAATAAGCACAAGGCTCATGTGGCTACATGGAGCGATGAAGAAGGTTCCGATGAAGAGGAACAAGAAGTAGCAAACTTGTGCTTGATGGCATTCGGGGAAGATTCTAAGGTAACCTCTAACTCATCTGATTTTGATGATTATCTTATGATGAACTATTAGAGGAATATAATGGGTTGGCTTCGGATTATGAGAAATTATTTTTAAAATATAAAAATGATGTTTCAAAATTGAAAATGAAAATAAACTCATATCCAAAACCAACAATGATCTTGAAAGTAAAATTAAAGATTTGCAAATCAAACTAGAAGAGTTTGAAAAGAAAAATTTAGATTTGCAAAATTTACTTTCAAAGGTCAATGATGATCATCAAAAGAAATTGATGATCTTAAAATCTCTTTTGAAAAAGTTGGAACAAAAGTTTTGAAAAAGGAGAAAATTCAAAATCCAACTTTGTTAGAAAAGATTTTAGAAACTACAATCATAGAAATCCTCAACGAACCTTAAATGGTAAAATATTTAGAAGTATATGGGTTCCTAAAGGACTCATTACTACTAAAGATAAAGATATCCTACAAAAATGGATACCTAAGGGAACTAGGATTTGGAAACTAATGAATATGGACCCAAAAGAATTTGGGTACCAAAAATCAAAAATTAATCTATGTTTGTAGGGAAAGGAGCATTGCTACAAGGCACGGGAAACAAATTCAAACTCATGGTACCTTGATAGTGGATGCTCAAGACATATGACCGGAGACAAAAGCCGGTTCATTGAGCTTAACGCCAAAAATGGAGGAGAAGTGACTTTTGGAGACAATTCAAAAGGTCACATTAAAGGTATTGGTACAATAGGTAATACCTCTTCCATACAAATTAAAAATGTTTTATATGTGAATGGATTAAAGCATAATCTATTGAGTATTAGTCAATTATGCGATAAAGGATTCAATGTCTTATTTGAAATTAATGGTTGTAAAGTCATTGACATTGCATCTAATCGGATTATGCTTGTTGGTCATAGAATAGGAAACATTTACATGGTGCATTTAGATTCTATTGATATGACTAATTTATGCCTAGTTGCTAAGGATGAGCATGATAGTTGGTTATGGCATAGGAGACTAGGTCATGCTAGTATGAGTGTTTTGCAACGGCTAATTCAAGGTGATTTAGTTCGAGGGTTGCCTAAGCTTAAATTGATAATGATAAAATCTGTGATGCTTGTGCTAAAGGAAAACAAAAACGAGTTTCTTTTAAATCTATTAATGATGTATCAACTAGTAGAGTATTACAATTGATCCATTTAGATCTTTTTGGGCCAACTAGAACTACTAGCTTGGGAGGAAAACAATATGCATTTGTCTTGGTAGATGACTATTCTAGATACACTTGGGTTCTATTCTTAAGTACTAAAGATGAAGCATTAGAAAATTTCATCACATTTTCAAAAATAATCCAAAATGAAAAAGGTTACTCTATCACTAGTGTTAGAAGTGATCATGGAACTGAATTTGAAATCTTGGATTTATTGAGTTTTGTAATTCTAACGGTATTAGCCACAATTTTTCAGCACCTAGAACCCCTCAACAAAATGGAGTTGTTGAGAGGAAAAATCGAACTTTAGAAGAAATGGCTAGAACCATGCTTTGTGAAAATAATTTGCCAAAATATTTTTGGGCGGAAGCCACAAATACCGCTTGTTATGTTGTAAATCGAGTAATGATTAGGCCAATTTTAAAGAAAACTCCATATGAAATTCTCAAAAATAAAAAGCCTAACATTAGCTATTTTCATCCTTTTGGATGTAAATGTTTGTTTTAAACAACGGTTAAAGAAAATCTTGGTAAATTTGATGCTAAAGTGATGAAGGAATTTTTCTGGGTTATTCCTTAAATTCTAAAGCTTATCGTGTATTTAATAAAAGAACTTTAGTTGTAGAAGAGTCTATACATGTTGTTTTCGATGATAATCCCCTTCCGAGGAAGGATTCTTCTGTTAATGATGATGTAGGTATTGTACAAGCAAATGACGATAGACATTACGTTGGAGAATCATCATCAAAGGAAGAAACAAAAGATGAGGAAACTCATGATCCCCTCGAGAATCCAACCATTGAAGAAAGGGAAGTATCTTTTCCAAGAGAGTACAACTATGTCAAGGATGGTGAAATTATAGGTGATCTATCAAAAGGGGTAACTACTCGATCTTCTCTTAGAAATATCTGTAATTATGTTGCATTTATTTCATGCATAGAGCCTAAGAACATCAAAGAAGCATTAAAAGATGAACATTGGATTATGGCTATGCAAGAAGAATTAAATCAATTTGAGAGAAGTAAAGTATGGACATTAGTTGAAAGGCCTAGTGATAAATCTACTGTAGGTACTAGATGGGTTTTTAGAAATAAACTTGATGAAAGTGGTAATATAGTGAGGAACAAGGCTAGACTTGTTGCTCAAGGCTATACTCAAGAAGAAGGCATAGACTATGATGAAAACATACGCTCCCGTAGCTAGGATGGAAGCAATTAGAATGTTATTAGCATTTGCATGTTTCAATGAATTTAAATTATATCAAATGGATGTTAAAAGTGCATTTTTAAATGGTTTTATAAAAGAAGAAGTGTACGTGGAACAACCTCCAGGTTTTGAAGATTCAAATTTCCGGATCATGTTTTAAAATTGACAAAAGCTCTTTATGGTTTAAAACAAGCTCCTAGAGCTTGGTATGAAAGATTGTCAAATTTTTTAATTGAAAAAGGTTTTTTAAAAGGAAAGGTTGACATACATTGTTTTTAAAGAGAAAAGGTAAAGATTTATTAGTAGTTCAAATTTATGTTGATGATATAATATTTGGTTCTACTAATGATGTTCTTTGTCAAGAATTTTCTAAGCTAATGCAAAGTGAATTTGAGATGAGCATGATGGGGGAGCTCTCATTTTTCTTGGGACTCCAAATCAAGCAAAGAAAAGATGGCATCCTCATTAATCAAGCTAAGTACGTCAAAGATATGCTCAAGAAGTTTGGACTGGAAAATGGGAAACCTCATAACACTCCAATGAGCTCTTCAACAAAACTTGACTTAGATGAAGGAGGTAAATGTGTAGATGTTAAATTATATAGGTCAATGATTGGCTCTTTGCTTTATCTAACTGCAAGTAGACCGGACATTATGTTTAGTGTTTGCTTATGTGCTAGATTTCAATCATGTCCTAAGGAATCACATTTACTAGCTGTTAAGAGAATCTTTAGATACCTTAAGGACACTCCTAGTTTAGGACTTTGGTATCCTAGAGACTCTAGTTTTAGCTTGCATGCTTTTTCTGATGCGGATTATGGAGGATGCAAATTAGATAGGAAAAGCACCTCCGGTACTTGCCAATTCCTTGGAAATATGCTGATTCTTGGTTTTCAAAGAAACAAAATTGTGTTGCATTATCTACCACTGAAGCTGAATACATTTCAGCTGGTAGTTGTTGTGCACAAGTTTTATGGATGAAACAACAACTTTTTGATTATGGAATTGAAGTAGGTACTATTCCTATCAAGTGTGACAATACTAGTGCTATTTGTCTCACTAAAAATCCCATCCAACACTCTAGAACTAAGCACATTGAAATAAGACATCACTTCATTAGAGACCATGTCACTAAGGAAGATGTAGTTCTAGAATTTGTTGATACTTTGCACCAATTAGCGGATATCTTTACAAAACCCTTAGACAAGGAAAGATTTTGGACACTTAGGAGAGAATTAGGTTTGACCAATCTATCTTCACTTAGTGTTTAAAATAATTTTAGCACTTTTAATAAATCTTGAAAAATGCTTATATTTTTGATTGCATTCTTGCTATTAGTTAGGGGGAGTTTGTGATTCTTAATGAAAATTAATTTTATGTTCAAAAATCAATTAAAGATTAATTTAATTATTTGAACATAATTAATGTTTGATATATGAGTTGCCAATACCACTAGAAAAGATTAATTTAGCATTTTGTGCTTAAAAATTCGGATTTTAGCATTTTGGTGCATAGGGAATCGATTCCCCCCTTGAGGGAACCGATTCCCCCTTTGAAGGGGAACCGATTCCCCCCACAGGGGAATCGATACCCCCCTGGGGTTCTGCTAAAATCAGGCAGAATAACCCCAAATTCTCCAAAAACCCTCTTCCTCTCTCTCTCCGCCGTTCTCACCCTCTAAACCCCTCAAATCTCCATTTTTGCCTCAAATCAACGATATTAATCGGAATTTGCTTCATAAATCATCTTCCAAACCTGTTGGAATCATTAAAATCGTGCAAACAACATCTAAATCCCCTCAATCTTCATATTTCAAGGTAAATTTTTCTAAACTCTTTATTTCATTATTTTTGAACATAGGATTAGTTTCAATTAGTTCTAGGTTGAAATAGTGATCGGGCATTGATTATTTAGTGATTAGAAACTAGATGTTACAACTAATTTCATCAAAAACACAAGAATTTTTCAATTTTTTTTTTAAAATTTTCGAAATAAAAAAAAATATATATATATATTATTTTTCAAATTATTGTGTTTTGATCAAATTATATTGTTATTATGAAAAACTATACATATATTGTTTCTCAAAACCATATTTTCAAAAGTTTTTCAAAAAAACTTTGCCCATTAGGATTGTTTTAGAGAATCTTGAAATATTGAGGACTCATTTGAGTTTTGGGATTAATTGAATTGCATACACTTGTTTTAAAATTGCAGGTTATTATATCTATTCCGATTTCCTTCACCATGTCAAATCCTAAACGTCCTAGGTCTTCATCTAGTCGTTCTAGTCGTCAACCAAATCCACCTCAAAATCCTCCTTCTATTCCAATTTCTAATCCCAATCCCACTGATCCTAACTTGACTATCCAAAATTCGTGTTTCAATCATCCTGGGTCTAGAAATCACCGATATTGGTATTATCAATATTTCGATTCTTACAAAATCCGGGAAGAACGTATTCCTTCTCGTCAAGCTATGTTAGCTATCGATTTTAAATATCTTCCCATTTTACAAGAATGGAAATTTGATAAACTATTTGATCTTGAACCTATCGTTTACCATCAACTTGTTCGTATATTCTACTCTAATGCTGTATGTGTTAAAAACCAAGCTGAAACAGAAACTATAGGAATTCGTTCCTACCTCCTAGGACAATTCTTATATATTGACCCGGCATATATAGCCAATACATTTGGATTAGATAATGATGGTATCTCGAATGAAAAACAAATTTTAGGTTCTCGTTACAAAAGAAGAGATAGTGCGAGTGTCTTAGACCTACATGAGCGTTTTCTTCATCTAATGATTTCTTGGTGGTTTCGACCATCCGGAGGTCGTTATTCTACTCTTAGAGCTTTGGATCTTTGGTGGTTACATTGTTTCGAAAACCGTATTAAAATTAACCTACCTCAGATTATTTTGCTGAAATTGTTGAAACCGTAAATCTTGTTCCTAACAAGAAACACTGTTCATCTCTAGTTTACGGTTGCTTTTTGAGTAATCTGTTTTCCAAAGCCGGGCTTAGAGTAAGTCTAGATGCCGTTTTTCCTCTTAAGAAACAAATAAATCTTCTTTCCTTAACGAGAGCGGGATGGGTAAAGGACAAAGAAACCGGTGAATGGGTTCGTTCTTCTACTCCGGGAGCTAGTTCTTCACAAGCTCCACCCGAAGCTGACGAAGATCCCGAGTTTGAACAATTAATGAGGGATATTGATGAAGTTGAAGAAGAACTGATCAGCCCGAAGAGCAGCCCGAGGAGCAAGCACAACAAACGCATCAAATGCCTCCATATTTTCAATCCTTTATGGAGACATTCGATTACCGATACGCTACCATGGACTCGCGTTTTTCCTCTATAGAGTCTCATTTATCCACAATGGGAGCTCAACAATTAGAGATTCTTCGGGAGATGCGTGCAAACAATGAATCAACCAACGCTCGTATAAATGAACTCACACACGAGATGGCCGCCATGCGAGCCCGTTTTCCTCCTACCGATCCGGATGCTTGATTTTATGTTTAGCTTTAAAACTTTGAACAAAATGAATATTGTTTCAACATTTTGATATGTTTGATTTTGTGGATTGTTGGATTTTGGATATATGAATGGTGTGAACTTATATGTTTGGTGTGTTTTATTCATTTTTGCATCATTTACATTATCATTAGCAATATGACCAATTTTGCCATATCACATTATTTATGAATATTGAATTATGAAACTAATGGCTAACCTCTCTTTTGATTATGATCTTAGCAGCTTAAGCTTATAATTAATAAATCAATTGGCTAAATGATTTACAAAACCTTGTTTTACAATGTCTTTTTGATTTAACAAAAAGGGGGAGAAGAATAAGTGTTAAAGTAAGGGGGAGTGGAGTAATTTCTAATTTTAATTTTCTAATTTCAAAACTTGATTTCAAAAATCTTAAAATTACTAAATGTTTTGTTATATCAAAAAGGGGGAGATTGTTGAAACATTTTAATATTTCGATATAACAATTAAGTTAAATGGATTTTAAGATTTTCCAAATGATTTTCTAAGTATATTCGATATAACTATTCGAATATCAAAACATTACTCCAAATATTTCAAAAATCATTTTTTGATTCTTACTTAAGTGTAAAATTAAGTTTTAATCATAAACAATTTCAAAATATTTACAAAGTATTTCGAACCAATTCAAAGCCAAAAATTCCAGAATACTCAGAGGGAACCGATTCCCCCATAGGAGGAACCGATTCCCCCCTGAATGGTTTGGCTCCGAGATTTCCAGAATGCTCGGAGGGAACCGATTCCCCCCAAGGGGGTACCGATTCCCCCTGTTCAACGGTCGAATATTTGAATTTTACACTTAGGGAAACCGATTCCCTATGATAGGGAACCGATTCCCCCCACTGTCCAAGCTGTTTTATTAAATGTTTTCACACTAAAACGGCTATAATATCTTCTCTAATTATCCCCAACGTTCAGAAGTGATTCAAGGTGTATTTAAGCAAGCTTAGAAGCCATTGATCAACAACAAGAAACATCAAGCAACTAGAATCAAGAGAGAATCAAAGAGAAAGCATCAAACCTCAAGTTTGAGCATTTCAAGCCCATTTTCATTCAATATTATTTGCTTTCAAGAACACTTTTTGTGCTCAATTGTATTCATCTTTGAGTGTTCTTTTCTTTGTTCTAGAATTGTGCAAACATCTTACCTTGTGAGGTTTTCTTGTAAGTTTGCAAATTTGTAATCTTCTCTTTGAGAAAAGAGTGTTCTCAAGAGTTGGGGTATACTCTTGAGGGAATTGTAAGGTTATCTCTTTGGCCTCAAAAGAAAGAACAAATTAGTGAATTTGTTGGAAAATCCTTAGTGTGGATAGCTAAGGTAGTGGACGTAGACTTTGTTTGAGAAAGTCGAACCACTGTAAATCGCTGTGCAATTGCTTTCAATTTTCTGCAAAAGCTTCCACAAAATTTTTATTGCCAATTCACCCCCCTCTTGGCCAATTTCGTCATTCGATTAACTCAACAGTTTCCAAAATTATAAGTAATTATTTAACAATTACTAATGTTTGTTATTATATTGTTTGTAGATTTGGATATTTGAGGCCTTTCCCGCCATGAAGACATATGCAATAAAAACTTCAAATGATATTCCCAGGGCTATTTCCTGGAAGAGGAAACGGACCTTGCAATGGGAAGATTTACTACGGTATACGACAATAAATAATGTAAGTTAACATAAATACTACCATATGTTTATAAACAAGTTATTACTAGTACACGTTTAACTTTGTTTGAGCTTTTATATTGTTAGGAGGCCAACACTCCAGTACAGAGGCTGACACCCACAGAAGCTGAGCTTGCCACTGATTGGTGGCAAGCTAGTAAGCATTTTTTTGATGGCACGGATGATGAGCAGCCTCCACTTCGGGAGCCATCACCTTACCCAGAGCTATCACCTCACCTAGAGCCATCACCTGATTTACCCGACTATACACCTCCAAAACGACAGTCATCACCTATTCTGTCACATCATCGAGCCTCTTCTCTACCATCACCGCAAGATAGGCGACCGGCAAAGATGCCACGACGTTTATCTCCCTGTTCTCCACCTCCACGGGATAAGTTAGGGGAGTTACGTGATGAGGTCAATGCCTTGCGTGAGGAGGTCGGTACTTTACACAAAGACGATGGTGCATGGCGTGTTGAGGTGTATACTTTACGCGGTGAGGTAGCCGCTCTACGTGAGTTGGTAGCATCATTGCAGAATAAGGTTCATACTCTACGCAACGAGGTAAGTTTAAGATTTTTCATATTTAACTTGATGATAAATTTACTCGTAATTTCACTTAGATTAACCATTTCACTTAGATTGCTTAATAAATTCATTCGGTTGCTGCCAATACTGCTAAACTGTTTTTGTTAGTATTTGTTTTTGGTTTTGTTTTTGTCTTTTGGTTGAACTAATGCAATCCATTCAAGTTTCAATTTGCAGAAGAAGAATAGTTTACTTTCGCAACACGAAAATGACTATCGCAACGCGGAAATGGCTATCGCAATGCGAAATGAAAATCGCAACGACAAAATCGCAACGCGAAACACAAATCGCATTGCGATTTTCATTTCGCGTTGCGATTTTGTCGTTGCAATTTTCATTTCGCATTGCGATTTTGTCGTTGCGATTTTCATTTTGCATTGCGATAGCCATTTCCGCGTTACGATAGTCATTTTCGTGTTGCGATAGTCATTTTCGCGTTGCAAAAGTAAGTTTCGTGTTGCGAAAGTAAACTATTCTTCTTCTTGAATGTTTATATATGTTGTCATTTTAAATGTTTATATAAGTGCTTACTTCTGGAATGTTATCTGATGCATTTTGTGAACTATGATAGAATAATGACTTAAGTGAATACAATGCAAGTTTGAAACATATTTGTCTTTGTTTAATATCATGTCTGTTTATTTACTGATTTATGTATTAATTTTTTTTAGCGGCCCGATAAGATGGATACTTTACGTCGGGTTTTCCTTGCACGACGGAGTTCACGCATCATACGGCGTGCACGTGCTATTACGTCTCCGTTCACCCCCAATGGTGCGAAGACTCCGCAAGAAGAAGCCCGACTCACCTGTCATCCCTCAAGAGTCCCCTCCAATCGTTCAAGAGGCCCCTATCATCCCTCAAGAGTCCCCCCGTTCAAGAGGCAACTGTCATCGTTGAAGAGGTCCTTCCCACCATTCCAGAGCCCGATTCACATGGGGTAATATATCGAATTATTGAGAAACCCCCACCGTTGCCGGACATGATAGATGAGAGTTGGCTCTCGTATGAGTTACCGGCTAATACCCTTCCGGTATCTGAAGTGGAGAGGAGACAACTACCAGAAACAATTTTGGATAATACCCTTTGGGCTAAGACCGCAGTTGATTTTTATCTACATGAGCGGAGCCAAGGGTGTTACACTGACATAAGCAAACTCAACGATGAGATGTATTTGTTGCTTAATCGGTCTTGGTGGGGTGTGTTATTAAGGGTTGAAGACAGTGGCTATTTCGATGGGGAGGTAAGTCTTATATTTGTCTTATATATGATTTTGATTAATTTTTTTAAAAATTAATGTAATTCACTAATATATGTCTTTTTTTGTAAAATAACATATCGATGCGTGGGTGTCACGTCTTCTAATAATAAGGAAGCTTAGGAAAAATAAAAAAAATTCGTGATATACAATAATGCCGACGGCTTTTCACGCAGTTCACTTGAAGAATCAACGAGATGAATCATTTTCGTTGGGCAATGGACAAGCTAAACTTTATCCTGCATGGTGGGAGGTCGATAAGGTTAGTGTTTATTTTTTATAAATTTTTTAAAGGTGTTCATAAATAAGTGCGCAAATAAATGAATTATTACTTATGATTGCAGGTGTTTATCCCTATTTTGGATGGCTTCTCGTCCAACTTTAGCTCCCATCCCTGAAGATAATAGTATATGACAGCATGATAAATTACATATCACTGTCTGATTTGAGAGATATTATCAAGGGATAGAGCTCTCATTTGGCTAAATTCTTGGATGAGATTAATTATTGGACTCATTCTGGACACAAAAAGCCAAAGAAGTTCAATGTCACAGTTGTCAGAGACGAGACCGTGCCACAACAATCGCCGGGAGCCAGAGGGGATTGTGGTCCTCTCGTATGCATGTGCTTGGCGCGTTTGACGACGGGAAGCACAGAGTTTCTACCTCCCACCGATAGAGATGGAGCTGCAGTAGGCTTGTGGTTTCGGCATTATATGGCTAGAGCGATATATTCGAGACGCTGCCTACCTGCATCCGCGTTATGAAAGTATCCATTGTTAATTGGTAAGTCAAATGCAAGTTTTGTTAACATATATACTCCTTTTGGTTTGAAAATGTTTGGTTAAGCACCTAGAATTTAATAATTTGTTGTTTGTAGGTTTTAGATGTGTAGGAAGTCTTGTTTGAGCAAATGTTTGGTTTATGCAGGTTAATCCTTAAGTGAGCTGCGTGAAATGGATGTACAGGTGCAAAAGTTGATTCATTGATTCAATAATTGATGAGGAAATAAGAATTATTATTATTTTTTGATTGTTTAATTGATTTGTAAAAAATAATTTGTAAATGTTGATTTGTTTAATTGATGTGTACATAATTCTTATTTGTGCTTGTTTAATTGATTGAAATGTCATAGTTGATTTGTTGATTTTCAATCTGCATTATGTTGAAGGTAAAACAGACTGTCGCAACACAAAACTGACTATCGCAACGAGAGAATCGCAATGCGAAATGAAAATCGCAATGCGAAATGAAAATCGCAACGAGAAAAGCGCAATGCGATTTTCATTTCGCGTTGCGGTTTTCTCGTTGCGATAGCCATTTTTGCGTTGCGATGCCATTTTCGCGTTGCGATAGTCATTTTCGCGTTGCGATTTCCTCGTTGCGATAGTCAAATGAATGTCTAATAAGTGATAACACTGAACAGATCATAGCAATGTTCAAACTCAAGTTACTAATACATGCCTAACTGAAAATGTTAAAAGTGCACAGATAAAATACACAAAATACAACGTTTGCATTTAAAAATCACCTAAGTTAACAGTCCCAAAAGGTGAAGCCGGTTGTGATTGGGATTTTAAAGATGATTGCGATTTTGATTGCCTTTTGCTTGACACCATATGAGCTTTGGATTTTGATGAGGATCCATATTTTGGTAGAGGAAAAGATGATTGTGATGGCACTGGTGAACCATATGTCAACCTTGTATGACCACTTTCCTTGCACCGACTACATGTCGATCTCGTTGCGAAATTCAGAATCGCGTTGCGAAAGTCAGTATCGCGTTGCGATAGTCAGTATCGCATTGTGATTTTCCAAATTCGCATTGCGATTTACTTATTCGCATTGCGAATTGGGAAAATCGCAACGCGAAATTGGAAAATCGCATTGCGATAGTCATAATCGCGTTGCGAATCTGGAAACTGATTTGCGATAATGGAGATCGCGTTGCGAATTAGCGATCGCATTGCGATTTTGTTGGTCATTTTGGCAAATCCGGAAAAAGTTGGTTAAAATCGTATATTATATGGGATTTTTGGTCACTGAGGTTATTTTCTCTTTTTAAAATAACATATTAGACTTGTATTTAATTTTTTGCTTGTACTATATTCAGTAAAATAAATATATATTGAGGTTTATACGTAAGAAAAGTATTTCAGAGACGATTTATACATAAGAATGCATCTCAACTCAAAAATATTTGGATCCTATTAAAAAAATTGTCATAAATCAGTTGATATTTCATCCTTAGGGGAAATTGTTGGGTTGATTTTTTGGTGTTTTCCGAGCTTAAGTAAGTCATTCCTAGAAAAAGGATCGATCCCTCAACCAAAGGGATCGATCCCAAAGTTTCTGTCCAGCAAATGATTGATCCCTTTTCAAAAGGATCGATCCGTCAGGAAAAAGGATCGTTCCCTTGACCATAAGAATCGATCCCAAACTTTCTATTTTGCCTAATATCGATCCCTTCGTTGTTTTACCATATGGAAAAAAGGTAGAATTTTATTCATTAGAGGTCTAAAGAGTTATGAAATTTTGTGTTGGCCTCAGCATGTTTGAATGAGTTCAGTTTGGTCCATTGATTGATTTACCCAATTATTTAAACCCTAAATTCAAAAACTAATGATAATAATCAAGCTCGACTAATAACACTATGAAACAAAGTGGCATAAAACTAGCATTGTTTGATACTCGAGGAAAGGACGAGGACACTCGAGTCACTTAACAGTGTGAGCATTACGTGTATAAAATATCTGAATATATCCAACCTAGTGCTTGGACACTTAAAATGCTAGTTGGATGTTGTGCCGATACTACGTGACCTAGGCACATCCCGAGTACTCTTGAAGAGAAGGCTAACCGGGCAAGTGTCGGTGCTTTGTGACCTGGACTTGACCCGAGTATTAAGGAGACATTGATCTTGTGTAACCCAGGCCTTCCTTAAGTGTTGTAAGTAAAGAGTGGTGTGAATTTCTTGATGCTATGTGACCCCGAACTACACTATGATACTTATCATTTCCTTGAGTTTTGCATTGTTCATGACTATATTATATCATGCTTATATATTGGGTGCATGTCGTATAGCTTGGTTATATTTGGTGGCACTGAGCTTGTGAGCTCAGCGTATGGAATGTGTTTCCGTGTGTAGGTCAGTAGGTGCCAGCTAAGGAGCTCTTCGTCAGACTCGGATTTCAGACTCGACTTCTTCAGAGTACGTTTCGAGAGTTTTAGAGGCATGTACTTTCATAGACCCTTATTTGTATCTTTAGACATAAACTTTTGTATTTTAAATTAATGATATATTCCATAGACTTATGTCGGGAGCTCCCTGTATTAAACACTTATATCTCGTATTTCTTTGGTAATTAAATTTTATGGATGGTACCTTCATAAAACTTTTAAAAAAATGGTTAGCCACTCACTGGTTTTGTGTGACATCGTAATTCGATGACCTTCAGGTCGAATTGGATTAGGATGTTACAGATTGAGTCTTAGTTCGTTTGACATCATTATTTTAGTAATATCTTAGAGGATATGGGTTCGAACGTGCTTAAATATTGTAAGTAATCCTCTAATTTGGGAGGATCTTGACTAATTATTCCTTAATTTCTTCTCATCCTATCAAGTAAGGTCTTTAATAAATTCTTTGGTGTGACTAAAGTGAAAGGCTAGGAACCTTTTTGTACTTCCAAGTTCACATTAGATGGACTTATAGTGGCTTAGCAACAGATCGAAACCATGTTGAAGTATAATTATTACTCAACCTTATTAGTGAAAAACACTAACATAATCATGAAACCCGGCCTCTCTATCTATTTATGGGATATACTTGAGGTTTTATGTTATAATTTAGTTGAAAGGGAGGTGGTGCGATTCAATCGTGGTAGTGCCTCTTCCATTGTGGCCAAGAAACTCGATCATACAGGGACATGTGCACTCGCATAAAAGGTAGAGGGTAAAGTACACAAATGGTCCCCGACTATAGGGTACTATTTTTATTAAGTCCATCGACTATTAAAACTTATAAAATAGTATTCTAATTATAGAGTGTTTCTTTGTTGAATCCCTCGGCAGTTAAAAGTTATAAAACGGTCACCCGATTATTTATTTTGTTCAAAACTCGTCCTTTTCTATTAAACAATTGACGGTATTTTGAGCTGAACGTTAACTTCCTAATTTGATATGATAAAATCTGATCCCAAAATATTAAACGACTATCATATCCCAAAAAATTACCAATTTTTTAATGGAAAGGGACGGGTTTAAAACATAATGAATAGTCGATGACCATTTTGTAACATTCAATAGTTGACTTAACAAAACAAATTCTATAGTTGGAAGATCATTTTATAACTTTCAATAGTCAAGGGACTTCATAAAATAATATCCTATAGTCGGGGACCATTTGTGTACTTTACCCAAAAGTAAAGGGTAATCACCTATTCTTGTAGTTATGTTTGGTCACTCAAACTATTTTTCTTAAATCATACTTAAGGTTACATTTTGTTCATCCACCTTAAGCTTAGTGACGGAATTTGACGATAGAGTTTGAGGGGACAACTTAGGTTTAAATTAAAACTTTTAAAAAATTTGAAGGGTTTAGTTTACATTTTTTCCAAAAATTTAGGATCTAACTAAAATTTTTGAAATTTTGAGGGGTTTATTGAGACTTTTTAAATTATTGGAGGGTATTTAATTAAGAATATTAAAAAATTACAGATTAATCTAAATTAATAAATATTTTGGGGAGAACAAATTATTTTTTTTAAAATAGGGTTTTTTTAAAATTTTAGTGGGGACATGGCCTCACTAACCCTCTTGTGTTCCACCATTGTTTATGTTGACATATTATCGTAGGGTAGTGCTAAAAAATAAAAAATTTATCACGTCAACAATCCAATTGATTTTTAATAACAAATGATAAAAATGAAACTAAAATATAACATTATATATGATTTTGATAAAAAAAATAGTTTTATATGAAAGCGTGGTTATTATCCCTAAAGATTTTAGGTTTTAAAACAACATCTACAGGAATGTTCGAGAGATACCTTGTAATTGTCTATAGTGTCTAAAATATAACTAAATAAATAGATGGATGACTAAATACATAGTTTACCCGAAAGTAAATACATCACAAGTGGCCTTGATGTCAAAATCAACACCCCGTTATAAATAACCCCACTCACGAACCACATCAACCATCCACAGTAAAGGAGCTTATTAAATCTTCAAAAAGTGAAGAAGAAAATGCAACTCAATTCTATTCATTTCTCCTTGTTTCTTTTTTTCTCGTTGGTTTCACTTAACATCGCTGGTGCCGGTGGTTCCGGTGACCAGAAAACACTGACGACCTCCATGGAGGGCTCAAATGCTCCGAGTGGTGCTACTGGTTCCGCCTATGGTCCTAGCTGGGACTACAGCTGGGGATGGGGTTCGAGCCCCGGGATTGGATGGGGTTACGGCTCGGGCTCGGGGAGGTCGCCCAATGGGTTCGGGAGGGGTTATGGGTTTGGGTTTGGGTCCGGAACGGGGTCTGGTTCGGGGTATGGGTATGGGTCTGGAAGTGGTGGTGCCCATGGCGGTGGCTACGGTTCTGGAAGTGGACAAGGGAACTCCGGGGGGGCGGCTCGGCTGGAGGAAGCGGTGGTTCGAGTGAAAATGGAAACGGCAACCGTTGGCCGTCTGTTGACAGGAACCACCATGGTTAATTCTCATGTCGGGAAACTATGCTTAGTATGTAATATAAAATAGATGGTGTGTAAAATTATATATATATAACGAGTGTTACGGCGGTTTTATAAGTTAAAAAGCTTATATATGTTTATGTACTGAACTACTGATTATATAGCTTCAACTCTCCCTTTGTTTGCCTGGTTGCCTTGTTAATCTGTTTCGTATCAGTTCGGGAATGTTTATGAAAGTGTTTTTGACCTAAAATTTCGTTTAAAACACAAAAACATTTTCAAGCAGTTAATTTTCGGTAAAAAATTCACGTTTAAAATGTGATTAACGACTCAAACCAAGAAATTAAAAAACAGTGCTATTGCGTTAGAAAAACTCGTTCGAAAAAACATTCCCAAACGAAACTTCAAAAATTCAAGTCAAATTAACATAAAATGACGGTATTGTAAGTTTTATAAGTTTAATGGTTAAAATACAAATGTATTAAAAGTTATGGATTATTTATGTAATTTACCCAAAATATAATATTAAATATGATAAATTTATTTTATTTTTATTTAATATTAAAATTTAAATAAAATAATAATAATAATAATAATAAATATTATATTAAATTATAAACAAGATAAAAATAAACATAGATTAATTTAAGATTAAATAAAATTTCTAAGATTAAATTAAATAATAATAAAACATATAATACTTGACATGTCATTTATTAGTTTGTTAAAATCATA
The DNA here is from genome assembly GCF_006381635.1 of Hibiscus syriacus. Lineage (NCBI taxonomy): Eukaryota > Viridiplantae > Streptophyta > Magnoliopsida > Malvales > Malvaceae > Hibiscus > Hibiscus syriacus. The sequence goes on from NW_024063432.1 coordinate 1,249,624, forward strand.
TTGATTTTATCTAATCAAAATGTTATTAAAATAAAAATGTTTTGATAATTCTTATAAATAGTAGCAAATCTCGAAATATCGAAGTGAACATATATATTAATAAAGAAAATTTTCTTATGGGATAAAATGGTAGACTCGCTTTTTGTCTAAGGTGGGCACGTGTCCACTTAAAATTAAATTTGTTTTTATTTGATACTTATTTTATTGATTATATCTAATATTTTTGATTCCGTCAATGATGAGATGAACGTAAATAAAATTTTAAGATAAAATCTATCCATAAAATGAACAAATAACATAAAAAAATAGGATTTCAAAATAAACACTTAATGATAATAGATATGGGTACTGAACACAAACCTGATCAGGCCAGATTTTTATTAAAATTGAGTTTGGGTCGACTTGGGCTGAAATTTTTAGAGGTTATGTTTTGGTTGGTTTAGGGTAAAAAAAACCCAACCGACCTAAAAAAATATAATTTTATCTTATATATTTAAAGATAATTACAATAATACCCCTCTATATATTATTATTATTTTAAGTCATGTCAGGTCGAATTCAGATTTTATCTCAAAAGCAGGTTGGATTCGAGTTGGGTGAATGATGTATATTTCTCGAGTCGAATTCGGATCAAGTGAAGAATGTATAATTTTCGAATAAAGTTGGTTAAACCGAAAACCCGACCCGACCATACTCACCTCAATGATCATAATCAACGCTTATGTCCGCTATTCACCAACACAACTTGGTGAAAAAGTAAGGACAGTAAAGAGCCCTATTTTCAGTGGAGCAGCCCAAATCTACATGCTCAACTTGACCTTCAACTGCCTCAATCCGTGTGGGACTCTCCTCACAAATGGCAAGAGACTCTTATCAGATCGAATTAAATTAATTTATTTTATTTATAATATCACGGTTCAAACCATTGGTTTTATTCAAAAAATTAATATCTCATTGCACTAAACTAACTGAGAAGTAATATTTTTATAGGATCTTTAAAAGGCAATCTACGAGTTTAATAGTAAGAGAGAGAGAGAGAGAATGAAGGTGATCAAGTTAGGGTATGAAAGTTGTAGATAAGAGAGACCCCTTTTAGGATACTAATACCTAATAAATATAAGAGAAAATAACCTCAGTGACCAAAAATGCCTTATAATATACGATTTTAACCAACTTTTTTTGGATTTGTCAAAATGACTAACTAAATCACAATGCGATCGATAATTCGCAACGCGATCTCCGGTATCGCAAATTAGTTTCTAGATTCGCAATGCGATTCTGACTATCGCATTGCGATTTCCCAAATTCGCATTATGATTTTCCTAATTCGCAATGCGATTACGTAAATCGCAATGCGAATACGTAAATCGCAATGCGATTTACATAGCGCCATTCGTATTAAAGCGTATTTTTTTTTCAAAATTTAAACACGAATATATTAAAATATCGGAACACTGAACCGTCCACAGTATATACCGTAATCGCAACTCATAACCTAAAACCCTAAATCACAACTCAGTCTCATCTCCATCTCTCACTCTCAAAGGTGACATCCGTCCCCATCTCCGACGAAATCAGTCTCCACGACGATATCAGTCTCCATCTCCGACGAAATCATTCACAGTCAGAAATGGAAAATCAACCAAATCAACCACCGAGTGTTAGTTTTTTTAATTATTTTTATTTTGAAATTTTTGCATTATTATTAGGTTTTTCATATTGAAATTGATGATAAGTTTACTGGTGTTTTCAATAATAGATTAACCATTTCACTTAGACTGCTTATTATATTCATTCGATTGTTGCCAATACTGCTAAACTGTTTAGTCTTTAACCCTGTGAAGTTAATATTTGTCTTTGTTTTGTCTTTTGGTTGAAGTAATGCAATCCATTCAAGTTTCTTTCAATTTTAGTATTTGAAACCGAGAATGACTATCGCAATGCGATTCTGTCGTTACGATTTTCATTTCGCGTTGCGATAGTCAAATTCGCGTTGCGATAGTCATTTTCGTGTTACGATTTTCATTTTCGTATTGCGATTTAAAGTTTCAGAAACTATTCTTCTTCTGCAAATTGAAACTTGAATGAATTGCATTACTTCAACCAAAAAACAAAAACAAATACTAAATTCACAGTATTGCAAATTTAAGTTTGAAGAATAAACTACTACTCTTTATGTTTATTGTTCTTGTTATATCTTCACAGTGTAGTTTTTGGTATATCTAAATTGGTATGTTTATTGTTTTTGCAGAACTTTTATTCGGCTCAATTGACCTTAAGAAATAAAGTAAGCCTGGCCAAAACAATTGCGTCGAAGCTTTCACCTGCACAAAGAAAAATATTTGAGGATACTTGCTTCGGGCCATGACTGAAAGTACAACATCCGGGTGGAGATGCTATGTTGACCCATCTGTTTCTTCAAACTATGACTAGCGATCTACCAGAGACTATACAACGTCGTGATGAAGAGATATGGTTTGATTTTCCACCGGCGTATACGTGTTTTGGGCGGGAGGAGTTTTGCTTAATCACCGGTCTACGCTTCGGACACGATGATGTAGATCGATACACTAGACATATTACCCGCCTATCATGGTTTTCCCGGGGTTTTTCTTGAGTTGTCAACGGAGAAGCCGAATTTACACGTGGAATACTTGACGAGATTATTGAATAAGATGGTTTTACTCGGATGGATGACGTCGATGTTGTTCGAGTATGCCTTCTAATACTTTTGCAAGTCGGTTTTTTAGGCAGAGAGGCCCGACAACCTATTCCTAATGATCTAATTAAATTGGTAGAGGACCTAAATGCACAGAACTTGTTTCCGTGGGGTTCGTATCTATGGAGAGCTACATGGAATAAGTTATCGTCTGCCTTTGATGATCAAAAACGTTTGCGTGGCGATGGTTCCAAATACACTTTGTCAGACTTTATTTGGGCCTTTAAGGTAATAATTTTTATATAATGTTTCCAAAATTATAATTAATTCTTTAATAATTACTAATGTTTGTTATTATATATTGTTTGTAGATTTGGATATTTGAGGCCTTTCCCGCCATGCAGACATATGCATTAAAAACTTCTAATGATATTCCTAGGGCTATTTCCTGGAAGAGGAAACGGTCCTTACAGCAATGGAAAGATTTACTACCGTATACTACAATAAATAATGTAAGTTAACACAAATACTACCATATGTTTATAAACAAGTTATTACTAGTACACGTTTAACTTTGTTTGAGCTTTTATATTGTTAGGAGGCCAACACTCCATTACAGAGGCTGACACCCACGGAAGCTGAGCTTGCCACTGATTGGTGGCAAGCTAGTAAACATTTTTTTGATATCACGGATGATGAGCAGCCACCACTTCGAGAGCCATCCCCTCACCCAGAGCCATCACCTGATCGACCCGAATATACACCTCCATAACGAGAGTCATCACCTATTCTGTCACATCATCGAGCCTCTTCTCCACCATCACCTCATGATAGGCGACCGGCAAAGATTCCACGACGTTTATCTCCCTGTTCTCCACCTCCACCTCCACGGGATGAGTTAGGGGAGTTACGTAATGAGGTCAATGCCTTGCGTGAGGAGGTCGATACTTTACGCGATGACAATGGTGCATGGCGTGTTGAGGTGTCTACTTTACGTGGTGAGGTAGCAGCTCTACGTGAGATTGTAGCATCATTGCAAAACGAGGTTCATACTCTACGCAATGAGGTAAGTTTAATATTTTTCATATTTAACTTGATGATAAATTTACTCCTAATTTTACTTAGATTGCTTAGTAAATTCATTCGGTTGCTGTCAATATTGTTTAACTGTTTATTCTTTAACCCTGTGAAGTTAGTATTTGTTTTTTGTTGTCTTTTGGTTGAAGTAATGCAATCTATTCAAGTTTCAATTTGCAGAAGAAGAATAGTTTACTATCGCTATGCGAAAATGACTATCGCAACGAGAGAATCGCAAGGTGAAAATGACTATCGCAATGCGAATTTGACTATCGCAACGAAAGAATCGCCATGCGAAATGAAAATCGCATTGCGATTCTCTCGTTGCGATAGTCAAATTCGCATTGCGATAATCATTTTCGCATTGCGATAGTCATTTTCGCATTGCGATAGTCATTTTCGCGTTGCGATTTTGTTGTTGCGATTTTCATTTCGCATTGCGATTCTCTCGTTGTGATAGTCATTTTTGCGTTGCGATAGTCATTTTCGCGTTGCGATTTTAAGTTTCAGATTCTATTCTTCTTTTGCAAATTGAAACTTGAATGAATTGCATTACTTCAACCAAAAGACAAATACTAACTTCACAGTGTTGAAAATTTAAGTTTCAAGAATAAACTACTACTCTTTATGTTGTCATTGAACCTACACTAAACCTATATGTTGTCCTTTTAAATGTTTATATAAGTGCTTACTTCTGGAATGTTATCTGATGCATTTTGTGAACAATGATATAATAATGACTTGGGTGAATACCGTGCAAGTTTGAAATATATTTGTCTTTGTTTTCACTGTTTAATATCATGTCTGTTTATTTACTGATTTATGTATTAATTTATTTTTAGCGGCCCGCTAAGGTGGATGCTCTACGTCGGGTTTTTCTTGCAAGACGGAGTTCACGCATCAGACGGCGTGCACGTGCCATTACGTCTCCGTTCACCCCAATAGTGCGAAGAATCCGTAAGAAAAAGCCTGACTCACCTGTCATCGTTCAAGAGGCCTCCCCTATCGTTCAAGAGGCCCCTATCATCCCTCAAGAGTCCCCTCTCACCATTCAAGAGGCCACTGTCATCGTTGAAGATGTCCCTCCCAACATTCTAGAGCCCGATTCACATTGCGTAATATATTGAATTATTGAGAAGCCCCCTCACGTGCCAGACATGATGGATGACTGTTGGCTTTCGTATAAGTTACCGGCCAGTACCATTCCAGCAGATGAAATGGAGAGGAAACAACTACCGGAAACAATTCTGGATAATACCCTTTGGGCTAAGACCGCAGTTGATTTTTATCTACATGAGCGGAGCCAAGTGTGTTACGCTGACATATACAAACTCAACGATGATATGTATTTGTTGATTGAACAGTCTTGGTGGGGTGTATTATTAGGGGTTGAAGACAACGGCTATTTCTATGAGGGGGTAAGTCTTATATTTCTTTTTATATTTCAGTTTGATTAATTTTTTTTAAAATTTATGTAATTCACTAATATATGTCTTTTTTTGTAAAACAGTATCTTGGTGCATGGGTGACACGTCTTCTAATTGTAAGCAAATTGAATAAAAATATAAAAAAAATGCGATATACAATTATGCCGACGTCTAGTTCACTTGAAGAATCAACGATAGGAATCATATGTGTTGGCTAATGGACAAACTAAACTTTATCCTGCATGGTGGGAGGTCAATAAGGTTAGTATATTTGTTTAAATATTTTAAAGGTGTTCATAAATAAGTGCGCAATTTGAATTATTACATTTCGATGCTGGTGTTTATCCCTGTTTTGGACCGTACTCATTGGCTTCTCGTCGAGCTTCAGCTCCCATCCCTAAAGACAATAGTATATGACAGCATGATAAATTACATATCATTATCTGATTTGAGAGATATTATTAAGGGATGGAGCTCTCATTTGGCTAAATTCTTGGATGCAATTAATTATTGGACTAAGTCTGAAAACAAGAAGCCAAAGAAGTTCAATGTTAAAGTTATCAGAGATGAGACCGCGCCATAACAAACGAAGGAAGCCAGAGGGGGATTGTGGTCCTCTCGTATGCATGTGCTTGGAGCGTTTGACGACAGGAAGTACACATTTTCTACCTCCCACCGATAGAGATAGAGGTGCAGTAGGCTTGTGGTTTCGGCATTTTATGGCTAGAGCGATATATGTGAGACGCTGCCTACCTGCATCTGCGTTATGAAAGTGTCCATAAACAATTTGTAAGTCAAATGCAAGTGTTGTTAAACATATATACTCTTTTTGGTTTGAAAATGTTTGGTTAAGTAGCTAGAATTCAATAATTTGCTGTTTGTAGGTTTTAGATGTGTAGAAAGTGTTGTTGATTCAATGTTTGGTTTCTACAGGTTAATCCTGAAGTGAGCTGCGTGAAATGGATGTATAGGTGCAAAAGTTGATTTCATTATTATTTTTTGATTGTTTAATTGATTTGTAAAAGATGATTTGTAAATGTTGATTTGTTTAATTGATGTGTACATAATATTTGTGCTTGTTTAATTGATTGAAATGTAATAGTTGATTTGTTGATTTCAATCTGCATTATGTTGAATGCAAAACAGACTATCGCAACGCGGAAATGACTATCGTAACGAGAGAATCGCAATGCGAATTTCGTTTCGCATTGTGATTCTCTCGTTGCGATAGTCATTTCCGCGTTGCGATAGTCAATTCCGCGTTGCGATAGTTATTTCCGTGTTGCGATAGTCAATATTCGCGTTGCGATAGTCAAATGAATGTCTAATAAGTGATAACAACTGAACATATCATAGCAATGTTCAAACTCAAGTTACTAATACATGCCTAACTGAAAATGTTAAAAGTTCACACATAATACAACGTTTGCATTTAAAAATCACCTAAGTTAACAGTCCCAAAAGGTGAAGCCGGTTGTGATTGGGATTTTGATGAGGATCTATATTTTGGTAGAGGAAAAGATGTTGTTGCGTGGTTATATACCCAAAACATTTGTGTTGTGAAACTAAAACCTGTTGCGAATTCAGAAATCGAGTTGCGAATTTGAAATTCAGTATTGCGATAGTCAGAATCTCGTTGCGATTTACAGATTCGCATTGCAATTTACGTATTCGCATTGCGATTTTCCAAATTCGCGTTGCGATTTACGTATTCGCATTGCGAATTAGGAAAATCGCAACGCGAATTTGGGAAATCGCAATGCGATAGTCAGAATCGCGTTGCGAATCTGGAAACTGATTTGCGATACCGGATATCGCGTTGTGAATTATCGATCGCATTGCGATTTAGTTGGTCATTTTGGCAAATCCAAAAAAAGTTGGTTAAAATCGTATATTATAAGGCATTTTTGGTCACTGAGATTATTTTCTCTAAATATAAAAATAGTTATAAACTTAAAGGAAAGAAGGGTAAATAAACAAGTGGTCCTCGACTATACGGTGATATTTTATTGGGACTCTCGACTATTAAAAGTTATAAAACAATCACTCAACTGTTTATATGTTCTAAACTCATCCTTTTACGTTGAAAAATTATCGATCGTCTGAGCTGAACGTTAACATGTTAACTAAGATAAATAAAATCATGCTTTAGTGATGTATACTGTCACTATCGTTGATTTCAAGCATTGACTCAACGATATAAATATTTCAAGAACTAACTCTTCGACATAATGTAAATAGGGAGTCGATCCATAAAATGCAACTAAAACAGTTATGGGATCATATTTTATCATATTCAATCAACATGTTAATGTCAAGTTCAGACAACCATTAATTTTTTAACGAAAAAAGACAGATTTAAAACATATGAATAACCATATAACCATTTTATAACTTTTAAAAGTAAGCGGACTCAACAAAACAACCTCTATATCTAGTAATTATTTTATAAATTCTAATAATAAAACTCAATAAAACACCGTCATCTAATAAAGGATCATTTGTTTACTTTACGAAGGAAGAATAACATGTAAAGTCAGGGATGACCCTAAACCCTACGTGTTTAGGGTCACCGCCCCTACACACCGGACCACCTAACATGCTATGCGACAGCCCCATTTCCCAATCAAAGTTGCCTAAGAATTGGACCCAATTTCCCATTACTTCAACGTTGAAACTCGAGTGTTCCTGATATTTAATTCTCAATAGTGAACTGTTTATATCTGGTTTCAGTATGCTAATGATTTGAAACCATAAACCATTTCATTAGACTTCGATATTTGGGTGTCTATAGGAGTGTAAAAAGCTGACCCGACTTGTAAAACTGACTGAAACCGACTCGAGTCAAAACTATTTTTGACATGCGTTGTGGTGATCCGAAATCGACTTGAGTCGGAACTGATGTTGACCTGAACTCGAGTTGGACCTAGAAATTGTAGATCTGAACCTAGAAATTGTGGATCTGAACCGACATGCACTCGACCTGAGAACAACCTGAACCCGAATTGAATCGAAAATATGATACCCGAACTACATCCGACTGATATGAACCCAAACCCGAGATCTATACTATAGCACTCACCCCTCCCTTCCCTACTTTGACGTGGAAAGCAAATCTTACAGATTGTGAGCGTTATCTACAATATCCGATTCGATTTAATCGACTTAGTCGATTGATATGATATCAACTTGATTCCATCATTTGAAATTTAAACTGATCGGTTAGTTAATTACGAAATCGATATTGAACAGAACTGATCGAACCTACCATCAAAGAGGATGTTGCCATTTTCACATGCGATCCTTATGTGAGTTTTGCTCCGAGCATGCATGTTATAATGTGACATCTTATATTTTCGAAGTAATGTAAGATTTCATAACGACGTTCTCTCATCTAGCTCTTGAAGATTAATTTAAATAAATACCGTCAAAACTTTAGAATATACGAGCAAATATCATTATATCGATATCTTATCTTCCTTTTAAGTCTCGTTTGCAGTAATGTTAGAGTGGTTTGGAGTATTTATTTGAAAATAAAAAAAATTGTCTTTGATTTTGAGTGAGTTTGGTAGAAAATTAATCCGAGGAGAATAAAAAGAGTAAAATATGAATGTTTTGATACTCACATTGTCACGAGTAATGACCGATGACAGATAATGATTGACCGACTATGACGGGGAGAGGAGTTGACAATTTTCTTCATGGACTAAAACGATATGCAAACTAAAATCGAATGCCTAAAATGAAACATTTTAAATTTTAGTGACAACATCAATACACAAATTAAAGTTCATGAAATTAAACAATAATTAAATGGTCATGAATGTAGTTTATCCTCAATTAAAATAAATTAAATTCATATTTAAAACATACAAGGATTAACAAAAAGAAGGGTAAACTACATATTTAATACATAAACTATCAGTTTTATTTTGTTTTAGTACCTAAATTTTTACTCGTTTCAAATTCATACCTAACATTTATTTTTTATTTTAATACCCCAATCGTAAAAAACTAACTATTGACATTTTCTATGGGTAAATTACATCATTTATCACTTAACTATCTTCTTCCTCCTATTTTGGTCATTAAAGTTTAAAAAGTTTCAATTTAATTACTCAACTTTCAAATTGCTCATATTTTTTAATCAGTCTAATTTATATTATACATAATTTTTGTGAAATTTATTTTTTATTATTTTAATAATATATAATTAAAACAAAAAAATTAAATTTGAAAGTTAGAGTAATTAAATTAGGAGTAATTTGAAAGTTCAATAATTAAATTAAGAAAAAAAAACTCCAATAATCAAAATAGGAGTGAGAAAATGATTGATGAATGATATAATTTAACCGTAGAAAATGTCATATTGTAACAGTTCCGCTGAGATTTTAAGGACTATTCCAAAACAAAAAGTAAACATTAGATACTGATTTTGAAATAAATGAAAGTTTGAGTACTGAAATAAAACAAAATTGATAGTTTAGGAACTGAACATACAGTTTACCCTAAAAAGAAAGGCCTCGTAAACTAGGAGCCCATCTTCTGTCCTCGTCGGGGATCTTTATCAGCTTCGCCGCCGTGCTCACTTAGTGTCGATTTCGAATCGTTCGGAAATGGAAGCACTTATAGCAAAATATGGAAATGACGACTCATCGGACTCCGAATCCGATGACTCCTCTCCGCCGATTCTTCCGGCCAAATCGGAGCCCCAAACGGAGGAGCCACACTCATCCCCTCTCCCTCCGCCTCCTGTTTCTCTCCTCCACTCTCCCAATTCCATCGGTAATTCGAACTACACTCAACTTCCGATCATTTTCTTTTAGTGAATTTTACTATCCTTTTTACGCCCATCAACTGTTCCTTTTTTTCTTGACAATAAAAAAGGGTCGTCGAATTTCTTGCAAACCGGTCAGCCTAGCCGGGTCAGAAGCTTCCCTCACGTTGAAGGCAACTACGTTTTGCACGTATACATTCCAGGTGCCCGCCTTTAATTTGTTTCAAATAGAATGTTACCTTGCACATTTCTTCATCAATAGTATTGAAGAATGCCCATGTTTTTGCTTACTCTGTTTATTTCAGTTTTTATACCTTCCGTTTCAAAGAAAGAGATGGGTCAGTTTTTGAAGAAAGTTTCATCCTTTGTTCCCGGTCTTCATGTTGTGGATATTGATGTTCCATTGAATGTACTTTGTAAAGAAGAACATAAGCTTGAACAAGTTGACTTAGCAAGGAAATTCCACATAAGTTTAGGAAGGACAGTTCCTATTAGAGTTCACCAGATCGACTCTATCGTAACGATGCTTCGCCAGAAGCTTCAGTTTCAAAAGCGGTTCGATCTTTATCATATGCTTAGTTCCATTGCTAAAAAATATATGGTCTTTTTTTCTTCCTTCTGGTTTCCAGAATATGGTTTTGCTCTTTTCTCTTATTGGAATAGGTATTGGATCGATTTTAACAAATGGGAGGTTTTCGTCAACGACGATAAATCGCGAACCTTTCTTTCACTTGAAGTGGTTACCGGAGGATTAGCTGAGGTAACTGTGTTGGAAATGGTAGTTCCTTCACATATTGAGCTCACTTTCACTGTTTTATGAACCACTGCTTGGATAACTGGACATGTCACATTAAAAAGAAAAGATAATCACAAGAGGATAAGATATCATAGCTTTATTACTTGTTTCATTTTTGACACAAGAAATGCTTGGATTTCCAAGCTATGTTTCATAACTGGAAACATAGAAAATATTCCTTTCCATCTGCAAATTTACCTTTGATGTTACACTATACGATCTAATATTATCGTTCGAATGATCATTAATTCCTTGCTATATAACTATATGTTTTTACATTTTAGGAGATAACTGTTAATATAACCATATTTGTATAGTTTTTGCCTTTCAATTGTTGTTTACTGCTTTTAGTTTAGGGCAAATTACGCGTTTAGTACATAAACTATCAGTTTTTGTCTATATTAATACCTAAACTTTCAATTTTTTCAAAACCATATCTAAAGTTTAGTTTTTGTTTCTCCTTAGTACTCCTTTCAAAAATTTAACGTTCAATTTTGAAAAAATAGAAAACTTAGTTACAAAAATGGACCAAAACTGATAGTTTAGGTACTAAATGTGTTAAGTTTTTAACACCGGGTACTAAAATGAAACAAAATCTAAACTTTAGGTATGGTTTTGAAAAAAATTGAAAGTTTAGGTACTAAAACGGGTCAAAACTGATAGTTTAGGCACTAAATGCGTGGTTTACCCTTTAGTTTATCATGCATCATGATGTTTTGCAATCCAATTCATGAGCTTGTACCAGGAAACATGGTTGCAAGTATTATTTTGTATCTAAATGTGCAGTATAGCCTATTTATAAATTTTTGTAATATTAACAGACTAAAGTGAAAACTGAAAAAGTAGTTGTCTAAAAGTGGTAAAAAAAAATTTGAAGATTGATGCTTCAATTGGGGTAAAAATTCTATATCATGTTTACCTGCACCGGTTTGTCATACTTGTTGGATATTTATCTCTGATTTGGTTAGGATGGCTGTCTTTTATAGACCATGCTCATCTGGGAGTTGTTTATTTTTGTTCTATATGCTACTGTTCTTTTTATTTTAAAAAATATGGTGTTTACTTGGTTGCAATTAATTCTCAGATAACTAAGCAAATTCAGGCCGTTAATGAGGTTTACAAGCTTCACAGTCTTCCGGAGTTCAATAAGGTTTGGGTTGTAATAAATTAAGGGTAAAGTACACAAATGGTCTCCGATTATACGGTGTTGTTTTATTAAGTCCCCCGATATAGGGTGTTGCTTTGTTGAGTCCCCGACTATTAAAAGTTACAAAATGATCACTCGACTATTCATATATTCCAAACTCGTCTTTTTTTATTAAAAAAATTGTTGGCAGTATAAGCTAAACATTAACATGCTGATTCTGATATAATAAAATTAGGCCTGTAAATGAACTGAACGTTCAGTGAACCGTGCGGCGAGAAGCTCGTTTATATTTGTTTATTTATTAAATGAACGAAAATGAACAAGATTTTGCGTTCGTTTAATTAAATGAACGAACACGAATAAAGGGCTCGTTCGTGAACATTCGATTATATGTTCGTTTATTTATGTTCATTTATAGTCGTTCATTTATGTTCGAACAGAGGGCAAGTTGAATATGTTACGAAGATTATTGAAGTTTTTTGGATTTCAAGAAGATTGTTTTGTTGAACAAATTAATTTTAAGACTTTATTATGTTCATATAGTTTATTTATGATTTATGTATGTTTTTGTCGTATTCGAACAAATTAACTCTAAAGTTGCAGGTTATATTAAAGAATTTTAAGTTATTCTTGTTTACTTTTTTTATATTAATTTGTTGTGTTCGAATAAGTTTGTTTTTTGTGTTTGTGTTGTTCGTTTATGTTCGTTTGTGTTCGTTTGTGTTTTATCATTTAAAAGAACGAACATGAACAAAAAAAAATTTGTTCGTGTATGTTCGTTTCTTTATTAAATGAACGAACATGAACATACCTTCATTCGTGTACGTTCGGCTCGTTTACAGGCCTAGATACAATTTTATCCCAAAATCTCGAACGATTATCATCTCTCAGTCAACATGTTAATGTCCAGCTAAGATTGCAGTTAATTTTTTAACGGAAAAAACAAGTTTAGAACATATGAATAGTAGAGACTATTTTGTAACTTTTAATAGTTAGGGGATTCAACAAAGCAACGTCCTATAGTTAAGACTCAACAAAACAATACCCTATAGTCGGGACACTGTTGGTATACTTTACGCATGATAGTTCATAAGATTCAGAGCTAAGATCTTTTATCATATTGTTTGTCAATTTACAGGATCCGAGACCTCGTATATCCTTAGGGATGGCCATGGGTCGGGTCGGGTCGGGTTTTTGGGCCACCCGACCCGACCCGAGAAGAAAGGGTTCTCCACCCGTGACCCGACCTGACCCGACAAAATTAATGTTTCACCCGACCCGACCCGAATATATGACTTAGAAACCCGACCCGACCCGAAATAATAAAAAAAAAATTAATTCAATGAAAACAGTGACTTAATTGAAAAAAATTATATATGGAGGGATATTATTGTAATTATCCCTAAATATATAAGATAAAATTATATATATTTTTCGGGTCGGGTCGGGTCGGATTTTTTTTACCCTAGACCCGACCCGAACAGTGCATTTAAAAAAAAACCCGACCCGACCCGACCCAAATCCGAAATTTTTTAAAAAAAATCCGACCCGATCGGGTCGGGTCGGAACCCGTCGGATTCGGGTTGAGTTGCCATCCCTATATATCCTTTATATCCTTGGCTTGGGCACTAGGAGACATCAGCGGTTCCCTTAAGAAAGTGATCGAGGAAGAAACAAAGTCGTCCGGCTTTAGAGGATCCTTACAGAGTCGTATTTGTACAGGTAAATTTGGTGGCATCGAGTGTGGAATTGGTAATAAATCATATAAAATATGTAAATCTCCATATCAATGATGAAATCTCTTGTCATATATCCATTGTTGTTTATCTTCATCTGTTATATGTGAAAGTTGTGGATGTAGAACTTCTTGGTAGGTACTCATGGACCATCATAAACATTTTAGTACCTAAACTTGTTTAGCATGTAAATCTCCATATCATTGTTGTTTAGCATGTAGAACGTCTCGTCTCTTATATAACTGTTGTTTTTAGGTAATAATTCTAGGGTAAACTACGTGTTTAGTACTTAGACTGTTAGTTTTGGCTTGTTTTAGTACCTAAATTTTTAATTTTTTTTAAATTCATACTTAAAATTTAGTTTTTGTTTCAGTTTAGTACTTCTGTTAAAAACTTTAGTTTTTGATTTATTTTAGTACCCGTTCAAAATTTAATGTTAAGTTTTAAAAAATTGAAAGTTTAGGTATTAAAATGGACTAAAATTGGTAGTTTAGATACTAAAAGCATTAAGTTTTTAACAGTGGGGTTCTATAATGAATAAAACCTAAACGTCAGGTATGATTTAAAAAAATTGAAAGTGTAAGTACTAAAACGGATCAAAATTGATAGTTTAGGTACTACATGCTTAGTTTACCCGTAATTCTATAACCTGTAATGATGGTTACATTATTTTTTTCTTGTTTAAACTTTTCAATGAAGATTTAAGTATGTGCAATAGAAGTTATTAATAGAAACTTAAGCTAATAAAAGCTTAATCATTGTGAATAAGAGAGCATCATTCTAAGCAAGATTTGAACTTCCATAGTTGCTTGTATCACAAGCAAGAAACTCTTACAATTCTTACAAAGAAACTAAATTAAAAGAATTTTTAAGAATTTCCAGTTTCTTCGTCTTTCTGGGAAGCTTGCCATTGTTTATCATAGTAAGTAACCTCATCCGCTAGCTTCCTCAGGTTATCTAAGTCTTGGGATTTCCTCACCAGCACGACACCAATGACTGTTGCAAACAATCCCATCTTGCACACGAAATTGCCTGTCTGTCCAATCATATCCATCCCGGTTAAACCGTCCACCGCGTAAGCCATGAAGAACCCTATCATTGCTGCACGACCTGCAAGTGATTCAAAATTTTTAAAACACAAATCGAACCTATCCAAAATTAACTTGACCGATCGAATTGGACATTAACCATTGAGCAATTCAGCCTCGGGAAGATATGTTCGCATGAACCATGCCCACCAGGGTATGATTGAGCTTCTGAAGTGGACTGGTTCTTGGTTTGAACTAGCTTCTGGGTACATCTCCAAGTACTTTCTCCTCTTTGCTTCTATTAAAACCAGAGAAAATTGCAGTTAATTAGTCTCATATATGTATATACAACGTGTAGTGTGTAGATATCAATTAGATATTCATGGAGAGCTCACCTGCAACAATCACACCATCCCAGTCCATCCTACCATTTCTAACAAACATATTCAAATCCCATGTTCCATTCTTCCATCGTTCGTCCTCGAACATCCTAGCTGAAGCTCCAGTCTCGAACTTGTCTGTCGACTGATCTTCGGAATCCTTTGGCTTATCAATATGTAAAGATGGTTTCTCTTTTTCATCGATTTTAAACCCTTTTTGGCCTTCAACATCTAAGGTTACAGCATTCATAACTTGCTTCGTCCCCAGAGAATAAGCTGGTCTGGATTGTGCATGTTGCTTCCTGGTGACATGATGTGAACTGCAAGCTCTTTGTAAGGAGGCGGATATGGCGATGGAAGCCATTGATGTTCAAAGGGATTGTTGTTGCTTTTGCTTCTTTGATCTTCTCAATAGGTTCTTTGTGGGGAAGAAGTAGACAATTTGCCCCATACGTTTTTAGAAAAGTACATTATCCCATAACTTTCTGCCAGAGAGGTATGGGCAATGTTCATCTATCCTTTTTTTTGGCCTATTTTTGATTTAACAGTACATAATTATCTTTGCAAAAATGTCTTCTTGTTCAGATATTTAATTGCGTTATTCCAATATAAAAGATGGTACAACTGGCTATTTGATTATCGGCTCAAGATTGGCTATTGATTTGTTTTTGAAGCTGAGACCATGGGGTGTGCATGACTAGTGCCTGAGGTGCTACAAAAACCGTGAAATATACGAGGCCAACATATTTTTCGATCGGTTAACAGAGCTAGCTGCAAAACCGTTAAACGTCTGATAACTTCAACTACGAAAAACAAGACTCAGCTACATTTAAACAATTCAAAGGCAATACAAAGGGCACTACCAATTCAATCCAGTGTCATGGTTTATACTAATACTACTGCAATGTGTTATTGTTCGTCCACTAACGGCTCCCCCGACAATGGTCAATGAACCTGCAAAACAATTCTATGTTATTGTGTTGTGTTATCGTTCGTTCACTAATGACAATGACACCAAAAGCAGAGAGATAAAACAAAATAGGATTGTGTTTCATTTGACCATTGATCGGTATCAATATATCACAGAAATCACACATGCATAGTGGCAGGCCCTTGGTGTAATGTAAAAGTTCACATACACAGATGTGAATGCTACAAGTCACTAAAGCATAAACTTAAGATATTAACTAAGCAGAGCAGAGCAGAGCTTTCACTTGATGGTCACAGTGCTATTAAAAAACAATATTTAGGAACATAAGAATACTGGCTAATCAGTTTCATTACAAAAAAACGTTACCTCATGAAATACACATCCTGCTACTTCAACATAGATGGTTCATCAAGTTTAGCTTCTTTCCTGTGATGATCAAAGTGATATCATCAGAATGAGGGTCTTTAAGATCCTCCGTGAAAGAATAGCAATATAAATATATTTGTGGGTACAAACTTACATGCTTCCTTTTTCTTCGATCAATTCCACTATTCCGCATATCATTTTTCACAAGAGCAGATCCAGAGGCAAGGCCATAAGGCATTGGAGAAGGCGCTGAAGCAGGAGCTGGAGGAGCAGTTGTCATGGCAATATTGCTAGCTGACAAGGGAAGCTGAGGTTGAGCAGCAGCAGGGGGCGGGACTGCAGGTGTAGGAGCTTCCTCAGGCTGAGGCTTAGGCAAAATGAACTTCAACCGATTGTTTCGGTAGTTCTTCCAAAAGAAGAATTGCTGTCTATGTGCCACTTCCTATAAATGTTTGGTACAAAAATGAAAAGTCATCCAAAAAGTGAACATGAAATCATATTGATATAAAATAGTAACACATATTTCATTTAGTGATCATGAAGATAGTTTAGTCGACAAAATCCAGAGAATCGTGTGATATCGTTCTGTAACAACTGAAAATATTCCTCTTAACATAAGCTACTAGTTTTGTTGATATGCATCTTAAAACAACGAACATTACAACCCTATAAAACCAACTGCATTTCTTTCTAATTATCAATAACCATCAGAACAGTTTTCTTTTGCACGAGCTCAGTCTTAAGAAGGGGATCCATAAGACACTTTTCAATGTGATAATATTTATTAAGACAACAGGCTGAGAAAGAAAGATTAGAGCCAAACCTTATTGGCAGGATGTGCCATTGCATTTCGGAAATTTGCATTTTGAAGAAGTTCAAGGAAATATAGGCAATGGGGATACCTGCAATCATCTTGTTACATAAGTTCATGTGTCACATAGAGAAACACAAATATGGGGGCTATAAATTAGTTATGGCGCAATTACTCATCATTTATCATGGAGTAAAATATATGTTAGTTTTAAGGAATCCAAGTCTAAAGCATCGAATGGCAAGCTTTCAGGTTACTGACATGATATATTTTATGTACTCTGGTCGTTGCCAGTATTGAAGATATTTCAAGTATCCAATAAATGCCTCGTCTTCGAAATAGCGATTTTGAGCCAAATCTGCATCACAAATTAATTGAGCAATTATCAATGAAGAATGCACCCAATTGGCAAATTCAATAACTGAATGCAAAGCAAATGAAAAGGCAGGAACTTCAAGAACAAGACAACTAATGGTTTAGATTAACTAAAATTTGACACAATGAACAACCAAATTGATCTAACTTGTGCCTGTGATCGAGCATTTATTCAGGAATTTTACCATAAACAACCAAAGCATTACATTTGAGAAATATGCGGTCTAACCCTAATTCACTCGAATTGAGAACTTACAGTGGATGTAAGTAGGATTGGCAAGGCACTGCACGAATTCTAATTCGAGTAGGAATCGCTGCCGCCCATCATCCGGATCCTTGTACACGTTTTTGGGCCTGAAAATTCATTCATTAAAAGAAACATGATTTGTGTTAAACATATTCCATTCAGATTTTGTGTTAAGAGAAACGAGGAAATCAGAGAGAAAGAGACTGAAGCTTACGAAGAGGGAGTATCGGAAGCGATGTCACTTTCTTTAGTGGAAGTCATTCAAATCTTCACCCAAAATATAAAAAGGGATTCAAATTTTAGCTGTGATTGATCAGTTGGTCAATACAAATGTTGAATCAAAGGGAAACTATAAATGGCTCCAAAACCCTAACCGAACGAAACCAAAAAAAAATCATACGAATTCAAGAGATTCAAGGAAAAAAAAAGATGGGATTTGAGAACAGAGTCGAAGCTAAGGGAGAAAAAACGATTCACTTAGGGGTAAATTATATGTTTAATACTTGAACTATCAATTTTTGTCCGTCTTCATACCTAAACCTTTAATTTTTTCAAAACAATATATAAATTTTGGTTTTATTTCATTTTAGTACTCTGTTCAAATTTTAACGTGATGTTTTGAAAAAATTTAAAAGTTTAGGTACCGAAACGGACCAAGATATATTATTTTAGTAACAACAATTATTTTAACCACTGAGGTAAGTCGATTCCTGCGCCATATATATATATATATATATATTATTTTCAATGGTTTAAAGGGTGACTAAAGGCCTTTTGATTTAAATCAACACAAAAATGCATCAGAGGTCCCAGTACTTTGAAAAAAAATATTAATGTGGCCCTCGTATTATTTTTTCTCTAATTACCCAATGTGGCCCTTTGACCAATTTTTTATATCGTTAACCATTACGATGTTGATGTGACATTTCATCTGTCATGTTTGAGTTACCGATTTAGTTAATATTTAATGTCATCTGTCACGTTATCAGTCAGCATGGATCACCACATCAGTGTCGTAGCGGTCAATGACGAAAAACGTTGGTCAAATGATCACATTAGATTTATTTATGAGTTAGAATGTTACATTGAGAGAAAAATAATACGAATTTCACATTTTTTTTCTTTTAAATTACAGTATTTTTGCTTTAAATCGATTAAAGCCATCAAATTAATAAGTTAAATTAATTAAATTTTTGGGTAAATTACATAATTTATAACTGAATTTCATTCTCTCTCTTATTTTGATCATTGTACTTTAAAAGTTCTCTATTTAATAAATAAACTTTATACATCGAAATTGTTTTACCACTTCGTTATTTTTCCGTTACACTTTGATGATGTGATTATCTTAATATGGTCGTACACGATTCCGTTGAATGGTAAAATCTATGATTCAAGCGACCTATCCCTGATTGTGTAAAAATTTCTACAGTGCAACACTCTTAATATAAGGTTAAAAAAAAGGTGCTATCAGTTTTGTTATTATTTAAATAACAAAACCGGTAAAAAGTTACGTAAAACATTATTATTTCTATTAGTTTTGTTATTATTGGACGCTTTACCAGGCTTAATAATATATCGGGTAAAACGCTACCTAAAATATTATTTTTCTACCGGACATATTACCAAACTCGGTAAAGCATCCAATAATAATAAAACCGGTAGAAATAATAATATTTTACGTAATTTTTTACTGGTTTTATTATTTAAATAATAACAAAACCGATAGCGCCTTTTTTAGCCGTATATTAAGATTGTCGCACGTGATCATTTCCCCTGATTGCATATTGTCACTCTAACATAAAAATAATATTGTTAGGAAGAATAATTATAAATCCATTGCATGATCATAAAACAAACGTAAGAATAAAAAGAAGAAGAAAACAAGCATAGCAAACATAGTGGTGCAAAGCCACAACAACAATGAGACAAGCCTTGAGAAACCTCCATTACCCATATCCATAGCTACCTAAATAATTATTTTCGACATTAACATTTTCGGTAGAAAAAATAATATTTTAGGTAGCGTTCTACCGGAAATGTTAAAAAAAATATTAATATTTCCAATAGCGCATTTCTTTAACCTTATATTAGATTGTCTTTCCTTAGACATCCTCAAGTGGGTATTCAGTCACACCGCAAAATACATTAGAATTGGTGTTGTCGTTATCGGTCAAACCAATATTGCCATAGTCAAAATTGTTTGATTAAGACAAGTCATGACGCACTTACAAAGTTAGCAGCGAAGTGATTAAAATAATATAACGTATAAAATTTAGTTATTAAATTGAAAATTTTTAAAATACAATAATTAAAATAGGAGAAAAAATAAAGTGATTAAAAAAAGAAAAAAAAAAGAAACACAGTAATTAAATCAAAGGAAACTATGGGTGATTCCAAAATCTTAACTTAAAAAATATAAACGAACGTAAACGAACATGCACAAACATAATAAATGAATATAATCGAACATAATAAATTAATCCGATTTTGTGAAAAAATTTATATAAGAAATAAGTGGCTAAGATATATCATTTTTTTATTTAAATATTTAAAGTATTTTTTATTAAGATAAATATCTAAAATATTTTTTTTTCAAAATAAATACCTAAAATATTTTTTAAATCAAAAGAGATATTGAAAGTATTTAATTTTTTATCGAAGTACTTAAAATATTCTCTAATTAATATCATATGTAAACTTTTTAGAACTTAAATGAAAATTTTAAATAATTTAAGTACCTGTTTTGACATAAAATATTTTAGATACATATTTTAACTAAAAATAATTTTAAATACTTATTTTGATTTAAAAAATATTTTACGTACTTAAATAAAATATAAGTATACTTTAGACACTTATTTAAGATATAATCCTTTGTGAAATATAACGATGAAGGATATTACAGTAAACTACAAAAACGGTGGGATATAATGCTGGGGCCTAGGCCTAATCTAAAATCAGGCCTCTTATTTTAGCAGAAGGGCAAAACCCAAAACTACCCCCAACAATTAGTTATAAATACAAATTTAGCCTTTTTCTGCCAATATCATCCATGAAGAAACATATTATAATAAAACTTTACTTAAAACATTATTAAAATTAATAAAACGTATAATAATAATAAAATAAATAAAAATAATAATAATAATAATTTTAATAATTTTTTATTAATTTTATTAAAATAATAATAATAAAACCGATAATATTTTTATTTAATAGTATATTAAACTGTGGCACGTGAGATTTCCCCCACCGTCGATCTCTTTCGTTTTTGTTTAAATTCCATTAAGAAACCTTATATTCGAAACCCTAATTTGATCAATTTCACTCTCGGCGTCCAAGAGGGAAGGGAGGGAGAGGATGGAGCAACACGTAGAGCAAGAGCACGAGATGTACGGAGGGGAGATTCCCGATGAGGAAGGTGAGATGGACGCTGACGTGGACATGCCTGGTGGAGCAGAAGATTACCAAGGCAACGATCATGATCTTCAATATGATCCCCATTCAAACTCCAAGGTTGCCCCTCTTTTCTTTGCTTTTTAGCTCCTTTTCTCCTAGGCTTTAGCTTGAGCTTCGTGTATAATGGAAACACTGTTTAAAACATTTGATTTTAGGACTTGGAGGATATGAAAAAGAGACTTAAGGAGATTGAGGATGAGGCCGGAGCTTTACGTGAAATACAGGCTAAAGTCCAGAAGGAAATGGGCGGTGGCCAAGGTTTTTTTTAATTGTATTCAATCTCAATTATTTTTGGTTATATTTTAAAACAATTTTGACTTCGATTTAGATTTAATTGTCTTTAATTGAGAAACAGGGCCGACATAGGATTTTATGTTAGGAGGCAAATTTATAGAATTTTAGAGTAGAGCCAGCTTATAAAATGTCAGAGGGGGCGAAAACAGATTATCAGTAAAAGTTACATAGAAAAAATCTAAAATATTATCGATTTTGAATATTCATGTATGAACTATGGAATGTTGTGCGTGTGAATTATTATTTCTAAGAAACTGATGTGATTCTGCTTTCTTTTCCTGGATGTATATGAAGATTCTGCAGGTACTTCTGTGACCCAAGCTGAGAAGGAGGAAGTTGATTCTCGCTCGATTTATGTCGGTAATGTAAGGTTTATCAATCCTTTCCAATGTCCTTTTCAAAGAAAAGATATATTTCGCGCCTTTTTATCTGTTTGTTTGGCTAAATCGTGACATTTGCATTATCTGCAGTCGAATTCGTATCTTGATGATTAGAAGTGATTTACCAGTTTGATTGCTACCTAATTATGTTTTATGCTTGTGCATATTGGCTTGAAAATGCTTTTTTATGCTATACTTCTTCAACTCTTCATTTTTTTTTTTGAAGTAAATGTAGCTAAGCATCCAAGTCAACCTCCAAGGATTCTCCAAATGCATGGGAAACCTAGAAAAACCTTATCATACCTGTGTCCGTTCCTTATCTGATGAGTAGTTGTTATTTGCATCTGCATGGACAGTATAACATGTTCATTGTTATTTAAACAAGTTTGACCCTGAAGAACTTATTACGAGGAAATGCCGATGTAGTTTTTCATGTCTTTTTACATCGATTGGCTTCTTTAGGTGACTTATAGATTGTTGAGGAGTATAATTAAAATGGTCTCGATGTAATGTAGTGTAACTCAATGTGGGCTAATCTTTTGTTTCTCTTTATATCTTTGTAACAACAGGTAGACTATGCCTGTACGCCTGAGGAAGTTCAACAGCATTTCCAATCCTGTGGAACAGTTAACAGAGTGACAATTTTGACCGACAAGTTTGGTCAGCCCAAAGGATTTGCCTATGTTGAATTTGTTGAAACTGATGCTGTTCAAAACGCTGTGCTTTTAAATGAATCGGAATTGCACGGTCGTCAATTGAAGGTTTATAACTTGATTAGTTTGTGGATTATTATATCACTAATGTGACATGCATGATGATAAAGAGTGTGTTTAACTTACTTACAGGTGTCTGCGAAATGAACAAATGTTCCTGGAATGAAACAGTATCGAGGAAGGGGACCCAACCCGTATTTCCGCTCCCGAAGACCTTTATGCCGGCTCTGTGTTCTATCCTCCATATAGCTATGGGTAAGCATGCCAGCACGTTTTCTTGGTCCGGTTGTTGCATGGTAAAAAGGATAACTTGACATTTGGTTTCTCCTCGGGCTTTTGGAAATAGTGTTGGTTTGTATTTTCTGAAAAAAGGATCTCCATGTGCTTCGGAATTGTACCTATTATGATCTCTGCTATCCAGCACAGGGAGATCCTTTCACTTCCGTGTATATGAGATTTTCCGCTGGATAGATAATCTTGTTATTGAATGATTTTCAGGAGGGTTCCAAGGTTCAGGCGCCCAACGAGATACAGACCGTATTAGGATGGGTCTCACAATGTCGGAGAAGGCCGTTGCTTCATTGTGTCGATGTTACGAACAGAGGAAGTCGAACTACGATTAGCTTGCCAAAGGGCTGCCCGGCTTTTTTTTATTTTTATCGAATTGTGAGCTTGCTGGAGTCTGGGGGGGATACATTCATCTGATCTTTGCATATGGTTTTAGTTCAAATCAGGAGAAAAGAGGCAAATATGCAAATATTGTAGTGAAATGTTCATTGGGTGTTGATGGGTTTATGCTGGGGATTCTTACCTACTATAAAGTGTCACGGTTGTCGCATAGATCATATAATGCATAGAAAGGTTAGCACTTCTGCAGTTGCTACTTTCCAAATGATTTGCTGTGAGTTGAGGGCTTTAGCCTTTGCGGGATAAAATGCTTTTGGGGCTTTAAACCAGTACATAAACTTCAAATTTTGTTTGGCAATATTTTCATGGGCTTTTTTTAATAATTCTCGGCGAATATAAAGTAGTATTTGTTTAAAGGTTTATTTGGTAATGAATGTTCATACTCTTATATAAATGACATTAAACAATATGTAAGTAGGGATGGGCATGAGACTCGAACCTGACGGGTTTCGACCCGATCGGGTCGGAATTTTTTTTAAAAAAAAGTTTGGGTTAAAAAAGTTCGGGCTTGGGTTGGGTTTATTTTAATGTGATGTTCGGGTTCGGGATTAGGGTGAAAAATATTCGACCCGACTCGAAAAAATATATAATTTTACCTTAAATATTTAGGAATAATTACAATAATATTTTTTATATATTATTTTTTTAATTAAGTAATAAAAATAATTTTTTATTGTTTCGGGTCAGGTCGAGTGAAAACTTATTTTGGTCGGGTTAGGTCGGGTCTTGGGTGGAGGATTCATTGTTCTCGGATCGAGTCGGGTGGACCAAAAACCCTATCCATACCCATCCCTATATGTAAGTGATTAAATCAAACATATTATTAAAGAAAGTCTAGACAATTTTCTTTAAATTTAAACATCAACTAGGATATATCAATTATTAGAATATATAAGTGATAAAGATAAAACATGTTATTATACAAATTAATTTAACCTCCAGATCAATAATTCTGTATAAATTTACTTAACTGTCACATTAGTAATTTTGTTAACAATTAACCCTTAGTGGCTTGATAGAAACTGTTTTAATATTTCAGTGGTCAAAATAAAACCATTCCAATAGTTTAGTGACCGACACAGTAGTTTACCCAATTGCAAAATTTCCTTTGATTTGCACGTCTAACACCAGCCACTAGCAGATTGAATGGTCAGGAACCAACCAACCAGAGTGAGTGCCGCAGCTTTAAAGCTGCTTGAAACACTTTTCAAGGGACCAGATAAGGCTTCCACCACGAACTCCTTCTTCTTCTTCTTAGCTTCCTTAACCGCCAGCCTCCGATGGCCTCCACCTCCGCCGCTCACCTCCCCCTCACTCTCCTCCTTCCGCCTGTCTCCTCCTCTCCGCGCCGCCACTCAGTCACGGCTTTTCCTTATCCGTCAACTCAGGGTCAGAGTCGAGTCTCCCTCAGAACTCGAGCCATTAGCGCCGATGATTTCTTGGGTGATTTCGGGGCTCGGGATCCTTTCCCAGCCGAAATAGCCAGTGGGTTTGCCGAGAAAGTGTTGGGAAATGTTGACACCGAGCATAAGATCCTTATTCCCAATGCCACGGCTCTCTCCCTTGCCCAGCAAGATTGCTCCCCTGTTTCTCCTTTGCAGCCTCCCATGTCACTCGATGATGCTAAGGCTCTGTTGAAGAAGGTGATTTTGCCCTTTTCCTTTTTGATGGTGATTTCATGTTAATTGGGATTGCATTGCTTTTCTCTAGTTTCCGTTGTTAGCTTTGTTGATGCTTTAGCAATCCTTCAAATTAGAAGGTATTGTTCATTAGGTTTGGCAATCTGTTTTGGAATTTCAAATTTAGGGTGTGGAAATTATCGTAATTCCATGCTTAGGAAACCCCAATTCATGTCTTGTATTAGCAGCTTGGAAGACTCTGATTTATGGCTGTAAACTTGTCAAGTGGAGCTCGAGTGAGCTTAAAATTGTTAATTTCAACTTGAACTCGAAAAAATTAACTCGAAACACACGAGACTTAGCTCAATTGAAGCTTTAACTCGGTTTTGAGCTCAATCCTAAACCATGATACTAAATACCTTATATTACATTTTTCATAAAAACAACATATAAATGTTAAGGTAAATTAGGCATTTGGTACTTAAACTGTTAGTTTTTTTTATCTATTTTAGTACCTAAACTTTTAATTTTTTCAAAATCATATTTAACGTTTAGTTTTCATTTTATTTTAGTATCGGTCGTTAAAAAATTAACGCGTTTAATACCTAAACTATAAGTTTTGATCCATTTTAATACCTAAACTTTTAATTTTTTCAAAACTTAATTGTTAAATTTTGAACGATTAAAAATATGAAACAAAAACTAAAGTTTTAACGGTGGGTTCTAAAATGAAACAAAACCTAAACTTTATGTATGGTTTTGAAAATATTGAAAGTTTAGGCATTAAAACGGATCAAAATTGATAGTTTAGGTACTAACTACGTAATTTACCCTAAATGTTAATATTATTAATAATATAATTAAAAAAAATTAATATATTATTTTTTCGAATTGCTTACAATTTTTTCGATTTAAGTATCAAGTAGTTCGTTTTGGTTTATTAAGAATTCATGTCAAGTTCGAACTCGAGTCGAATTCATTCAATTCATGTCAAACTCGAGTAGTCGTAATGCCATACTCTGATTTAGTGCTGCAAATCTATGTTTAGAAAACCCTAACCCATGTCTTATATTAGCAGCTTGAAGAATCTGATTTAGTGCTGCAAATCTCCTGCTAGAGTCTAACATTTCAATTAAAGATTTTTCGGCCGCTGGCCGAAACGCTCATCGTTTGAAAGCAAGCTTTTAAGCCATACGAAAATGGAAAGATACTCTGTTGATAACATTTTAAGCATCTTTAGTTATTACTGGGAATTTGTGTTGACGATGAGATAGCTTTTGCTTGTAGGTTGTTGGCTGGAGGCTGTTGGATGAAGAAGGTGGACTTAAACTGCGGTGTTTGTGGAAACTGAAAGATTTTAAATCCGGAGTCGAACTCGTCAATCGGATCTGTAAGGTTACGGAAGCCACCGGTCATTTTCCAAGTCTCCACTTGGAAGAACCGAATCAAGTCCGGGCTGAGCTATGGACTTCGTCGATCGGTAAACTTTCCGACTTACCGTTTCTCCTTTAGCTGCCTACGAAAATCATTCACCTTGCATGAATTAGCTTGAATCGCAGGTGGCTTGAGCATGAACGATTTCATCGTGGCTGCCAAGATCGATGCAATAAAAACATCGGATCTCGCTCCCCGTAAACGAGTTTGGGCATAGATCGAAGCACGTCGGTTTTCGGAAACATCGGAGCATGTGCGATGAAACCATGGAAGTCATGGGACTCGTGAAATTCCAATGCTGTTGCTGAGAAACGAGTTAATGGCCTGGTTTGATTTCAGAAATGTATCAAGTTTAGCCAAGAAAAAAACTGGAAAATCAAAAGCATAATTGAACCCTAATGTCGATTTCTGAATCGATTCTTGTTTATAATGATTATTTTCAATTTCGTTTACTTTTTTTATCAAAGATAAGATTACATTCATTTAGAAGGAATTATGGCGAGATTTTGAGATCATATTTTATCATATCATAGTCAACAAATTAACGTTCAACTTAGATTATCATCAAATTTTTAAAGGAAAATGACGAGTTTAAATGATATGAATAATCGAATAATCATTTCGTAACTTTTAATAATATGAGACTTAATAAAATAATATCTTATAATTAAATGATCATTTTATAACTTTTAATAATTGGAAGATTAAAAAAAACAACACATACTATAGTCGGGTCGGAACCATTTGTTTACTTTACGTAGGGATGGGCACAGGGTAGGGTAAGTTGGTTTTTTGGTCGTTCCGACCCCGACCCAAAAATATATTATCTAAAACCTAACCTTGCCCTGCCATGATAAATTTTAAGTTTTTTTCCGCCCCGGTCTCGTTTCGATTTTTAAACTAAAACCTTAACCTCAATTCGATCTGATTCAAATATATTAATATTTTAAAATAATTAAAATAATATATTTTATAATAATGTATTTATAATTATTTATTATATTTTAAACGATTATAATAATTTTTATATTTTTAATAATTAAATAATATACTTTAATAAATATAAAATTTCTAAAAAATTCAAATATATATATATATAAGAAAATTTAATTGGGCTAGATCGATGATTTTTCACCTATAACCCGACTCTCGTCCTGCCCCAAAGTTCCATCCCGAATGTCAAAATTAAAAAAAAACCATCTTTATAAAGTTGAGTTGAGTCGAACCCATCAAATTCTTATCAAATTATTTCATATATAAAAACAAACTTATTGAGATTCGATCATCATAGATGTCTGGGTGTGAATATTTAATGTTGCAAAGTTGAAAATTATCTTTAATATAAAAAT
This sequence comes from Hibiscus syriacus, assembly GCF_006381635.1. Taxonomy (NCBI): domain Eukaryota; kingdom Viridiplantae; phylum Streptophyta; class Magnoliopsida; order Malvales; family Malvaceae; genus Hibiscus; species Hibiscus syriacus. Next base: position 1,277,319 of record NW_024063432.1, read on the forward strand.
AAGTGCACAAACTTTGCCTCAAAATACACTGTAGTGCCTAAAGAATTTTTCGTTAAAAATAGGTGCATAAAGTTTCAAACGTTATACTTTTAGATACCCGGACGTTAACCGTCGTTAAATATCTTTGTTAAGTGGCACGTGTTGAAATTTTTGAGAATTTATTTAAAAATTTTAAAAATATTTTTTTAAAAAAACCAAAACCCAAAATAGAACCCCATGCAGCTCGCCTCCCCCTTCCCCCTTCCCGAAAGTCGTCGGTCGGCTAGCAATGATCGTCACCGGCATCATCACCGACGTCGACCTTTGATCAATCTCCCATTGGTTTTCTGTCGTAATATACCACCGTTTTTCATGGATAAGTGTTCACAAGTTCGTTGGATTTTAAGCCTCCGTCATCATTTTTCATCGATTTCGGTTGATTCTGATTTCCATAAGTCACACCGCCGTCACCATTCGAACCACCATGCTACTCCGATCAAAACCCAACCATTCAACAACGACAATGATGGCCGGAGATGACCGACTACTGTTTGGGTTAGAAAATAGAAATTGGAAATTAGAGATTTGAATATTGGGGATTTTAAATTTAGGGATTTTAGGTGACTGTAAGAATGACGATTGATCAATGGGTGGGTGACGACAGGTGGGTAACCGTTCGACGATGACAATGGTTACCGGAGATGGCCAACGACGATTGACAATGGGGTTGAAATGAGAGATTTTATTTTTTTAGGGTCTTTTTTATAATTCCATAAAAAATTGGGTTTTAATAAATAAATTAAACCTTTTTTAAATTTAAAATTAAATGTATTTCGAGATAAAGGTTCTCATTGTTCCAATTTAATTGGAACAATCTTACTGGGAACAAGAATATCCGGACACCATCCAACGTGGCGACCTCGGGTTGCTTAAACCCTGATATCGTAGTTAAACTGTCAAACCTCTTCTATCTCGGCTTCCGTCTTCTCTATAGTTACCATTTCTAGAAAGAAAATTTAAAAATTTCCAAGGAAACCCGCTGGAAGAATGGCGGCAGCTATGTCAATGGTTACTTCATCAAGCTTCACATTTCCTTCCCAAGGTTACTCCTACTGCTTTTGCCACCATTGCTACCTTCTTCTTTCTCTCTTTCTATTAATTAGCTAATAGTGGAGCTTGTCAAAACCAGGACTTCGCCTACCCACTCGTAGCCACCCGTGTATGAAACCCCAGGTTCTTCTTTGCCCCATTGCCTTCCCATTTATCCATACTGTGTTTCCTCTCATCTGTTCTTTTGTTTAGAGGATTTTGGCTTACGAAAATGGAATGTGGAGTGATGTACCCATCGTGTTCGACGAAATGTCTCGATGTTGAAGAGCTTTCTAGTTTTTGAACTGCTTGCATTAGCTAGAATTCATTTGTTTTCATCCCATGGCCTCGTTCTTACCATAGCTATAAACGAATAGAATCGAGCTCGAGTATTACTATTTACTAAGTTCGACTCAAAACTTCAAAGCTGAGCTCAAAATTTGTCGAGCCTCGTTCGAACTCAAAATTAAAAATTAAAGATTTACTCGAGCTCGAAACAACTTGAATTCAAAACATTATAAGAATTAACTGGATTGAAAGTTTGAACTCGAGCTCGGTTCAAGCTTCAAGCTTAAATTTGAACCTTAACTTTCATTTTTATAATATAAATGTTAATATTATTTAAAAATTAAAAATTTTAATATATTACTTTTTTCAGTTAAATATCAAGTTACTCGTTTCGGTTCATTAAGAACTCAAGTCATGTTTGAGCTCGAGTGAGTCCATTAGAAATGAGTGTTAACCGAGTTTTGATCAAGCCGAACTCGAGTAACTCGGGATATATCTCTTCTCATTTACATTTATCTCATTTACATTTCTAAGCCAAAGAAACTATTTTGTCTTCTGCAGAGACGCATTATGAGGAAAGATGCTTCAAATGTTATAACGGCAACATATGAGCTGAAACCACCTCCGTATCCCCTGGTAAAAAAACTCAAAAGTTATATTTTCTGTATCGTTTTTATTGAAAAATGCAATCTTTTTTAGTAGCTTCCAGTGGGTGTTAATGGGGCATAGTTAGACCCAAGGATATAAATCTCTGTTGATGTCGCGTTGCGATTATTACGATTGCGGATATAACGGATGTTATTGAGGTCATTACGAGTATCGCGGTCATGCAATAATGGTTTCAGATGGCACCGTTACCGCTATATAACGGCCACTATTCCGATAGCGGACTTGTTGCTTCCTGTTGGAGATATAATATGTTACTTTCTTTAGAGAAATCTTCTAGCATTTGTTAATGTTCATGTCTGAGCTCCAAGGCAAATAAGAAATGATGCAAAGAAATAAACTGAGCTGCAAACAATGTTAAAATTTTGTTATTTCTTCATATTCCCAGAATGCATTGGAACCCCATATGAGCCGAGAAACCCTCGAGTATCATTGGGGAAAGCATCACAGAGCCTATGTGGAGAATCTAAACAAGCAAGTCGGAGGAACAGATCTAGAAGGGCTGTCTTTGGAAGACGTTATCATTGTTTCTTACAATAGGGGTGACATACTCCCTGCATTCAACAGTGCTGCACAGGTATATGTCATACAAATGAGTGAATCTCCAATGGCGTATTACGTTTTTCTTTCAAGTTTTATAACCTGTTTGCAGGCCTGGAACCATGATTTCTTCTGGGAATCAATGAGACCAGGTGGTGGAGGAAAGCCGTCCGGGGATCTTCTAGATCTGATCGAAAGAGATTTCGGTTCCTTTGAACGATTTACTGAAGAGTTCAAGTCTGCTGCAGCTACACAGTTTGGTTCCGGCTGGGCATGGCTTGCGTGTATGTGACCTCTTAGAATAACATCTGTGCTTTTTCCATTAAAATTATCTAGTTCTTGGCATAATTTGGACTTTAATGTGTCGATTCTACCCAGACAAAGCAAATAGGCTTGGTCTGGAAAACGCGGTAAATCCTTGGTCCTCGGAAAATGATAAGAAGCTCGTAATCGTGAAAAGTCCAAATGCTGTGAATCCACTTGTTTGGGACTACTTTGTGAGTACCTACACACTTCTAATTCATCTTACAACCATATATGTATGTTAGCTAATGTAGAAAGCAATCTGCAGATGCTATTATATTTATTAGTTTGATGCATCTAACATTATCATCTGTTTATTTTCCACAGCCACTCCTCACCATTGATGTCTGGGAGGTATGCCATTTTTTTCGGTTTGAACAATCTGATATTAAATTATTCCCGAATTATTCGTTCAACTAATACTAATTCCACTGGTGGGATATGTTCTATGTCGACAGCATGCTTATTACCTTGACTTTCAGGTAAAGTTTTAATTGCTTCGACATGTGTGATGAAGAATTTATTTGTTGGTTCCGATGTAATGTTGTCAAATGAATCTAAAAAAGTACGTAAATCTTTTCTTCTGGCAGAATCGACGGGCAGAATACATATCGATGTTCATGGAGAAGCTTGTATCTTGGGAAGCAGTTAATGATAGACTTGAAAAAGCAAAGGCTCAAGCAGCTGAGAGGGAAATGGAGGAAGAGAGGAGGAAAAAGGAAGAAGAAGAGTGGAAACCGACTAATGGCGATGATGATGATGAAGGTTTGGAGATGTATGTAGATAGTGGCGATGATTCAGAGGCCGAATGAATTCCGATTAACATACAATGATGGTATTAGAACATCATGTGATTTTATCTTCATCGTATCTCCGAAAGTCATATTGAGGTAAGTTTTTGCGGCCAAGGAACTAGAGATCATTCAGTTCTTTTCTATTGTATTCAAATCTCAGACCATACATGTCTCAGCTCGATTGTTGGTCGATTGTACTCCAACGTATAGCTTCGTGTGAAAATTAAATCGAATCAAAATCGTGTGCAATGTTACAGAAAATCGAAGTTCATGTATCGCGTTACACATTTCACCAGAATTTTGACATTTATCGAATATAAAATGATACAATACATTTATTGTTTGTACATTTTGAAAATGGTAGAAATTCAGGAGTGTTGGGAGAATGAAATACATACTCCATATGTATAGTTTGACAAGTTTTGAAGCCTTACTTATATACACGATGGATACTACCCAAAAATCTTCCTACATTATTTACATGTACAAATTTACATCAGGGAATAATATACTGTAACCGGAGAATTGAGAGACGAATGACAGATGCTGAATCCGAAACGGAACTGTTTCACGAAAAGGAATAATATACTGTAACCGTATTCGACTCATGAAATCGTAGGGTACCAGGAATAAGTGACTAGAACATGGATGCTGTATCAGACAAGCTGATGTCCCGGTTTGATCGACTTGTAACAATGGGGTTTCCCGAAGCATCCAGATCGATAACAGCTGTTTCTCCAGGCCTGTAATCTCCGGCCAGTAGGACTTCACTCAGGGGGTCTTCAACTATCAACGTAACCGCCCTCCTGAGGGGCCGCGCACCATATGTCTGGTCATAGCCTTGTTGACAAATGTGGTCCTTGATTGATTCAGACACCTCCAAACCAATTCCCAGAGACAAATCTAGCATTAACCTCTTGCAGCATCAGGTTTACAATCTCAAGCATCTGAAAAGACACCAAATTGATATGACCGACGGTGTATCAATATACCATAATCCAAGATGATGATAAAGAAACTTTACAGCCTTGTATCACCTCTTATTCTAAATCTCGGAAAATTTCCACGGAAAGGTACAAACCTGAGCTTTCTGGAGAGACCGAAAGACGACTACGTCATCAATCCTGTTGAGTAACTCGGGACGGAAATATGCCTTCAGTTCTTCCATTACTAGAGCCTTCATTCCAGCATACGAAGTTGCTTCATTGTTCTCGAGTATGAAACCGATGGAGCCACTCCTACCCTTTGCGATCGCAGAAGAACCCACATTAGAAAGAGATAACATGATTAAGCCGGTGACATGGGCCAAGAGATACATTACCAAAAAAAATCCTTACATATGCGATTTTCACGTATTAACTGGTTTCCTTTCGTGCCGGAATAAAAAGTTATATCCTTAAATAAGGCTTATCTAAGATTATATGGCATACCCAGGATATCTCAAAGAGAGAAAAGGCTTGAATAATAGCATGAAGCCTTACCGACCCGAAATAGCATGCTGCTAAAGCTTTTGTTAATTCAGTTTTGCCAACCCCGGTTGGACCACAAAAGATCATTGCAGCAATTGGTCTATCTGGATCCTTTAGGCCAACACGAGATCTCTTAACAGCTCGAGAAATGGCAGCGACAGCCTCATCCTGACCGATAACCCTTTTCTTAAGCATCTCATCAAGGCCAACTAGAAGCATCCTTTCATCTGCAGTGATCTGCTTCACTGGTATCCCTGACCAAACCGAAGCAACTGTTGCAATATCTTCTGGTCCCACCATTATAGGTCTGAAAGAATCTCCCCGAAAAATTTAGTTGGTTGTCCGACAAAGCGTAAAGGTCCAAGAAGCTAATAATATGCAACCTTCAACATGAGCCTAGAAAGAAAGAAAGAAGAGAAAAGGAAGCATACTCGGCTTTCTCTGAAGTTGACGGCAAAGGGGATTCCAGGAGGAGTTCACTGGAATCATCCGCATCGGAAGCACCAGCATCAATTTTCAACCTACTGGCCATGACCTATCCATGACAGAAGTGCCGAAGGGGGATTACAGGCTTACAAATCAAAAGCTAATGTACACATAGGATAGAAGATATTACCACATCATGCATTGCTTGAACGGCTCTGATTTCTTCCCAATAATCATCAGGTGTCTTTGAGAGAATGTCAGTTTCTTGCTCTCTTTTCCTCCTAAATGCCTCAATACGAGCTCGACTTCCAGCCTCATCAATCAGGTCAATCGCTTTATCCGGAAGATACCTATCAGCAATGTATCTTGCTGACAGGTATACAGCAGCATTTAGTGCTTCCAGAGTGTATCGGCAGTGGTGATGAGACTCATACTTTTCACGCAGACCAAGCAGTATCCCAACCGCATCCTCCTATAAGGTATCACATCACAACCAAATAAGAGGGAAATAGACGATTACTTGCATATAGTATAGTTCGCATTAAAACCAACCTGACTTGGCTCATTGATCCATACTGGTTGGAACCTTCGAGCTAAAGCTTTATCCTTTTCAAATTGGGTTCATATTCCCCAATAGTTGTTGATGCGATACACTGCAAAAGATATACTATAGAAGTATAGTCCAATAAAAAAATGAAAAATAAGAGCTCAATTAACGAGCATAACTTATTCCTCCAAAGTGCACACATCAAAGTATGACAATCATAATAAGAAGAAACACAACATCTATACTAAAATATTAAGGCGTGCCCTTGTTGTCCTCTACTCATATAAGAAAGCTCCGAAGAAGAAAGGGAATTGGACTCCATTAGAAGGAGCAATGGTGTAACCTTTTCATTCCAAGAGGTAATCCAGATATATGACCGATGTTTTAGACATTTCGGGTACTCTTCAAAATTACCATATGAGAAACAATTACCTGTAATTCACCCCTACCAAGTGCAGGCTTCAGTAGATTCGCGATGTCAAGACCAGATCCCTTGTTTCCCCGGCCGACCGTACCAGATCCAATAAGTGTGTGGACTTCATCGATAAAAAGAATAACATTACCTAAAGAACAGGCACACCAAAGTATGAGAAACAATAAAATAGATTTCAACTCCCAAAAGAGAAACTCCTCATTGCAGGCACCTGATTTTCTTGTCTCACTAATCAGAGCAGTAACACGTGCCTCCAATTCTCCCCGCTCCTTTGCGCCTGCCATGAGCAGTCCTACGTCCAATGACATTATTTTTTTATTCTGTGCACGGAAAGAGCAAAATATCAATAAATTTTGGAGATATATCATAAAAACTCATTAGAAGTACGAAAATAAGAATTCGGATCAAGTAAATGGAACTAGCTATCCAGAATATCAATGATTTGTGAAAAGGCAGACCAAGGGAAATGCTGGGATTTCTGCCTGTGCAATGCTAATCGCAAGTCCTTCGGCAATGGCTGTTTTACCAACTCCGCTTTCACCAAGAAGAATCGGGTTATTCTTGGTGCGACGACAAAGTATCTGAATAATTCTTTGAACTTCATTCTCTCTGCCAATAACAGGATCAATGAATCCCTCACTTGCACGAGCTGTAAGATCCACGCAGAATTGAGCCAAAAAACTTTTCCCTAACAATCGCATGCCATGTACAAAACATTGCCCTCTTATTCTCAAAAAAAATAACCGTGAAGAAAGAGAACGAATGCATCAAATTTCTACCTTTGGGCTTGTCGGGGGACCTCAAAGGACCTGGATAACCGGAAAGAGATTTTTCACTCGTCTTTTTCGACGGCAATGAAGGTTCCCTACCATCTTTTATAAGCTCCCCTTGCAGTCTGGTGACCGCTGCGGCTGCCAAGTGATTTATATTTGCTCCCAATTAGGGAAACAAAAAAAACCCAACCCAACGGAGTAAAATCGAAAATCGAATTAAACGGAGACGGAGAAAAATCGTTTATATTAAATGGGGACGGAAAAAACTATTAAACAGGGACGTGTTTAATAATCTCCGTCTCGATTACCCGGTCCAATAAATATTAAAAATAATTATATATATATATATATATATATTAATAAATTTAATTTAAATTAAAAAATATTTATAATATTTATGTATTTAATTTAAATATATACCCGACCCGATACCCGTTTAAATAACCGTTTATGTTAAACGGGATACCCGTTTCCCCGCGATTTTCTCCGATTACCCAATGGGAATCTCCGTTTAAATCCCTGCGGTTTTTTAAGCGGAGACGGGTACGAGTTTTTTAAAGGGGGACGAGGACAGAAGGACCAATACCCGGCCCGTTGCCATCCCTACTCCCAATTTGAGATTTTCAGCCAAAAAAATTTAATGACATGAAACTTGCATGTGTCTCAAGCAGAAATCACTTGGCATATCAACCAAGTGCCATAACTAGTATGTTATATCTACATTCAAATGCATGGTTTCGCAAAACTTGATTTCGTCCGCGATACAACGGTTTTGCCACCGTCTGAGTTACCCGCTACACTCGCAATAGCGCCCAATAGCACCCGCGACGGCGACGGCCACAATCACGGTAAACCCAAAATGACCGAAAACATAACCGCGACCGATTTAAAACCCTCTTCAAATGTTAAACTTAAATAGCGATTCACGACCACAATAACGCCCGCTATATAGAGGGCGAAGTGCCGTCTGACATTGCTATTTAAATCCCTATAATAACTATCAAATGCCAAACAAATCAAAACAAAACATATTCTTGATATATATATATATATAAACAACATTAAAATGGAACAAATTTGCTCATTTTTAAAAGAGAAAAAGAGAACCTTTTAAGGACCCGAGTAGCACTTCCATCATCAACTGTGAACAAACCAATAGCAATATGCTCCGGTACGATGAAATTGTAACCCATAGTCCTCGAATACTCCACGACAGCCTCAAAAACCCGTTTCGTACTGATCGAGAACGGCACACATCCGTCGAAGAAACTATAGGCCCTCTTTGTTTATCACCCGAATCCTCACCCGAATCACGGTCACCACCTTGCCAAATACCACGAACGGCCTCACGAGCATTATCGATTCTCAAGCCGGTCCCCAAAAAACCATTGGTGTCACGATCCTCGCCGATCAAACCCAGCAAAAGATGCTAGGTAAAAACCATGTCTATGCCCAGAGATTTGGCTTCCCTCTGGGAAAGGATCACGGCTTTGATCGCCCGCTCCGTGAAACGCTCGAAAACAACAGAAATCTGAATGGGTTTCCTTCTTTTACTAGAATGGAAATGTTTAACACGAAACAAGTGTTGGTAAAATAGACTGCTGCAAAACGAGGCGTTAGCACTGACTGAAAAATATTACATAAAATAATCAATCAGAATGATAACCGTGTCGTGGTAATCCACTGCCTTAGAAGCAAATTCGCCCCTATGTGTGTAATATCTACAAGGGACGAACAACCCCCTAAGGTTAACACGGCTCTCCAAGAATTCGTATACCCGAAAACTGGAGTGAACTTGGTGGTATTGCTCTTCTCTCAACTCAAACAACACTCAAAAGATATGAGTGTTTCAAAGCAAATGTTTGCTTGGGATTTATCAAAGTGAATGAAATTGTCCTTTATTTATAGGCTAAATAGTGAGGGCAAAATAGTCACTTCCAAATCACAATTTAATTTTATTAAACATAGAATTAAAATCCTTTAAAAGACTGTTACAAATTGAGCATTACCAACATTCCCCCACTAATGCGAAAGAATTCTTTCGTAAAGATGAGAGCAATGAAGTTAAAACATGAGAAGAGCAATAGCGAGATTAGTTGCTTAAGCACTAGTGAACGTATATGGAACTAGTACATAGTGATGATGAGCAATCATTCTCTTAGATAAGTGAAACTAGTCTGGAACTTTCTAAGATTGGGGTAAACTCATAACACACAACTAACTCCTTCATCCACCAAAGTTCTCGATGTGTCTACAAAGAATATATACAAAAGTGTATATATGTTTAGCCCTCTTTCCTCAGGATTCTAATAAGTGTACTAGAAAAATGGCCCAACGTTTTTCATAGAAGGTGGCTAATCTTTTTCACTTACGTAGGTTATTTCATCAAGTTTATATCAACATAAACCACTCAAACTGAGCTATGAAATAATTAAGAGCTTTTATAATAGCTCAACCTCACAAAGGGTATGGTGACTTTCTTCAAGTTCATTATTAATGAACCACCCAAACTCTGAGATAAGAAGTCATTAAGAATAAATATTCAGCCTCATAATTCGGTGAATTCAATATGTCCTTCTCACTAGGAACTCCCATTCAATATGTCCTTCTCATTAGGAACTCCCAAACTCTTGGGTTTGAATTCATTAAGAGTTCAATAAAACTCATCCTCTCAAGCGGTAAGTTCATCTAGTCCTTCGCGATTAGAACTACCCACTCAACTCTGGGTTATGAACTTATTAAGAATAGATATTCAGCCAAAATCGATAAATTCATCAAGTCTTTCTCACTAAGACCACCCAAAGCCTGGGCTATGAATTTATTAAGAGCAATTAAGCTCATCCTGGGCATGCACATTATTCATCATAGGGATGGGTAGTAGGAATGTGCACTATGAGTCTTTTCATGGTTTTGTTTGACCACATGGAACTTAGATAACTAAGTTGAGTATCCACCATGAATTCCTCAACCAATGGGCTTTAGACCCATCCCCCTCGATGAATCTAGGACCAAGGATCTGCTAGGTTCCTTTCCGACTTCACATACTCTAAAGAGAGCACTCTATTCTTTATTAAGTGTCTAACTGATTCATGTCTTATGCGAATGTGTCTTTTCTTACCATTGTAAGTTTGGTTCTTAGCCACACATATCACAGCTTGTGAATCACACAACAATGAAACTGGAGGAGTCGGTCTTCCCTACAACGGAATATATGCTAACAAGCTTCTAAGCCACTCGGCTTCTTGCCCAGCTAGGTCAAGAGCTATAAACTCTGGCTCCATGGTAGAACGAGCAATACAAGTCTACTTTGATGATTTCTACGAGATTGATGCTCCACCCAAAGTAAAAACATACCCGCTCGTAGAGCTTACCTCATCATTATCAGAAACCCAGTTGGCATCACAATATCCTTCCAGTACCGTAGGAAAGCCAACGAACTCAAGTTTCTAATCCAAAGTACCCTTAAGATACTTCAGTAAGCGTTTAAGAGCAATCCAGTGTTCACCACTCGGATTATGAGTATATCTACTCAGTCTACTCACAGCATAAGCAATATCAGGCCGAGTATAGTTCATTAAGAACATTAAGCTTCCGATTAATTTAGCATATTCAGTTTGGGAAACGCTACTTCCTTTATTCTTAAAGAGATATATGTTAGGGTCACAAGGGTTCGAACAGGGACAACATCAAAACTGTCAAATTTCTTTAACACTTTCTCAAGATAGTGTGCTTGACTTAAAGAAAATCCCTTTTCCGTTTTGGTAATTTTGACTCCTAAGATTACATTTACTTCTCCCAAATTCGTTATCTCAAATTTAGTGGACAAGAAACTTTTGTTTTGTTAATGGACTCAATGTTAGAACTGAAAATCAACATGTCATCAACATACAAAAGTTATGATGACGCAATCAGTACCAAACATCCTCGAATACACACAAGCATCTGAACCATTCACAACAAAACCAAAACTAAGTATAGTTTTATGAAATTTCTTGTACCATTATTCCCATATAGATCTCCTCATCTAGATCTCCATTCAAAAATGTAGTCTTAACATCCATTTAATGTACTTGCAACTTATGAATAGAGGCTAGTGCAAATAATGCATGAATCTTTGAGATGTTCATAACGGGGAAGTAAGAATCAAAGTAGTCTAAAACAAACTTGTGAGTGAACCCTTTGACAACTAGCCTTGCCTTGTACCACTGGATCAAACCATCTGGTCTCATTTTCTTCCGGAAGATTCATTTGCTACAGATTGGTTTAAATCCTCTAGGGAAGTCAACTAATTCCCAAGTATGATTAGACATTATCGATTCTAGTTCATCATTAAAAGCGCTTTTCTAGAAACTAGAATCGATAGATCTTATAGCTTTTTTAAGATCCTCATATAACATTTAAGCTATATGATCAGAAAGAGAGTCTAAATCATTTATCTCAAAAATAAAGGAAGTGATAAAATTTGGTCCAAATAGCCTTTTATTTCTTCTAGGCTCGAAATTAATTTCTTAAGAAAACCTAGCAGGAATACTAGAAGAAGTGGATAGAATAATTTCTATTTGATTTTATGCATTTAATCTACATTTTAAGACACCCCACATTTCTAACATTTTAGGATATTCATAAGTGTCTTGTAAAACGTGTAAACAAATACTCAATCATACTAGAGTAAAGTTTTTTTATGTGTTTTAGCCATAAAACTATATTTTAACAAACTCAAGTTTTGTTTACACATAATTATATTCTCAAAGTTTTGAGAAGTTACAAATCATTAAGATTAAAATGCATAAACCATTATGAAATAGATAATCTCTTTTCTTTCCTCTACTTAGGAAAATCACTTAAAGAGATTTAATAGCTGCAACACACTCTTAGTAGCAATAGTGTCTATCATATTTTCATTCATGATATTCAACATATTAGCCTTAAAGAGATCATAATATATTTTATTTACTATGACTAAATTTGGTATTCCACTAAACCAAATTAATCTCTACTCTTTTAACTTCTGCACTAAGTTTTAAGAGTTTTTATCTTGTCATAGTATTGGAATAGTGAGCATAGTAATGAACAATGCACCAGGTAGGTTTCTATGACAGAGAGGTGGTGCACTAGGCACGCTTAAGTACCAAGTCTTCATAGAACCAATCCTAGACATGCACTTTCATACTCATCACACTACTTTCCAATAAATCTTTTGTGAATTTTCTCTTTCTTTAAATAAGATCTCTTTAAATAATTATGCTTGATACTTTTACTCACAATAGTATCTTATTAAGCATATAAATCTTGGGCTCAAACTACTGCCTTAGCCTTAGTAGTACTACCTTAGTCTTTAATAGCGGTTTTATCTCATTTTATAGTATCCACTGAGTTTTAAAGACTATCTTAAAGGCTCATGCAATCTAATTCATGTATTTAAAAGGCATGAATTAACAGGCAACAAGTCTAAACAATCTGACCTCACAGGTAGAATCACAATTCCAAATAGACTTGTTCATTCTCACCATGCATGCAACTTCATTCTTTGCATCATCATCTTCATGATTCTCCAAAATTACAACCATCCTGTTGTCTTTATAAATTTCTCAAAAGAAATTATTAGTATGATAAAATTTATTTTCAACTTAATATTCAGAAACTGAATAATCTTACCCCCACATGAAAATAAATAGTTAATCTTTTCCACATATTAACCAATCATACATGCATTATCTCACAAAAATGTTAATCAACATTATAATCATGTCACTTCTTGATTATAGCATATAAGTTTCAAAATTGAACATTTACTAAACACCAACATTTATATAGCTATTAACAAACATATATTTAGTTATTTAATAAACTATTCAACCTCCTATTAAAACTTAAAAACCATTTAAATATAATGATTATAATTAACATTCATGCTTAAGATTAAAAAAAAATCATGAAACTGCAACACTAAAGGTGTAAACATGAGTTTCATGTAAAAATTAATGCAAAGCTTTATTGCATTTAAATTGATTAACCTTAATGCACATTAAAGGTTTCTTTCACCATGCATATAACAAATGGGCATTTCAATAACAATTCAAAATTTATTATAAAAATAATAATAAATTAACCAATTTCAACATTCTCGTGAACCAAGACCCAAACGAGAACGAGTGAAACCACCATCGGCTAATACTTCAATCTGTATATTACTTTGTAAATAAAAACCGTTAAAGCTATAATTTGCACAAATAATGGGCAATTAAAATTATTCAACGTTTCAATTCAAACTTATTTACAAAGTAATATAAATCCAATATTTAAAGTTATAATAAATGCATAGAATTGTTTCAACCCAAACATATTAGTAAATAAAGATGTTATTCACCTTTAACTCATGTAACAACACCTTTTAACATGCTCCTTTTAATATAACAACATAATGAGTTACAAAAATCACATTAGTGAAACCGTTATAGCATATTAATAAATATATAAATTCTCATTATGCTAACGGTGGTTATAACTCATATCATTATAGCATCTAAAGCATCTTAGCATTGAAATCATCTTTTTCCCAAATACCTATTTTACTATATTCTAAACTATAGCAATAAAGTATAGGTATATATTCAAAAACGTTTTAAACGTTTAAACAACCATGAATTCTAAAAATCATTTCTCCTTGATTATGATGTTACAAAAATTAATCAAACATCTTTAAAGGATTTTCATATAAATCCAATTTAAAGTCATTTATAACTTTAATCTCCAACACATTCAAAGGTAAAACGTTTGACATTTAAACACTAATTATTACCTCTTCTTCTTTTTATATATTACAAACCTTTCTAATAAAAGGTAATAATCGAAATTAAAACCATTTAATATACCTTTATCACATAGCTTTATCACAAATGCCTTTTTATTCACCTTTAAAACCAATGGTGAAACCAATGTTAAATAGTTTTAATTGCTGACGTTCACATGGTTTTAGACCTCATACATAAAGGCATTTAACAAAACATTAAAAACATTTGTTAAAATGATGTGTCTAATGTGAAGAATTTGATTTAAGCTAAAATATTCTGCTTTTAAACATTTCTAACGTATGTTCATCTTATAAACAAGAACCGTTCCGAAAAATGTTTTAGATTAACACACTAGATTATTCAAAAGTGTGTAAAGTAATATTACCTCAATATTAGTAACAGGAACAATTTGAGTTTCTTACCGATAATTTTCCAGTGATCATAGAATCCATCTTTCTTCACAACACGAACAATAGTAATTATTGTCGTATTTAGCAGCAGTAAGAATTTGCTTATAAATTGTTGGTAAAATAGACTGCTGCAAAACGAGGCGTTAGCACTGACTGTAAAATATTAAATAAAATAATCAATCAAAATGATAACCGTTTCGTGGTAATCCACTGCCTTAGAAGCAAATTCACCCCGATGTGTGTAATCGCTACAATAGACGAACAACCCCCTGAGGTTAACACTGCTCTCCAAGAATTCGTACACCCGAAAACTGGAGTGAACTTGGTGGTATTGCTCTTCTCTCAACTCAAACAACACTCAAAAGATAGGAGTGTTTCAAAGAAAATGTTTGCTTGGGATATATCAAAGTGAATGAAATTGTCCTCTATTTATAGGCAAAATAGTGAGGACAAAATAGTCACTTCCAAATCACAATTTAATTCTATTAAACATAGAATTAAAATCCTTTAAAAGACTGTTACAAATTGAGCATTATCAACAACAAGTTATCGCAACGAGAGATTGAGGGGCTAAAACAAGATGAACTCGAAGAAGAAATCGAATTGCCATTACTGAAAGAAATTCGACGAAAACGAAAAGCGAAACGTGGGTTCGATGGAGGATGGGAAAACACGCAACGTGAATGGAAACGAATCACTAGAGGAGAAGAAGAAGAACAAAGAACCTCCATGTTCGTTTGTTTGATTGTTTGTTTTTCAAATGAAAATTTGTGGGAGGTTCATTAAGGGTATTAGGAAGAAAAGAAAGGGGAAAATATAGGGAGAGCAAGAGATGAGGTCCAATTGAAATTGAAGGATATTGGATTGCCTGGCCAAGGAAGAAAATGAGAGGAAGAAGAAAGGGATGGAGTAGAAGTGTAGGGTTGCCATGTCAAGCCACCATTTTTGTAGGGGGGAAATAGCAAACAAACAAAATATATAGGGTAAATTACAAATTGCATCAGTAAACCTTACTCTCTCTTATTTTGTTCAACTAAACTTTAAACATTTTCAATTTTCTCACTGAACTTAATTAATTGAATTTTTGTGTCACTATGCCGTTAAATAGTCAATGGCATTAAAACGATGTAATTTTGAAGAAATTTTTTTTCACCAAAACAGTATCGTTAAAGCTCGTTTGTAATATCAATAGTGAAGAAACGGTTGGGTGACTAAAAAAATTTAATATATTAAGTTTAATGATAAATTTGAAAAACTTTAAAGTACAGTGAATAAAATAGGAGATAAATAAATTTAATTATCAAATTTGTAATTTATCCAAAAATAACCTTTGGTTCTTTTTGGAGCGAAAAGTGGCTGATCATAGGGCTGTAAAGGAGGGCAGGGGTAAGTTCGATCGAGTCGAGTAAAAAAATTCGAATTATTTGATTTGATGAGTTATATTTTATAAGAAGTTAACTTGAAATATTTTTGAGTTAAAGTTTTGATTTTTTTTAAATTTAATTGTAAATATTTATAATATTATGATATTATTTGATTCAAATTTCAATGGTTTATAATCGTATATAATAGATATACATTTCTTAGTATTTTTTATATGTGATATATATACGAATTCAAGGGACTTAACTCAAACTTAAAAATTAATCTATTAATTATTAAAAAATTTGAATTATTCGAGTTGTATTTGACAACTCGATTTGAATTATTTTTTCGAGTAGAGTCAAGTTTATGAAATTACAACTCGAAATCAATTCGATTCGAGTTTTCTCGAGTCAAGTAAAGTTTTGCTCACCTCTAAAAGAGACCATATATTATTTGAGTTTGATTCGATTAATATTTAAATTGAATAAATTGATTCAAGTTTAAATTTGATTCAAATTTGCAATGAATCAAAACTAGTTATTTGATATTCGATTCGAGAAAAATTATTTCAAAATATATATATATATATATATATATATATTAAATTATTAATATTTATATGATATTTTTAAAAAATGTAATATACAATTTTCATGTACTTAAAGTACATGTTTATATTTCATCTGAGCTAAACTTGATAATGTTCCGAGTTCATATTATTTTGAGCTTAGGTTGAGTTTCAATTTTTTATTTAAAGTTCGAGTCGAGCTTAAAAATTTTAAGTTTGTGAGAGTGGAGTTTTAATTTTTTATTTCGAATTCGAGTTGAACTTGATAATTTTAAACTTGTGAACTTTTAAGTCTAGTTGAGCTCAACTTTAAACTTTTCAAGTTAAATTGAGTTTAGCAATATTCAAACTCGACTCGACTCAATTACAACCCTAGCTGACGTACCCAAATTTTGACACTACCAATATTAGTTGGAGATGCAAGTTTTAAGTTTCGGTTCTCAAAATATTCTTTTTTATTTAAATTTTTTGTATAACTACTGATATACGATCTATTAATCGACTAATTTCAATTAAACAGTACAGAGGTGAGAGCGTCTCTCCCACCGTAATTTCCTCCATAAAATCTTTCTTTTTAGGTAAACTTTGTAGCAGTCTTTATATTATGCCCAGTTGTTCTCAACGGGGTTAGATTATGAAGCCATGGTTGTATATGCTTCTTCACAATAATGATGTACCAATCTTGCTAGTTAGGCAACAAGTTGATTCCAAACATTCAAGTCTTTAAAGTTTGATTTATCTAAGATTCGAGTCATTTATTTTGGATTCGGATCAATTCAGGTTTAATTTATTGGGTTTTTTTATAATAAAATTAAGTTGTGTTTAAATTTGAATTAATCAAATCGGGTTCTCGAATTCAAGTGTATGTCCTAAACAGGGATAGATGACTAAGCACCTATAAAGGTCAAGTACATCCCCGTTATTTTGGAGAAATGATTAAATTTAACTTAATGTATAAAGGAGAGAAAAAACTAAATTTTTTTACATACCTATTATTTTTGAAAAGGAATAATAAAAAATTCAAAATATTTTTTTAATTTAAGAATCATATTAAATAAAAAAAATCAAAAATCATATTTATTTTTTCAAAAAATTTAAGAATATCATATGATTAACAACTAAGGTAAAGAATGTAAATAAATAGTCTCAGATTATAGAGTGTTGTTTTATTAAGTTCCTGATCAATAAAAGTTATATAATGGTCTCACGATTATATGATATTATTTTATTAAATCCTCTAAATATGAAACGTTACAAAATTGTCAACTGATTATTCGTGTATTCTAAGCTCATCATTTTTCATTAAAAAATAATTATCGTATGAGCTTGACGTTGACATTTTAACTAAAATATGATAAAATTATATTGACACTGCCATTGTTTTCAAGCACTAGTTTGACAAAATAATATTAATGGAGAGTTAATCCATAAAAACACAACTCAAACAATTATGAGACCCGATTTTATCATATCCCAGAGAATTGGTTAACGTCCAACTCGGACGACGCCAATTTTTTATGAAAAATGATGAGTTTGAAATATATGAATAATCATGTCACTATATTTATAACTTTTAATAGTCTTAGAACTCAATAAAATAATACCCTACAATCAGGAGACTATTTTATAACTTTTAATAATTAAATAACTCAATAAAATAACACTATATAATCGAGCGACCATGTGTACTTTACCCAAAAAAAGAAAAAGTTTGAGGACCAATTTTACTAATAAGCCTTGAATTTACCCCTAACTAAAAGTTAACAATATGACGCACGTGATAAACAACCTGGAAATGCTTCTCCTACAAGCACCAAACCAATCCGAAAGAGGAGAAAGCCAAAACCTGAGCCTAATGATAAGCCAGAAGCTTAAGCCCACACATGATCATAACCCGGTGAGGAGATTCTCCAGGGACACCAAGTATTTCTTGGTAGATAACTGGCAAAGAGTTTGGGTGATGGCTCTATGGATCGGCGCTATGTGCGGCCTATTCGTGTACAAGTATGTCGAATATCGAAGACGAAAGGACGTATTTGATGTGTTGGGGCATTGTGTTTGCTTTGCCAAAGGTGCAGCCGAGACACTTAAATTGAACATGGTTCTGGTTCTGGTTCTGGCTCTGGTTCTGGTTCTGCTACCAGTCTGTCGTAACACCATCACCTGGTTAAGGAACAAGACGAAACTCAGCGTCGTAGTTCCCTTTGACGACAATCTCAACTTCCACAAGGTAATAACAGAGACATTTTTTTTTGAAAGATGGTACTTTGTATTAATAAGGATAACAAAGTACACTACCTCAATGACCTTATTAAAAAACATCTCTAACCTTAAATGGAGAAAAAAAAGTGTACCTAAAAATGGTCATGATCAAATACACATAACACTATTACATGATTCAAACCGAACCCCCACCCTACCACAAGTCACAATCCGACACATATAACTAACACAGACAAGCCGGCAATATACATAGAGAACACACTGAGAACTATACACAAACAACAAAGCCAAAGGTAAGAACCTAATGAGACTAATAAAACACCAGGACAAACCCAACATACTAAACTTGGATCAAACCATATAAAATAACGTAACTTTTTACTAAAAGTGGGAGTACCACCCATGCCTCCCATGCTAGCACTATAACCAAACAAAACCACTCATACTTCCACTAACTCTCCACTCTAACGCCCATACCATGCTCACTCTAAACCAATAAAAAATCCTTGAAGCATCGAAAGAGCTACCAATCACCCGACAACCACCTTAATTCCACCAAAAGGATCAATATGCGGGAATCTGCATGTCAGAACACCAACTTCACGCCTCTTATTACGTGTAACATTGAAACTTCCTACATAAAAGACAACCTCGAAACTAGCAACTACAACAAAAACCACCTGCAACCAAGGAAACCTCTCATCACCGTCTACTGTTGAATTCACCGCTCCTCCACGGGCCAAAGTGACATCCAATGAACACTCTTTCTTCTTCATGAACCACCGAAAGAGTTTTGAAGGAACAATCCTACCATTAATGATAACAGAACATTACTTCGGTACCACCGAAGCACACTGCACTTCCAGAAGTAATCTGGCTTCATCATAATGAACTCTATTTCTTGTTTCTTCAAGGATTAAAAGAAACGACCCCACAAAGATCCAGAAAAAACTGAACTGCTGAAGAGACACGGAAAACTAACACAGTGAACAGCTGAATAACACATAGAAAATTGACAAAGTGACCTGCCGAAGAACACAACCCAAACCATAGAACACTAGGATGTACTTGGCTGTTCCAGTTCTCCTTTATTTATGTGAAAGATTGACAAGGCTTCTTAGATCAAGCATCAAGGCTGTTACAATACAGAAGGTAAGAAGTATGTCACGCTAAACACAATCCAAATGCAGTGTATAATAAAGTTCATCAGGGTTTCTAATTTCTGCCATCGAAAATTTCAGGTTGCTGTTTATCCTGGAAATGTACTAGCACTTCACATGTCGAAGCCTCGTTGATTTCGATACAAGAGTGGACAATACATGTTCGTCAATTGCGCTGCGGTGTCTACTTTCGAATGGTAACCCTTTGCCTTTATTGTTTGGTTCAGACATAGCCTGCAATTCGTTTTAACATGACAATGATTTGGTTACATGGAAACAGGCATCCATTTTCGATTACTTCGACTCCTGGTGACGAGTATCTTAGTGTTCAATAAGGACTCTCGGAGACTGGACACGACAACTGAGGACTGTATTTTAAGAGGTAAGTTACCTCTCCATCATAAAGATGGTAGTTTATGAATGAGGGGAAGGGATCTTAACTGCTGAGATTCGAATCTTTAACGTGCAACACGGACCGATTAAACTAAACCCGAGATTTTTTTTGTTGGCAATGTTGTTTAAGGCTGCTAAAATTTATGTTTAACATGTTCTCCCAGGTGTGTCAACAACCTACTAATGGGAAAAGTGGCCTCCTTAGAGCCGACTACGTGCAAGGATCTGACAACCCAAAGTAGTCAAACTCATGACTAACTTATGATCAAGTCGAGATGGATTGAGTTCGGATTCTAGTTGATCAGACCAACTTTGCAAGTTCGGATCATACTGGACTTGTTTAACCCAACCATAACTTGAAAGAAAGCTAAATATCTTTTTCATGTATATGCTTGGTCGTAGATTCCAGCATACATGGTATATATATATATATTTCACTTACATTTCTTATGACTAATGATGTTCTAACAGCCTGATGTTCTTTTGATCCAATTGGTGATTCCAACAGTTTCCCAAGAGTTCTAATCGGCGGACCATATGGAGCGCCGGCACAAGACTACAAGAAATATGAAGTGGTTTTGCTAGTCGGACTGGGGATCGGAGCAGCCCCGATGATCAGCATTGTCAAGGACATAGTAAACAACATGAAGACCGAGAAAGAAGAAGAATAAGGAGGAGAAGAGTTGAGTGGCTTAGAGAATGGAAATGGGGCAGCCATTAATAAAAGCAGCTCCTCAAATTCCAAAAGGAGGCTAGACAACTTTAAGACAAGGACATACTTTTATTGGGTGACAAGGGAACAAGGATCCTTTGATTGGTTCAAAGGAATAATGAATGAAGTAGCTGAAATGGACCATAACCATGTTATAGAACTCCACAATTACTGCACCAGTGTTTACGAAGAACGCGACGCTCGTTCGCCCCTTACAGGATTGGGATGGCTTTAGATCCGAGATAAAAAGAACACATGGAAGCTGTCTCGGTTACACTCTTCAATTCATACAATCTTCTAAAAATATCCAGACGTAAACTAAAAAATCACCATGAATGTTTCATCTATTAAAACCACCACTTCTAAAGCACAAAATTTTGCCCCAAATTGTCTCAAGTTTCACGTCTCCTCCTGCGAGGAGCAGCGGCATTTTCTTCCTTCTCTTCCTCTTCAGTCTTTTCTCCGCTCGTGGACTCCTTGTTTGATGCCTCCGCGGCCTCTGGTTCTTTCTCGACTCTTGGCTGCAAAGAGATTCATCAACGGAGTTGAGACCAAAAGCTATATAAGAATGGAACACTATCATATAGACCAACAAGATGGCTTTGAAAATCTTACTTGCTTCTTGCCACCGAAAATGAGCTTGAAGAGAACTGTGAGGATGATAACCACGATAGAGACTATGACACCAATGGTGATATTTGGTTGTTTCTCAGCCATTTCAATGACATCCTGAAAGGGAGAAGACAATTTTAGATAAAACTCACTAAGGAACGCTACTTCGCATATAAACGCGCATATTTACGACAACTTACAAGGATTTGAAGCTTGTATTCACTCAAGAAAGGAATATCAGCAACCTTGTATAGGACTTCAAAGACCTTCTTCTGCAGGAAAGAAACAACAAACTTTATGTTATACAGATAAAGATTTAGAGGACCAACATCAACGAAGTAACCTTGTCAATGCGTTACCTGGAACCCAGAAAGTCCATCTGGATCGGCAGCTTCTTCCTCAACCTTCTGCTTTTCTTTCTCAACCTCAAACTTGGGTTTCCATGCAGTCTCCCTGTAGGACTCAGCAACCTTTTCGTTTTTGGCTATCAAAATGTTGTCAAACAATATGCCATCTTGCATTGTCCAGATCTCAATACCAATAGCAGCAATAGGCTCAAAGTCGGGCTTCTCAAGCTCAAAGTAGTCGGGGTTTGGAATCTCCTGAGGCTTCCAAATACCCTTGTAATTGGGGTTATCGATGAGTGGAGCAGACCATTTTCCCTTGTAAGCGGGATTCATCTTCATTGGTCTCTTCCATTCACCACAACCAGGGGCTGCCTCACACTTTGGGTTATCAATTTTGGGGGATTCCCACTCACCATCTTCTTCATCATCCCAATCTTCCGGCTTGGTTGCCTCAGGATCATCTACCTCCTCAGGCTCATCATCTAACCATCCTTCCGGTTTCACAGCTTCCTCATCTTCGATTTCCATGGGTGCATCCTCATCCCAATCATCCGGCTTTACAGCACTGGGGTCGGGAATTTTGGCTCTCTCATCCCAATCCTCGGGTTTCTTATCATCTGGATCGGGAATTGTCTTAGCTGGGATAAGTGGAGGCTCAAAATCATCACCTGAGAGTAAGTTCGCCTTCTTTTTCTCCTCACCATCAATCAGAATTCTAACTTCATTGTCAGGCTTCAAGATAGCAGTATAGACATGAGTAAGCTTGTCAGACGGAACAGAGGGTGGATATTTAAGATGATGTTCGACGAATTCTCCGCTTTTAGGATTCTTGTGCTTTAAGATGAAGTGCACCTTGTTCGTGCCCCCACATTTGTCGGGCCCAAACATGACGGAGTAAGGGGATTCATTGTCGAATTCCTTAGCCTTCCATCCAGCCTCTTGAGGACGAAGGTATTTCAAATATGCACCACCACATTCGAGCCCGTTCTGGAGGCGAGTCTCAAACTGAAGTACAGTGCTTCCATCCTTGAGACTCACAGGCTTATCAAGATCATTCACTATCGCATACTTCCGGGCCTTCTCGCTCACAAGAAGGCCATAATCATCATGCCCTTCGCTCTTGGAATGCTTCCATACACCTGAAAAAAAAACCCCAAAAATACCATTAATCTATACCCTTCAACTCCCTGAAACATCTACCAGGCCAATGCGAATCATATCATATCAAAATTAAACATCATTATCTAACAAATAATATCAGCTCCAGATCAAAGAAATAGCGGATTATACATGAATAAACATCATTAAATTTCTTATCACTAATCCAAATTTCCCAAATACCAAGCTTTCTACCCATATCTTGCTTGTTCAATTTCTAATTCTAGTTCCAAATGAACACGAAATCTCAAATAAGCTCCACAACTAATCAACACTTCGAAACACTTCAAAACAATTCAACAGAAGAGATCTATAAATAGAAAAACAAATTCAATATTAAAAAAAGCAATCTCACCTTTATAATCATCTTTATCAGAGACGATCCACCGTCCATCAAACGGCTCATCAAATGATTCATAAAAGACCTAAAACAAAACCCAATCACTTCAAATCTACACAGATTCAAACATTCTTAACAAAATATAGGGTTTAAAGATATAACAAAGTTTACCGTATCATCATCGGCGGCGAAGCAGAGGAACTGAAATGAAGCGAAAGCCAGGAAAAGGAAAAGAGCGAAACGCCCCGTCATCTTCAACCCAAGAACCCTAAATCTAATGATCGAAGATTTTTCCCCTTATGTTTTTGATTCTGAATCCAAATCTACACGGAAGCCACCACTGAGTTTGTGTTAACTTTATAGATCTTCGTGAGACTGGCGTCGACTTGTTTTACCCAATGAAATTACGCGCCACGTAAAATTAGCCAATGGCTTGATGCCACGTCAACGAATGACACGAACTTCGCTTTATGTATGGTAGGTAATTAGTATATTATTTCTTAACTTTGCTTTTGGAAACGTCTTGGTACAACTTTGTTTTTAGTCCCTATACTTGAATATACTTTAGTTCAAGTCAATTATAATGTTAAATTTTGGATAAATTACGCGTTTAGTACCTAATTTACTAGTTTTGATTAGTTTTAGTACTTAAATTTTTATTTTTTTTTCAAAATCATACTTAAAGTTTAGACACGTGAACATGAACCATGCCACTTAACAGTTTTTTTAACGGTAGCAACATAAAAGTATAACGGAGAAAACATTAGGCATCTATTTTTAACGAAAAATTATTTAGGCACCAAAATTTAATTTGAGGTATAATTTAGGCACCAAAAAGTGAATTAAGCCTTAAAAATTTAACGTTAAGTTCTAAAAAAATTGAAAGTTTAGGTATTAAAACATACCAAAATTGATAGTTTGGATACTAAACGCGTTAAATTTTAACAATGGGTACTAAAATAAAATAAAAACTAAAGATAGGTATGATTTTAAAAAATTAAAAGTTTAGGTAATAAAACTGATAGTTTAAATACTAAATGTATAGTTTACCCTAAATTTTCATGTTAGCTAGTTAATGTGGATTATTTGAATAATAATAATTTACCCTTTAAACGACATAATAAATTTTTATAAATATTTTTACATAGACTTATTATGGAAATATTTTAACGGTAATTATTGATAAAGATTAAATCATAATATTAAACAATAATATAAGGATCAAATTATATTAAATTATAGCGATTAAATCATCGTATTTAGTACAAGGTAAAGCCGGCTGGATTTCATTTGGAATTATTTATTTTTAGGATAAACTACATATTTAGTTTCTAAATTATTAATTTTGATCCATTTTAGTACAACTTTCAAATTTTTAAAAATTATGCCTAAAATTTAGTTTTGTATCATTTTAGTACATCGTCACTAAAAACTTAACGCGTTTAGTACCTAAACTATCAATTTTGGCCTGTTTTAGTACTTAAACTTTTAAATTTTTCAAAGTTAATGTTAAGTTTTTAGCGGGTACTAAAATGAAATAAAAACTAAATATTAAGTATGATTTTAAAAAAATTAAAAACTTAGATATTAAACGGATTAAAATTGATTGTTTAAATAGTAAATGCATAGTTTACCCTTACTTTTAATGTATTTAATTTGAAATAAATATTTATTATATAAACACTACATATTTTTCAATTTATTAATAAATAAAGTGTATAAAGAGAACATTAAATTATGTTGAAATAATTTTTTTGTTATTAAAACTTTTAAAAATTATTAAATAATCATTAAGTTTTAAAAATATTCATAAAATAATAATTAAATTTGATCAATTATTATAAAATGATTATTAAATTTATAAAAATATTACAAAATTATCATTAAATTATTTTTTGACCTTAAAATATTTATTTTTTATTGAATTAAATAAATTGACGAAAGAAATAACAAATTTGTTAAGCCAGCGTCACTTGTTGTCTTTTTATCAACCTCTACATTTGTTATTTTATCCTTCAAATATTATTATAGACAACACAAAATGATAATAGGGTAAAGTATATAAATAGTCTCTCAACTATATATTACTTTATTGAATACTCTGATTATTAAAAGTTATAAAATAAGCCCATGACGGATGTTACTTTTTTAAGTCTCCAATTATTAAAAGTTACAAAATGATCAATCGACTATTCATTATAAGAAAAACAGGCATAAAGGCTTGTCATCCTGATATTGTCATTCAAAAACAGGCACATCTTGGCATTATAAGAAAAATGTACATCATCTAGACAAGTTAAATTCGATGTGAATGCAAAACCTAACCCAATCAACCCAAAATCATTTCGATTCGACCATAGTTGCTAGACTATGTATGTGTCGCAACCTTCTTTCGGTTGGGCCCCGGAATTGGGCTTCGACGTGAAAAATGGATTGGGAGTCGCCACCGATAATTTACTTTACGAAAAGTGGGTTGATCGGATACCTTATTTCTTACCTGATCTGCGTCTTACCAGTGATATGTCGGATCCGGGAGTCGGTTACGGTCAAGGAAGGATTAGCACCCTTGAACCGACCTTTAGGTACTATGTAATTTACAGTTGTCTTTAATTAAGAAAGTTGAAAGTTTAAATTGAAAGGTAAAATAACGATCCAAAACTTACATTTGATTAATTGAAAATGTACCCTTAAGAAAGTAAAAAAGCCATGTTAGATAAAATGGTAAGAAATTAATTAATTAAATTAAAATGAAAAGAAAACAAATAAAGTAAAATGATAAAATGAAGAAAGCAAAAATAAAATAGTAAGTAAACAAAAAAATAATAAAATATATATAAAAAAAAGAAAATAAATAAAACAAATAAACAAAATAATAATAACAAAGTACGAATAATATATATATATATATAATACATAAAAAAGTAAATATATATAAATTAATAAATTAAATGACGAAAAGAACATATACACATATAATGGTAAAAAAAATAAAGATAATTACAATATATATATATATATAGTAACAATACTAATAATGATAATAATTAGTTAAAAAAAGACAATCACACCGAAAAAGGAAGAAAATAAAGTAAGGTTTGGTGAAGTATAATTGACAGGAAGAAAAAAATGATGAGGGGTGGGGACAAAGTAGGTAGATATAATTAACTTGTGTAGAATATATATATATATATATATATATATAATAGTAAAATGTATATATAACAACAATAATATCAATAAAAAGAAAATAAATATAATATAATGATAATAAAAAATATAGAAAATTAATAGAAAAATACATGTATAATATTATAAAATATAGCACTTAAAATAAAAAAAACCAAATATATATTAATAATAGGTATAAAAACTAAAATATTTAAAAAGAACATACGCATATATATATATATATAACAAAATAAATAATATAAAAATAATACAAGTAATAATACAAGAATAATAAAAAGAAAGAGAAAGTAAAAAATATAATAATAATAAAATATAAAAAATATACATATATAATATAAATAAGTAGAATAAAAGGAAAATATAATAGTAAAAATAATAATAAATATAATAGTAATAATAAAAATGCAAAGAAAATATATATATATATATATATATATATATATATATATATATATATATATATGTGTGGGTAATAACGTATATAAATAGAGAAAAATTAAAAAAGTGATAAATTAAAAATAAAATTAGCAAGTATGTATATATATAAAAAACTAATTAAGGGATTAAAATGAAAGGAATGTAAATTAAGTGGGTAAATGTCAAAGAACATTGAAGATTAAAACCGGCAAAAATAAAAAAGATTTCATTTTTTGATAGATTTTCGTACTCTCATTCCAAAAATGTAATTTGTTTTTGCGAAATAACCTCTAGGGAGCGTAGATCTAAAATCAAAGTTTCGAAAAAAACTCCCTCTAGGTCATCGGCTAAAACATTTGTCTTTGGGGTTCTCCAAAGAAAACACGATTAACAACGCATGCAAGTGAAGAGTAAAGAGAAACAAACGAAAGATAAAAAAGCTTTCACCTTTATTACTTCGAATCATTTACAATAGCTTTGCCTTTGTATTTTCCGTGTTTTCCTCTGTATTTTGTCTGTAAATCGTGTGTTACAATAGTGAGTTACAATGGCTATTTATAGTGCTTGTGGATCCTATCTTTAAGAGTTTAAATCATAGTAGAACTCTATCATATTTTTATGAGTTTGAATCCTAGCAAAATTCTATCATATTTTTAGGAGTTTGAATCCTAGTAGGACAAAAAGGTGTGTTGACAGCTGCCCCTCTTTGCCCATAGTCGTGTAACGGGGATAGGGAAAAGATTAAAAGACACACTTTTCGTTCGGTGGAGTTGAAAATTGACTCTGGTGTTTCAATAACTCCCTGTCGAATTGAGTTACGGATGACTCCTCCGTCGTGAAGCCAAGTTCATCTTGAAATGATATAAAATTGAAGCCGTAGTTCGAAATTTGAATCAGCACGTGGCTTCTCGTTGCACTTCGGTCTTCTTCTCGTTGCCCTTCGGTCTTCTTCTCGGTTTAAAGACCTTGGATCGGAATCGAACTCAGAAATTCATTGACAGATAGCTTTTGCTTGAAAATGGTTGCTTGTCACTAAAGCACGGTTAACCCAGGTCCTCTTCTCGACTTGAAAACCTCGACTGCAACCGGAAAGTAGTGCGATTAATGTGTCATCGAGCTGAATGGAATCGAACTCGATAATTTTTATGGCAGATAACCCTTTTAGCCTTGAGTTATGCTGTAAATGATGTGCCTTGGAGCTGAGCGTAGTCGAACTCGAAGGTCTTTGTTGACAGATACTCCTTCTTTGAGTTGGATATCCTTCGTCGTGAAGTTGAAATTCAATCTAAAATGGATGATGCTTGTGTGCACGATTCCCTTCGTCGTGAAGTTGAAACCGCGGGTGGCCCCTTCGTCGTGAAGTTGAGCCTGAAATTGGATATCCTTCGTCGTGAAGTTGAAATCCAAGTAAGTAGCATTGTTCTGAGTCCAATATCCTCCGTCGTGAAGTTGAAATTGGCTCTGGAACCGGGAAATTGTTTGTTGACAACCAGCCGTCCCTTCGTTGTGAAGTTGAACTTGTGTTGTCTCTAGTTCAATATCATTCGCTGTGAAGTTGAAATTGACTTTGAATGAAATTTTGTTGACAATCAGTCGCCCCTTCGTCGTGAAGTTGAGCTTGTGTTGCCTTGGGTTTAAGATCCTTCGTTGAGAATTTGAAATTGGCTCTGAAATTGGGAAGTTGTTTATTGACAACCAGCGGTCCCTTCGTCGTGAAGTTGAACTTGCGTTGTCTTGAGTCCAATATCTTATGCTGTGAAGTTGAAATTGGCTCTGAAATTGGGAAATTGTTTATTGACAACCAGCGGTCCCTTCGTCGTGAAGTTGAACTTGCGTTGTCTGGAGTCCAATATCCTTCGTTGTGAAGTTGAAATTGGCTCTAAAATTAAGAAGTTGTTTGTTGACAACCAGCGGTCCCTTCGTTGTGAAGTTGAACTTGCATTGTCTGGAGTCCAATATCCTTCGCTGTGAAGTTGAAATTGGCTCTGAAATTGGGAAGTTGTTTATTGACAACCAGCGGTCCCTTCGTCGTGAAGTTGAACTTGCGTTGTCTTGAGTCCAATATCCTTCGATGTGAAGTTGAAATTGGCTCTGAAATTGGGAAATTGTTTGTTGACAACCAGCGGTCTCTTCGTCGTGAAGTTGAACTTGCGTTGTCTGGAGTCCAATATCCTTTATTGTGAAGTTAAAATTGGCTCTGAAATTGAGAAGTTGTTTGTTGACAACCAGCGGTCCCTTCGTCGTGAAGTTGAACTTGCGTTGTCTGGAGTCCAATATCCTTCGTTGTGAAGTTGAAATTGACTCTAAAATTGAGAAGTTGTTTGTTGACAACCAGCGGTCCCTTCGTTGTGAAGTTGAACTTGCGTTGTCTGGAGTTCAATATCCTTCGCTGTGAAGTTGAAATTGGCTCTGAAATTGGGAAGTTGTTTATTGACAACCAGCGGTCCCTTCATCGTGAAGTTGAACTTGCGTTGTCTAGAGTCCAATATCCTTCGTTGTGAAGTTGAAATTGACTCTGAAATTGAGAAGTTGTTTGTTGGCAACCAACGGTCTCTTCGTCGTGAAGTTGAACTTGCGTTGTCTGGAGTCCAATATCCTTTATTGTGAAGTTGAAATTGGCTCTGAAATTGAGAAGTTGTTTGTTGACAACCAGCGGTCCCTTCGTCGTGAAGTTGAACTTGCGTTGTCTGGAGTCCAATATCCTTCGTTGTGAAGTTGAAATTGGATCTGAAATTGGGAAATTGTTTATTGACAACCAGCGGTCCCTTCGTCGTGAAGTTGAACTTGCGTTGTCTGGAGTCCAATATCCTTCGTTGTGAAGTTGAAATTGACTCCGAAATTGGAAAATTGTTGTTGACAACCAGCCGTCCCTTCGTTGTGAAGTTGAACTTGTGTTGTCTTGAGTGGCACGATATCCTCCGTCGTGGATTTGAAATCGTGGATGTTTGGCTTCGAGCTAGATATCCTTCGTTGTGAAGTTGAAATCTACTCTCGAGTAAATTGTGAGTTCGAGAGAAACTTTCAATCTGTCGAGTTGGTTGAAGTGTAGCTTCTTGCTGCTGAGTTAAGCAATCAACATGAATCTTTAAAGGTGCTTTTGAATCGAGTATCCTTCGTCTTGAAGTCGAAACTTAACTCTAAAAGCTGTAAAAAATTATGTATGTGGAAAATGATAAATATGATGCTCTAAAATGTATGCATAAGATGCATGTAACATGAATTGGTTATATTTTATCTCCTGAAAAAGGTCTGATAATTTGCATTAGGATGTTGAATCCCCAAATGATGCCCCAATATCCAAAAATACCCTAATATTTGATGTTGAATCTTCAAAGATGCCCCAAATGTTCCTCATTTCTTGCTTCAACATTGATTTTGAGCATGAGTTTTGTGTCTAAAAGTCACATGTCATTTACCAAGATCCACTCTAGAGAGACTGTCTTGTTTGAAAAAAAAATGTTTTTCTTTCTCTTTTATTTTCAAAGTTATGAAAATATCAATTAAAAGAGTTTTGAAAAATGTTTGATCCAAAGTTTTGAAAATATTGTCACTTTCACGGTTTTACAATTGAGACGAATCATAAACTAGAGTTCATCGGATATCAAAGAATTAATTATATTGTTAATCCTTTAATGAATTATAGCTATTTGACAAGTGCCAAGATCAAAGCTATTTTTGGGAAGTGGTTAAGTAAGGAAATGATAAAAAAAATCTCAGGTTATTATGTTTGGTCAAAGGTTTGGCATTTGATGCTCAAAGGTTTGACATTTGATGCTCATAGGTTTGGCATTTGATGCTCAACGGTTTGATGGGGTAGCTTGCATGCTCCTCTACTGGAAGTGTTCTCTGACTCTCAACCTTCGTGGTCACACTCGGGTTGTGTGATGTCGTATCAAGGAATTTGTGTGATCGCCTCAGTTGCACAATTTTTATATTCGAGCTGCCTTTTTAGGTTTTCAACTCGAACCCTCCTTTGGTTTCAAGACGTTATTCAGGATTTACGTCTTGAACCCCCCTTTTTTATTTTTCTCTACCATGCATTAATTACATTGTTTTTTGCAAACAAAGATTAATCCTGATGGGCGGGATGAAATCTGAAGATATTCTCTTTTGTTTAGAAATCCATGTATGATTAGAAGGGACTTTTAAGGCACGTAATGTAGGCCAGGGTTCATGGTTATGAAAGAAAAGGATAAATAGGCCCAAACAAGTGTTTCAGGGTATTGAACCAATGATCAATTCATTCTGATGCCTTCAATCATGTCTTGCTCAAAATGTCTCTCTCTTGATGCTCTATGATCTTCGAGTGAAGTGATTCAGTGATTCGGGAATGTTTGTGCTTGATCAATCTCATAGTTTGAAGCTTGATGTGCCATTTGTCTTTAGGGAATCTTTGCATGTGTTTTTTGTCCCTTTTTCTTTTGATTTTTGCTTCTTTTCTTTTTTGTTCTTGATTCTCTTTTTTATTTGTTTTTTGCTTCTTTGCTTTTTTGTTCTTGATTGGATCTTTGCACTTGCCACTTGGTCCACCTTTTGGTATCTCCTTTGGATTGAAGCCTTCACTCATGTGAGCAGATTTCTTCCACCTTGCCCCCCCAGTGTGGAGGGTGATCCTTGGTTAGGGTTGAATCAGAAGAAAAATACTATAGGCTCAAAAGGGGATACAAGAGATATATATTTTCTCCTGTTGTGAAGGGATAAAGAAAGAAAGCCGTTCATCATTTCATACATGTAAGTCTTCACAGAAGAGGTATCCCCATGGGGATAGATTTTCAGGATTAATTCTATTCGCATAAAAATAATGTAGTTAATGCATGATATAATTATTTCGAATGATTTTTTTTGCTCCCCAAATGTCTCAATGTTCAGGCTATCTGCGAAATGCTCCAAGTTAGAAGAATGCTCCTGTTCAAATGAACAACTCAATGCCTTGGGTTTTAATGGTATTAAAATGTCAATTTTGAGTCTAAAAAGACAATGGTGTGACTTTATTTGACTCAAATAGATGTATGGGTGTATCAAAAAGATAAAGACAATGTTCAAGAATTTCAAAGGGAGGTAATGTCAAATTTTGGTTTTTTTGGTAATGACCATGAGTTATTTTGGGTAAAGAATCGAGGTATTTTATCTTGGGGTTTGAGACAGGATAAGAAATGTCTAATCTTGCCATATGTCAAAAATCTATAATTCTTGAAGAATTCAAAGGATCCTTAATTCATTTAATATTCAAAGAACTAAAGATTAAGATTTGTTCAATTGCTCCACCATAGAAAGTAGCATAAATTCAATCCTTTTAAAAGACTAAGCAAACATGAAAGATCGAAGACGTGTTCAAACAAAACAATCCTCTAAGTGCAAATGGTATATGCCATGCCCCCTTCTTCGGCAAGCGCCTTACAGTTTTCAGAGGAATGTTTGGGGCTTCTTATGTGGTAACAGCTAACAACTTTAACATCGTAGCCCTTAGGATATGAGAATTCTTTTCTTAGATCATCCTCGCAGGCTTTGTCCTACAATCAGCTGATCAGGCTCTCACTGTTTTGTTTTCAGTTTTTTCTTTAAGGTTACAATCTTGTTTCAATGTGGTTAAATCCACTTCATCGAATGCTCCATGACTTAATTTTATGAAAATGCTTAAAAATGAAATGTAGATGTAAAATGCATGAAATGTTCGAGGCATTGATCCAAAAACATGTATGTTATTATGAATAATCCTTATTGGGGACAAAAGTGTTTTATCTTTTAAGAGACAAAAATATCCTGACAACTTTTAACATGTTGACTAGTCTTCTGCCTTCGTCTGTCATCGGTTGAATACCCTGTCAAACCGTTCAGGCTCCTTTGGCCAAAATGTGCAAGTGACAAGCTGTTTGCCCCAAAAAAAGGTCTCGAATGACTGCATCTCCGACTTTCACTATCTGTCGAGCTTGATTCTAACGAAAGTGTCATTGAAGTCCTCAATCCAAAGCTTATCGACTTGTTTCTGGAATTCATCTTGTTCTCGTAGTTTTCGAAAGGAATCTTCGGGTCAGTAAATTTTTCCTCGTCTTGCCCCTGCAATCTTTGCCTCTCAAAAATTTGACTTTAGTGTGCTCGGTGTAAATTCCGGTCCATTCGGAGTCCTTTACAATGTAGCAAAGTGATATATTCTTCGATTGCGGGTACCACGTCTTCTGGATTGAATGTGACACATAGTCTCCCTGTAGACTGTCCTCTGTATTTTTATCTCTTGTATTACAACCCCTTTGTCCATTAATGAGGATTATTCATGTTTAACAAACACGTTTTTGGTGGATCAACACCTCTTTTAAATGATGCATATGATGTAAATAAAAGAAAAAAAATGAAAAGAGTTAGTAAGGTAAATCAAAATAATAAAATGAAAAACCCTACCCCACATGATATCTACCCGAACATGCTTAGTATTCCTACTCGGACATGATCTCTATCCCGCATGCTAATTTCAAACAAATCTTAACCGCATATTTGTCTAGTTCGCATGCTTTGAACAGAAAGTAAAGCATGAAATAATTCTGGCATCCTAGGGTTTGAAATGAGGTTTTAGGGTAGGCTCTATTTCTCCATAGTCTCCCGGTTTAGGTTCTAAAAAATGGTACACGAGTTCTCCTTGTTGGTGACCCATTGGGCTTACCAGACCCTTAGCCCTAAGCCCATTACAAGCTTGTGTGGACTAAGTTAAACTCGGAAGGATACATTCCCTTATGCCCATACGGAGAATAAATTCACACGAAGGCATAAGGTATATGAATCACGAAGGTTACTTGCTAGGCCCATACGATGAATAAATTCACACGAAGGCGTCGCTTTCACCCCCACTTAAAACGGGTTCGGAGCTCGGGTATATAGCCTTTAGATGAAAAAGTTTGGAAGGATGAAATCATTGAGAAAACGGTCAGTTCAACTATTTACTCGAAAAAATATAATCAAAAGTAAGAAATAAGGA
This sequence comes from Hibiscus syriacus, assembly GCF_006381635.1. Classification (NCBI taxonomy): domain Eukaryota; kingdom Viridiplantae; phylum Streptophyta; class Magnoliopsida; order Malvales; family Malvaceae; genus Hibiscus; species Hibiscus syriacus. The sequence goes on from NW_024063432.1 coordinate 1,311,275, forward strand.
TCGAAATGTTACCTTAAAATTTAAACTTACCCTTTTCGTTAAAAAGACAACTGGAAATTACCTTAGCCTGACTCACTTACCTGTGTCCCCAGCGGAGTCGCCAAGCTATCGCAACCGTCTTTCGGTTAGGCCCCGGAATTGGGCTTCGACGTGAAAAATGGATTGGGAGTCGCCATCGATCATTTACTTTACGAAAAGTGGGTTGATCGGATACCTTATTTCTTACCTAATATGCGTCTTACCAGTGATATGTCAGATCCGGGAGTAGGTTACGGTCAAGGAATGATTAGCACCCTTGAACCGCCCTTTCGGTACTATGTAATTTACAGTTGTCTTTAATTAAGAAAGTTGAAAGTTTAAATTGAAAAGTAAAATAACGATCCAAAACTTACATTTGATTGATTGAAAATGTACCCTTAAGAAGTAAAAAAGCCATGTTAGATAAAATGGTAAGAAATTAATTAATTAAATTAAAATGAAAAGAAAACAAATTAAGTAAAATGATAAAATGAAGAAAGCAAAGATAAAATAGTAAGTAAAAAAATAAAAAATATATATATATAAAAAATAAAAAAATAAAATAAATAAAACAAATAAACAAAATAATAATAACAAAGTACGAATAATATATATATATAATAAATAAAAAATTAAATATATATAAATTAATAAATTAAATGACGAAAAGAGCATATACACATATAATGGTAAAAAAACATATAAAGATAATTACAATATATATATATATATAGTAACAATACTAATAATGATAATAAGAAGTTAAAAAAAAGACAATCACACCGAATAGGGAAGAAAAGAAAGTAATGTTTAGTGAAGTATAATTGACAGGAAAAAAAATGATGAGGGGTGGGGACAAAGTAGGTAGATATAATTAACTTGTGTAGAATATATATATATATAATAATAGTAAAATGTATATATAACAACAATAATATCAATAAAAAAAGAAAATAAATATAATATAATGATAATAAAAAATATAGAAAATTAATAGAAAAATATATGTATAATATTATAAAATATAGCACTTAAAATAAAAAAACCAAATATATATTAATAATAGGTATAAAAACTAAAATATTTAAAAAGAACATACGCATATATATATATATATATAACAAAATAAATAATATAAAAATAATACAAGTAATAATACAAGAATAATAAAAAGAAAGAGAAAGTAAAAAAATAATAATAATAAAATATAAAAATATATATAATATAAATAAGTAGAATAAAAGGAAAATATAATAGTAAAAATAATAATATAATAATAATAATAATAATAATAATGCAAAGAAAATAAATATATATATATGGGTAATAACGTATATAAATAGAGAAAAATTAAAAAAGTGATAAATTAAAAATAAAATTAGCAAGTATGTATATATATATAAAAAAACTAATTAAGGGATTAAAATGAAAGGAATATAAATTAAGTGGGTAAATGTCAAAGAACATTGAAGATTAAAACCGGCAAAAATAAAAAAGTTTTCATTTTTTGATAGATTTTCGTACTCTCATTCCAAAAATATAATTTGTTTTTGCGAAATAGCCTCTAGGGAGCGTAGATCTGAAATCAAAGTTTTGAAAAAACTCCCTCTAGGTCATCGGCTAAAACATTTGTCTTTGGGGTTCTCCAAAGAAAACACGATTAACAACGCATGCAAGTGAAGAGTAAAGAGAAACAAACGAAAGTGTTGAAACATTTTAAGATTTCGATATAACAAATTAAGTTAAATGAATTTTAAGATTTTCCAAATGATTTTCTAAGTCTATTCGAATATCAAAACATTACTCCAAATATTTCAAAAATCATTTTTGATCCTTACTTAAGTGTAAAATTAAGTTTTAATCATAAAACAATTTCAAAATATTTTACAAAGTATTTCGAACCAATTCAAAGCCAAAAATTCCAGAATACTCAGAGGGAACCGATTCCCCCCCATAGGAGGAACCGATTCCCCCCTGAATGGTTTGGCTCCGAGATTTCCAGAATGCTCGGAGGGAACCGATTCCCCCCAAGGGGGTACCGATTCCCCCTTGTTCAACGGTCGAAATATTTGAATTTTACACTTAGGGAACCGATTCCCTATGAGAGGGAACCGATTCCCCCCACTGTCCAAGCTGTTTTATTAAATGTTTTCACACTAAAACGGCTATAATATCTTCTCTAATTATCCCCAACGTTCAGAAGTGATCCAAGGTGTATTTAAGCAAGCTTAGAAGCCATTGATCAAAAAACAAGAAACATCAAGCAACTAGAATCAAGAGAGAATCAAAGAGAAAGCATCAAACCTCAAGTTTGAGCATTTCAAGCCCATTTTCATTCAATATTCATTTTGCTTTCAAGAACACTTTTTGTGCTCAGTTGTATTCATCTTTGAGTGTTCTTTTCTTTGTTCTAGAATTGTGCAAACATCTTACCTTGTGAGGTTTTCTTGTAAGTTTGCAAATTTGTAATCTTCTCTTTGAGAAAGAGTGTTCTCAAGAGTTGGGGTATACTCTTGAGGGAATTGTAAGGTTATCTCTTTGGCCTCAAAAGAAAGAACAAATTAGTGAATTTGTTGGAAAATCCTTAGTGTGGATAGCTAAGGTAGTGGACGTAGACTTTGTTTGAGAAAGTCGAACCACTGTAAATCGCTGTGCAATTACTTTCAATTTTCTGCAAAAGCTTCCACAAAATTTTTATTGCCAATTCACCCCCCTCTTGGCCAATTTCGTCATTCGATTAACTCAACAATTGGCATCAGAGCCTAACTCATTTGAAGGTTTAATCGCCTCTTGAGTCGATCCGGGAAGAGTTACATCGATTACAAAGTCATCAATGGCCTCCACTTCAAACTTCGACTCCGGTCTTGATTCGATGCCCGTCAACAAGCCTCCTTTCTTCAATGGAGCTAACTATGCCTATTGGAAGAATAGAATGATGTACTTCATTCAAGCAAGTGACATGGGAGCATGGAATGCTGTAGAAGAAGGATACATCAAACCTCTCACTCATCCAAGGTTGTGGAGTGAAGGAGAGACAAGAATGTTCCAGCTCAACTCCAAAGCCATCCATATTATTTTTTGTGCTCTTGGACCAGATGAATACGGAAGAGTTTCATCGTGTACAACCGCCAAAGAAATATGGGACAAACTTCAAGTCACACATGAAGGTACAGATGAGGTAAAGAAATCAAAAATTAGTATTCTAACGCATAGCTATGAAAATTTCAGGATGAAACCAAATGAAGACATCAAAGCTATGACGGATAGATTTTCAACGATTGTCAATGGTCTCAAATCATATGGAGAGATCATCTCAAATGAAAAGCTTGTGAGGAAGTTAGTCTACTCCCTCCCAAAATCATGGCAATCAAAGAAGACGGCAATCATCGAGTCTAAGGACCTATCGTCCTTAACTCTTGAAGAACTTATCGGTTCACTTCTCACTCATGAGATGATGCTTGAAGATGAGGTGGACCTTGATAAAGTTGAAGAGACACCAAAGGAGAAGGAGAAGAAGAAAAACATTGGAGTTGCTCTCAAATCCACAAAAGATGAGAGTGATTCTAATGATGATGATGACGAGGAAATGGCATTGTTTGCCAAACGGTTCAGAAAAATGATGAGACCTTACCAAGGAAGAAAATTCAAACGAAACGAAGGCCTCAAAAATGAACCAAAAGAGAAGGACCCAATCATTTGCTATGAATGCAAAAAGCCGGGGCATGTCAAATATGATTGCCCACAATTGAAGAAAAAGGGTCAATCAAAGAATAAGCACAAGGCTCATGTGGCTACATGGAGCGATGAAGAAGGTTCCGATGAAGAGGAACAAGAAGTAGCAACTTGTGCTTGATGGCATTCGGGGAAGATTCTAAGGTAACCTCTAACTCATCTGATTTTGATGATTTATCTTATGATGAGCTATTAGAGGAATATAATGGGTTGGCTTCGGATTATGAGAAATTATTTTTAAAATATAAAAATGATGTTTCAAAATTGAAAAATGAAAATAAACTCATATCCAAAACCAACAATGATCTTGAAAGTAAAATTAAAGATTTGCAAATCAAACTAGAAGAGTTTGAAAAGAAAAATTTAGATTTGCAAAATTTACTTTCAAAGGTCAATGATGATCATCAAAAGAAAATTGATGATCTTAAAATCTCTTTTGAAAAAGTTGGAACAAAACGTTTTGAAAAAGGAGAAAATTCAAAATCCAACTTTGTTAGAAAAGATTTTAGAAACTACAATCATAGAAATCCTCAACGAACCTTAAATGGTAAAATATTTAGAAGTATATGGGTTCCTAAAGGACTCATTATTACTAAAGATAAAGATGTCCTACAAAAATGGATACCTAAGGGAACTAGGATTTTGGAAACTAATGAATATGGACCCAAAAGAATTTGGGTACCAAAAATCAAAAATTAATCTATGTTTGTAGGGAAAGGAGCATTGCTACAAGGCACGGGAAACAAATTCAAACTCATGGTACCTTGATAGTGGATGCTCAAGACATATGACCGGAGACAAAAGCCGGTTCATTGAGCTTAACGCCAAAAATGGAGAGAAGTGACTTTTGGAGACAATTCAAAAGGTCACATTGAAGGTATTGGTACAATAGGTAATACCTCTTCCATACAAATTAAAAATGTTTTATATGTGAATGGATTAAAGCATAATCTATTGAGTATTAGTCAATTATGCGATAAAGGATTCAATGTCTTATTTGAAATTAATGGTTGTAAAGTCATTGACATTGCATCTAATCGGATTATGCTTATTGGTCATAGAATAGGAAACATTTACATGGTGCATTTAGATTCTATTGATATGACTAATTTATGCCTAGTTGCTAAGGATGAGCATGATAGTTGGTTATGGCATAGGAGACTAGGTCATGCTAGTATGAGTGTTCTGCAACGGCTAATTCAAGGTGATTTAGTTCGAGGGTTGCCTAAGCTTAAATTTGATAATGATAAAATCTGTGATGCTTGTGCTAAAGGAAAACAAAAACGAGTTTCTTTTAAATCTATTAATGATGTATCAACTAGTAGAGTATTACAATTAATCCATTTAGATCTTTTTGGGCCAACTAGAACTACTAGCTTGGGAGGAAAACAATATGCATTTGTCTTGGTAGATGACTATTCTAGATACACTTGGGTTCTATTCTTAAGTACTAAAGATGAAGCATTAGAAAATTTCATCACATTTTCAAAAATAATCCAAAATGAAAAAGGATACTCTATCACTAGTGTTAGAAGTGATCATGGAACTGAATTTGAAAATCTTGGATTTATTGAGTTTTGTAATTCTAATGGTATTAGCCACAATTTTTCAGCACCTAGAACCCCTCAACAAAATGGAGTTGTTGAGAGGAAAAATCGAACTTTAGAAGAAATGGCTAGAACCATGCTTTGTGAAAATAATTTGCCAAAATATTTTTGGGCGGAAGCCACAAATACCGCTTGTTATGTTATAAATCGAGTAATGATTAGGCCAATTTTAAAGAAAACTCCATATGAAATTCTCAAAAATAAAAAGCCTAACATTAGCTATTTTCATCCTTTTGGATGTAAATGTTTTGTTTTAAACAACGGTAAAGAAAATCTTGGTAAATTTGATGCTAAAAGTGATGAAGGAATTTTTCTGGGTTATTCCTTAAACTCTAAAGCTTATCGTGTATTTAATAAAAGAACTTTAGTTGTAGAAGAGTCTATACATGTTGTTTTCGATGATAATCCCCTTCCGAGGAAGGATTCTTCTGTTAATGATGATGTAGGTATTGTACAAGCAAATGACGTTAGATATGACGTTGGAGAATCATCATCAAAGGAAGAAACAAAGATGAGGAAACTCATGATCCCCTCGAGAATCCAACCATTGAAGAAAGGGAAGTATCTTTTCCAAGAGAGTACAACTATGTCAAAGATGGTGAAATTATAGGTGATCCATCAAAAGGGGTAACTACTCGATCTTCTCTTAGAAATATCTGTAATTATGTTGCATTATTTCATGCATAGAGCCTAAGAACATCAAAGAAGCATTAAAGATGAACATTGGATTATGGCTATGCAAGAAGAATTAAATCAATTTGAGAGAAGTAAAGTATGGACATTAGTTGAAAGGCCTAGTGATAAATCTACTGTAGGTACTAGATGGGTTTTTAGAAATAAACTTGATGAAAGTGGTAATATAGTGAGGAACAAGGCTAGACTTGTTGCTCAAGGCTATACTCAAGAAGAAGGCATAGACTATGATGAAACATACGCTCCCGTAGCTAGGATGGAAGCAATTAGAATGTTATTAGCATTTGCATGTTTCAATGAATTTAAATTATATCAAATGGATGTTAAAAGTGCATTTTTAAATGGTTTTATAAAAAAAAGTGTACGTGGAACAACCTCCAGGTTTTGAAGATTCAAATTTTCCGGATCATGTTTTAAAATTGACAAAAGCTCTTTATGGTTTAAAACAAGCTCCTAGAGCTTGGTATGAAAGATTGTCAAATTTTTAATTGAAAAAGGTTTTTTAAAAGGAAAGGTTGACACTACATTGTTTTTAAAGAGAAAAGGTAAAGATTTATTAGTAGTTCAAATTTATGTTGATGATATAATATTTGGTTCTACTAATGATGTTCTTTGTCAAGAATTTTCTAAGCTAATGCAAAGTGAGTTTGAGATGAGCATGATGGGGGAGCTCTCATTTTTCTTGGGACTCCAAATCAAGCAAAGAAAAGATGGCATCTTCATTAATCAAGCTAAGTACGTCAAAGATATGCTCAAGAAGTTTGGACTGGAAAATGGGAAACCTCATAACACTCCAATGAGCTCTTCAACAAAGCTTGACTTGGATGAAGGAGGTAAATGTGTAGATGTTAAATTATATAGGTCAATGATTGGCTCTTTGCTTTATCTAACTGCAAGTAGATCGGACATTATGTTTAGTGTTTGCTTATGTGCTAGATTTCAATCATGTCCTAAGGAATCACATTTACTAGCTGTTAAGAGAATCTTTAGATACCTTAAGGACACTCCTAGTTTAGGACTTTGGTATCCTAGAGACTCTAGCTTTTGCTTGCATGCTTTTTCTGATGCGGATTATGGAGGATGCAAATTAGATAGGAAAAGCACCTCCGGTACTTGTCAATTCCTTGGAAATATGTTGATTTCTTGGTTTTCAAAGAAACAAAATTGTGTTGCATTATCTACCACTGAAGCAGAATACATTTCAGCCGGTAGTTGTTGTGCACAAGTTTTATGGATGAAACAACAACTTTTTGATTATGGAATTGAAGTAGGTACCATTCCTATCAAGTGTGACAATACTAGTGCTATTTGTCTCACTAAAAATCCCATCCAACACTCTAGAACTAAGCACATTGAAATAAGACATCACTTCATTAGAGACCATGTCACTAAGGAAGATGTAGTTCTAGAATTTGTTGATACTTGCACCAATTAGCGGATATCTTTACAAAACCCTTAGACAAGGAAAGATTTTGGACACTTAGGAGAGAATTAGGTTTGACCAACCTATCTTCACTTAGTGTTTAAAATAATTGTAGCACTTTTATAAATCTTGAAAAATGCTTATAATAATAATTTTGATTGCATTCTTGCTATTAGTTAGGGGGAGTTTGTGATTCTTAATGAAAATTAATTTATGTTCAAAAACAATTAAAGACTAATTTAATTATTTGAACATAATTAATGTTTGATATATGAGTTGCCAATACCACTAGAAAAGATTAATTTAGCATTTTGTGCTTAAAAAATCGGATTTTAGCATTTTGGTGCAGAGGGAATCGATCCCCCCATGAGGGAACCGATTCCTCCTTTGAAGGGGAACCGATTCCCCCCACAGGGGAATCGATACCCCCCTGGGGTTCTGCTAAAATCGGGCAGAATCACCCCCAAACTCTCAAAAACCCTCTTCCTCTCTCTCTCCGCCGTTCTCACCCTCTAAACCCCTCAAATCTCCATTTTTGCTTCAAATCAACGATATTAATCGGAATTTGCTTCATAAATCATCTTCCAAACCTGTTGGAATCATTAAAATCGTGCAAACAACATCTAAATCCCCTCAATCTTCATATTTCAAGGTAAATTTTCTAAACTCTTTATTCATTATTTTGAACATAGGATTAGTTTCAATTAGTTCTAGGTTGAAATAGTGATCGGGCATTGATTATTTAGTGATTAGAAACTAGATGTTACAACTAATTTCATCAAAAACACAAGAATTTTTCAAATTTTCAAATTTTCGAAATAAAAAAAAATTGTTATTATTGTGTTTTGATCAAATTATATTGTTGTTATGAAAAACTATACATATATTGTTTCTCAAAACCATATTTTTCAAAAGCTTTTCAAAAACTTGCCCATTAGGATTAATTTAGAGAATCTTGAAATATTGAGGACTCATTTGAGTTTTGGGATTAATTGAATTGCATACACTTGTTTTAAAATTGCAGGTTATTATATCTATTCCGATTTCCTTCACCATGTCAAATCCTAAACGTCCTAGGTCTTCATCTAGTCGTTCCAGTCGTCAACCAAATCCACCTCCAAATCCTCATTCTATTCCAATTTCTAATCCCAATCCCACTGATCCTAATTTGACTATCCAAAATTCGTGTTTCAATCATCCTGGGTCTAGAAATCACCGATATTGGTATTATCAGTATTTCGATTCTTACAAAATCCGGGAAGAACGTATTCCTTCTCGTCAAGCTATGTTAGCTATCAATTTTAAATATCTTCCCATTTTACAAGAATGGAAATTTGATAAACTATTTGATCTGAACCCATCGTTTACCATCAACTTGTTCGTATATTCTACTCTAATGCCGTATGCGTTAAAAACCAAGCTGAAACCGAAACCATAGGAATTCGTTCCTACCTTCTAGGACAATTCTTATATATTGACCCGGCATATATAGCCAATACTTTTGGATTAGATAATGATGGTATTTCGAATGAAAAACAAATCTTAGGTTCTCGTTATAAAAGAAGAGATAGTGCGAGTGTCTTAGACCTACATGAGCGTTTTCTTCATCTAATGATTTCTTGGTGGTTTCGACCATCCGGAGGTCGTTATTCTACTCTTAGAGCTTTGGATCTTTGGTGGTTACATTGTTTCGAAAACCGTATTAAAATTAACTACCTCAGATTATTTTTGCTGAAATTGTTGAAACCGTAAATCTTGTTCCTAACAAGAAACACTGTTCATCTCTAGTTTACGGTTGCTTTTTGAGTAATCTGTTTTCCAAAGCTGGGCTTAGAGTCGGTCTAGATGCCGTTTTTCCTCTTAAGAAACAAATAAATCTTCTTTCCTTAACGAGAGCGGGATGGGTAAAGGACAAAGAAACCGGTGAATGGGTTCGTTCTTCTACTCCGGGAGCTAGTTCTTCACAAGCTCCACCCGAGGCTGACGAAGATCCCGAGTTTGAACAATTAATGAGGGATATTGATGAAGCTGAAGAAGAACCTGAACAACCGAAGAGCAGCCCGAGGAGCAAGCTCAACAAACGCATCAAATGCCTCCATATTTTCAATCCTTTATGGAGACATTCGATTTCCGATACGCTACCATGGACTCGCGCTTTTCCTCTATAGAGTCTCATTTATCCACAATGGGAGCTCAACAATTAGAGATTCTTCGGGAGATGCGTGCAAACAATGAATCAACCAACGCTCGTATCAATGAACTCACACACGAGATGGCCGCTATGCGAGCCCGTTTTCCTCCTACCGATCCGGATGCTTGATTTTGTTTAGCTTTAAAACTTTGAACAAAATGAATATTGTTTCAACATTTTGATTTGTTTGATTTTGTGGATTTTGGATATATGAATGGTGTGAACTTATATGTTTGGTGTGTTTTATACATTTCTGCATTTTTACATTATCATTAGCAATATGACCAATTTTTCCATATCACATTATTTAGAATATGATTTATGAAACTAATGGCTAACCTCTCTTTGATTGTGATCTTAGCAGCTTAAGCTTATAATTAATAAATCAATTGGCTAAATGATTTTCAAAACCTTGTTTTACATTGTCTTTTTGATTTAACAAAAAGGGGGAGAAGAATAAGTGTTTAATGTTTTACATGATAAATTGAAGAAGTGTTAAAGTAAGGGGGAGTAATTTCAAAACTTGATTTCAAAATCTTAAAATGTTTTGTTATATCAAAAAGGGGAGATTGTTGAAACATTTTAAGATTTCGATATAACAAATTAAGTTAAATGAATTTTAAGATTTTCCAAATGATTTTCTAAGTCTATTCGAATATCAAACATTACTCCAAATATTTCAAAATCATTTTGATCCTTACTTAAGTGTAAAATTAAGTTTTAATCATAAACAATTTCAAAATATTTTACAAAGTATTTCGAACCAATTCAAAGCCAAAAATTCCAGAATACTCAGAGGGAACCGATTCCCCCCATAGGAGGAACCGATTCCCCCTGAATGGTTTGGCTCCGAGATTTCCAGAATGCTCGGAGGGAACCGATTCCCCCAAGGGGTACCGATTCCCCCTTGTTCAACGGTCGAAATATTTGAATTTTACACTTAGGGAACCGATTCCTATGAGAGGGAACCGATTCCCCCCACTGCCAAGCTGTTTTATTAAATGTTTTCACACTAAAACGGCTATAATATCTTCTCTAATTATCCCCAACGTTCAGAAGTGATCCAAGGTGTATTTAAGCAAGCTTAGAAGCCATTGATCAAAAAACAAGAAACATCAAGCAACTAGAATCAAGAGAGAATCAAAGAGAAAGCATCAAACCTCAAGTTTGAGCATTTCAAGCCCATTTTCATTCAATATTCATTTTGCTTTCAAGAACACTTTTTGTGCTCAGTTGTATTCATCTTTGAGTGTTCTTTTCTTTGTTCTAGAATTGTGCAAACATCTTACCTTGTGAGGTTTTCTTGTAAGTTTGCAAATTTGTAATCTTCTCTTTGAGAAAAGAGTGTTCTCAAGAGTTGGGGTATACTCTTGAGGGAATTGTAAGGTTATCTCTTTGGCCTCAAAAGAAAGAACAAATTAGTGAATTTGTTGGAAAATCCTTAGTGTGGATAGCTAAGGTAGTGGACGTAGACTTTGTTTGAGAAAGTCGAACCACTGTAAATCGCTGTGCAATTACTTTCAATTTTCTGCAAAAGCTTCCACAAAATTTTTATTGCCAATTCACCCCCCTCTTGGCCAATTTCGTCATTCGATTAACTCAACAGAAAGATAAAAAAAAGCTTTCACCTTTATTACTTCGAATCGTTTACAATAGCTTTGCCTTTGTATTTTCCGTGTTTTCCTATGTATTTTGTCTGTAAATCGTGTGTTACAATAGTGAGTTACAATGGCTATTTATAGTGCTTGTGGATCCTATATTTAGGAGTTTAAATCATAGTAGAACTCTATCCTATTTTTAGGAGTTTGAATCCTAGCAAAATTTTATCCTATTTTTAAGAGTTTGAATCCTAGTAGGACGAAAAGGTGTGTTGACAGTATGTATAGAAAGACATTTCAATACCTTCCTAGAGAGGGCATAACTGGAGTCGTCGACATGTTGGTGCCCCACACCATAAATAACACAGCCGCTGAATGGCATGTCAAGACTAATCCTTTTGTCGTTGATGCATCCGTATCTGGCCAATCCTGCGGATCAGCAAGATTCGATGTTGTATTCGACCTGCATCATAGATAAACAAAATTCATTCCAAAAAAGGGAAACCATTGCAACAAATGAACAATTGACGTACCCTGCAATCATGCTCTGCATTGATCCCCATTGAATTTCGAGACCTCCACATGTCGGTAATATCAAATATGTAAACTTTAATGGGCATGATCGAGCTATCCATGTCGACCGACGTCATGGTATACCGAAGGTAAAGGATCCTTTTGATGCCATTAAAGGTTTCGTTCCTCCTACATCGTGCACCGTCGTAGCAACATAATAAGCCCCCTTGTAGTCTCGACAGGGTTTTCGTATTCATCCCTCATAACGTTGTAAAGATCACACTGGCATTCGATGCAACCGATCCTATCTTCTACTCCCCTTGTATCGATCGCATGAACATTGATCGCACACATCTCTTCGAATCCTACAGGAATCTCAGTAGGGTTACCGATTTCTATCCCATAAGGGTCGAGAATATGATTCGCGATTCTTCGTGTCTCGGAACCAAGACCGAAGAAATGTTTGAGAAATCCATCGTTACAATTCACGTCGTTCCTCCCGGAAATATAATCCAAACTATTGAGTCTCGAAACATCGCGAGTCCCCAAACCTTTCCGCACAAAGAACCTCACAACAGTCCAATGGTGCAAATAAGTATTGTTGAAAACATTTTGTTGTTTCGATATAACAAATTAAATTAAAAGAATTTCAATTTTGAAAATGATTTTTCTAAGCATATTCGATATATTAAATCAAATATCAAAATATTATTCAAAGTATTTCAAAGTTCATTTTAAATCCTTACTCAAGTGTAAAATTAAGTTTTAATCTTAAAATAATTTCAAAATGATTTTACAAAATATTTCGAATCATTTCAAAGCCAAAAATTCCAGATTGCTCAGAGGGAACCGGTTCCCCCCAAGGGGTACCGATTCCCCCCTGAATGGTTGGGCTCCGAGAATTCCAGTATTCTCAGAGGGAATCGATTCCCCCCCAGGGGGTACCGATTCTCTCCCTGTTCAACGATCGAAATATTTGAATTTTACACTTAGGGAACCGTTTCCCCAAGAGGGGTACCGATTCCCCCCACACTCCAAGCTGTTGTATTAATGGTTTTCACACTTAAACGGCTCCATTGACTCTATTAATCATCCGCAACGTTCAGAATCAATTGAGGGAGTATTTAAACAAATTCTGAAGCCTTTGATCAAGAAGAAATCATATAGAAACAAGAGAGAAAGCATCAAACACCAAGTTTGTGCAAATCAAGCCAATTTTCTTTTCACTATTCATTTTTCTTTCAAGAACATCATTTGTGCTCATTTGTAATTATTTTTTAGTGTTCTTTTCTTGTTCTAGAATTGTGCAAACATCTTACCTTGTGAGATTTTCCTTGTAAATTTGCAAATTTGTGTATTTCTCTTTGAAAAAATGTGTGCTCAAGAATTTGGGGTATAATTCTTGAGGGAGTTGTAAGGTTACTCTTTGTTCTCAAAAGAAAGAACAAATTAGTGAATTTGTTGGAAAATCCTTAGTGTGGATAGCTAAGGTAGTGGACGTAGACTTTGGTTGAAAAAGTCGAACCACTCTAAATCGCTGTGCAATTACTTTCAATTTTTTGCAAAAGTTTCCACCAAGATTTTAATTGCAAATTCACCCCCTCTTGGCCGATTCCGTCAATCGATTAACTCAACAATTAGCATCAGAGCTTAACTCATTTGAAGGTTTAATCGCCTCTTGAGTTGATTCGGGAAGAGTTACATCGATAATCAAAGTCATCAATGGCATCTACTTCAAACTTTGACTCCGGTCTCGATTCGATGCCCGTAAACAAGCCTCCTTTCTTCAATGGGGCTAACTATGCCTATTGGAAAAATAGGATGATGTGTACTTCATTCAAGCAAGTGACATTGGAGCATGGAATGTCGTAGAAGAATGATACATCAAGCCTCTCACTCATCCAAGATTATGGAGTGAAGGAGAGACAAAAATGTTCCAGCTCAACTCCAAAGCCATCCATATCATATTTTGTGCTCTTGGACCAGATGAATACGGAAGAGTTTCATCTTGTACAACTGCCAAAGAAATATGGGACAAACTTCAAGTCACTCATGAAGGTACCGATGAGGTAAAGAAATCTAAAATTAATATTCTAACGCATAACTATGAAAATTTCATGATGAAACCAAATGAAGATATCAAAGCTATGACGGATAGATTCTCAACGATTGTCAATGGTCTCAAATCATATGGAGAGATCATTTCAAATGAAAAGCTTGTGAGGAAGTTAGTTTACTCCATTCCAAAATCATGGCAATCAAAGAATACGGCAATCATCGAGTCTAAGGACCTAACGTTCTTAACTCTTGAAGAACTAATCGGTTCCCTCTTCACTAATGAAATGATGCTTGAAGATGAGGTGGACCTCGATAAGATTGACGAGACACCAAAGGAGAAGGAGAAGAAGAAAAACATTGGAGTTGCTCTCAAATCCACAAAAGATGAGAGTGATTCGAATGAAGATGACGATGATGAGGAAATGGCATTGTTTGCCAAACGATTCAGAAAAATGATGAGACCTTACCAAGGAAGAAAATTCAAATGAAATGAAGGCCTAAAAATGAACCAAAAGAGAAGGACCCGATCATTTGCTATGAATGCAAAAAGTCGGGGCATGTCAAATATGATTGCCCACAATTGAAGAGAAAGGGTCAATCAAAGAATAAGCACAAGGCTCATGTGGCTACATGGAACGATGAAGAAGGTTCCGATGAAGAGGAACAAGAAGTAGCAAACTTGTGCTTGATGGCATTCGGGGAAGATTCTAAGGTAACCTCTAACTCATCTGATTTTGATGATTTATCTTATGATGAGTTATTAAAGGAATTATAATGGGATGTCTTCGAATAATGAGAAATTGTTTTTAAAACATAAAAATGATATTTCAAAATTGAAAAATGAAAATAAACTCATATCCAAAACCAACAACGATCTTGAAAGTAAAATCAAAGATTTGCAAATCAAACTAGAAGAGTTTGAAAAGAAAAATTCGGATTTGCAAAATTTACTTTCAAATATCAATGATGATCATCAAAAGAAAATTGATGATCTTAAAGCTTCTTTTGATAAAGTTGGAACAAAACTTTTTGAAAAAGGAGAAAAATCAAAATCCAACTTTATTAGAAAAAGTTTTAAAAACTACAATCATAGAGGTCCCCGAAGAACCTTTAATGGAAAAATCGTTAGAAGTATGTGGGTTCCTAAAGAGCTCATTACTACACAAGATAAAGATATCCTACAAATGGATACCTAAGGGACTAGGATTTTGGAAACTAATGAATATGGACCCAAAAGAATTTGGGTACCAAAAATCAAAAATTAATCTATGTTTGTAGGAAAAGGAGCATTGCTACAAGGCACGGGAAACAAATCTAAATTCATGGTACCTTGATAGTGGATGCTCGAGACACATGATCGGGGATAAAAACCAGTTCATATAGCTTAACGCCAAAAATGGAGGAGAAGTGACTTTTGGTGATGATTCAAAAGGTCACATTGAAGGTATAGGTACAATAGGTAATACCTCTTCCATACAAATTAAAAATGTGTTATATGTAAATGGATTAAAGCATAATCTCTTGAGTATTAGTCAATTATGTGATAAGGGATTCAATGTCATATTTGAAACTAATGGTTGTAAAGTCATTGACATTGCATCTAATAGGATTATGCTTGTTGGTCATAGAATAGGAACATATACATGGTGCATTAGACTCTATAGAAATGACTAATTTATGCCTAGTTGCAAAGGATGAGCATGATAGTTGGTTATGGCATAGGAGACTATGACATGCTAGCATGAGTGTTTTGCAACGGTTAGTTCAAGGAGAATTGGTTCGAGGGCTGCCTAAACTAAAATTTGATAATGATAAAATTTGTGATGCTTGTGCTAAAGGAAACAAAAGCGAGTTTCTTTTAAATCCATTAATGATGTCAAATAGTAGAGTATTACAATTGATCCATATAGATCTTTTGGGCCAACTAGGACTACTAGCTTGGGTGGAAAACAATATGCATTTGTCTTGGTATGACTCTAGAATACTTGGGTTCTATTCTTAAGTACTAAAGATGAAGCATTAGAAAATTTCATCACATTTTCAAAAGTAATCCAAAACGAAAAATGTTACTCTATCACTAGTGTTAGAAGTGATCATGGCACTGAATTTGAAAATCTTGGATTTAATGAGTTTTGTAATTCTAATGGTATTAGCCATAATTTTTCAGCACCTAGAACCCCTCAACAAAATGGAGTTGTTGAGAGGAAAAATCGAACTTCAAAAGAAATGGCTAGAACCATGCTTTGTGAAAATAATTTGCCAACATATTTTTGGGCGGAAGCCACAAATACCGCTTGTTATGTTGTAAATCGAGTAATGATTAGGCCAATTTTAAAGAAAACTCCATATGAAATTTTCAAAAAGAAAAAGCCTAACATTAGCTATTTTCATCCTTTTGGATGTAAATGTTTTGTTTTAAACAACGGTAAAGAAAACCTTGGCAAATTTGATGCTAAAAGTGATGAAGGAAATTTTCTGGGTTATTCCTTAAATTCTAAAGCTTATCGAGTATTTAATAAAAGAACTTTGGTTGTAGAAGAGTCTATACATGTTGTTTTCGATGATAATCTCCTTCCGAGGAAGGATTCTTGTTTGAATGATGATGTAGGTATTATTAATACAAGAGAAAATAACCTCAGTGACCAAAAATCCCAGATAATATACGATTTTGACCAACTTTTTTTGGATTTGCGAAAATGACCAACAAAATCGCAATGCGATCTCTAATTCGCATTGCGATCTCCAGTATCGCAAATTCGTGTTGCATTTCGCGTTGCGATAGTTGAAAATCGCGTTGCGATTTTTTATTTCGCGTTGCGATTTTCCAAATTTGTTGCGATAGTCTAAAAAAGATTTTGTTTCTTAAGAATTTTCTCTAAAAAGATAGTATCCGCGCGGACGTGTCGAAGACACGTATTACCACGACCACGACCACGACCCGACCTCGACCCGAGACGAGACGACGGTGGCGCGCGAGAGTCCCCCTTGTTCTCTTTCACTCAACAAGGAAGTGCAAAATCCAAGCCTTAAATACCATTCCCAATAGTATTCCCAATACTATGTGGGATTGAGCATTACCAATCCTATTGTGAAGATTGTTGCTTGAAGAGTTGAATAACGTTCATTGCCACAAGCGTTGCATGATTGGTTCTGGTGGAGGTTCTGTCAGGTTTGTATTCTTATACTTGAAGAAATGATGATAACTTATGCTACTTAAATTAAGCACATGATATCTACGTATATTACTCTTAAGAATGTAAGTTGCTATATATGCAAGCAAAGTCATCAAATTAAAGGACTACTTTTACTTGTTTCAAAACATTGTTAAAAGTAAAAAATTAGAAAAAGTGGGGTAATGCCCAATCCCACATAGTATTGAAAATACTATTGGGAATGGTATTTAAGGCTTGGATTTTGCACTTCCTTGTTGAGTGAAAGAGAACAAGGGGGACTCTCACGCGTCGCCGCTGCCGCCGTCTCGTCTCGTCTCGGGTCGGGTCGTGGTCGTGGTAATACGTGTCTTCGACACGTCTGCGCGGATACTGTCTTTTTAGAGAAAATTCTTAAGAAACAAAATCTTTTTTTTAACAAAATCGCAACAACAACTGTAGACTATCGCAACAAATTTGGAAAATCGCAACGACAACTGTAAACTATCGCAACGCGATTTTCAACTACCGCAACGCGAAATGGAACACGAATTTGCGATATTGGAGATCGCAATGCGAATTAGAGATCGCATTGCGATTTTGTTGGTCATTTTCGCAAATCCAAAAAAAGTTGGTCAAAATCGTATATTATCTGAGATTTTTGGTCACTGAGGTTATTTTCTCTTAATACAAATGACTTTAGACATGACGTTGGAGAATCATCATCAAATGAAGAAACGAAAGATGAGGAAACTCATGATCCTCTTGAGAATCCAACCATTAAAGAAAGGGAAGTATCTTATCCAAGAGAGTACAACTATGTCAAGGATTGTGAGATTATAGGTGATCCATCCAAAGGGGTAACAACTCGATCTTCTCTTAGAAATATTTGTAATTATGTTGTATTTATTTCATGCAAATCAATCACATCTGGAAAATTAACGAGCCTGGTTCGGAGGTATAAAATAAAAAGGCAATCGAAAACCAATGAAGCTTCTGATATGGCTAACAGAACCCTAGTTATAGGTGGGGAGGCCTGCACAAGGGCAAGAAGAAAACCCCTTCCCAACCAAAGTATTAAACGGAAGAGTTTTGTTCCTGCTCTGACGTTTTGTCATGTTTTTCTTCACGTAATATACAAAGGGTAAATTAAGTGTTTAGTACCTAAACTATTAATTTTTAATTTTTTTAGTATCTAAACTTTTAATTTTTTTAAAAGTATACCTAATATTTAATTTTTGTTTCATTTTAGTACCCACTGTTAAAAACTTAATGGACGAGCTGACGAGACATAGCTCCGGTGGACGGACGACCATTCTGAACGATTGACCGCGAGAGAATGACGAGTCGACTAACATAGTCCAGTTTCAGGCCCATCAAACGGTTGACGACGAAGATCGGAGGATGAAGAAGTCGAAGAGTATGTCATCAATTTGGGGAAATTGAGACATTTTTTTGGTGAAACGGAGGCCGAAGTCACGTTCAAGGGATTGAAAAGTTGCAGGCTGGAAAGTTTGTGCTTCATCGGTTGATGGATGCGACGACCGATGACTGTTCAAGATGGGCATGGGTCGGGTCATGTTGGGCTTTCGGTCCACCTGACATGACCTGAAAATTATATATCCTCCACCCGACCTGAAAATATATACATCTTCCATCTGATCTACCTTTTTGAGATAAAATCCAAACCCAAACCGAAATAATATATTTTAAAAAAAATTATTTTTATTTAATAAAAATAGGGATTTAATTGAAAATATATAGATAGAGAGGTATTATTGTAATTATCCCTAAATATATAAGATAAAATTATATTTTTTTCAGATAAGGTCGGGTATTTTCACCTTAAATCTGAATCCGGCTTGAGCCAAACATAACCACTAAAAAACTGACCCGACCCAAACCCGAAAGTTTTAAAAGAAAATACGACCCGATTAGGTCGGGTCAGAACCCATAGGGTTCAGCTCCCGTGCCCATCCCTAACGACCATAGACACACATAATTTATATACTAAAACGGACTAAAATTAATAATTTATATACTAAACGCATAATTTACCTAATATAAAGAACCTCTCGCTCCCCCTCTAGTTAATAGAATTCGAAACCCTAAAGCCCTAAACCCAACTAACTCCGTCGTAGGGATGAGTAGTTAGCATCATGCGGAACCCATGATGTGTCGTGTTCCCATTGGTCAAACCGAAAGCGACCTATCCCCCTTGACCATATATCAATATGAAAGCTTCGATAGGATCAATGATGCAGTTTGACGATGATCGATGATAGCAGACAAGAGGAAAAACATAAGACTATGGCTTCGAGGTGTTGGGTTTTAAAGTACAATTGTAAACAGTCTTTATAAGCTTCACCAACTGTGCTTTCAGATGATAACCCTCACTTTTCTTTTTCTATGTACTCTGCACTTTTACATTGCCAATGAATAGTGAATATATTATATCATATAATTTATTTTCATTTAGCTCACCAATATATATAGGGAAGTTCTAACGTGCGACATTCTTAATATACGATTAAAGAAATATGTTATTGTTTTTGTTATTATTTTTTTAATAAAATCGGTAAAAAAATACCTAAAACATTATTATATCTACCTAAAACATTATTTTTTTAACATTTCCGGTAAAGTACCCAATAATAAAAAATCGGTAGAAAAATAATGTTTTAGGTAGCACTTTACCGGATATGTTAACAAAACTGGTAAATCGCCCATTAATAAAAAAACCGGTAGAAATAATAATGTTTCAGGTAATGTTTTGCCGGTTTTATTAAAAAAATAACAAAACCGGTAGCGCCTTTCCTTAGCCATATATTAAGGCTGTCGAACGTGAGACTTTCCCATATATATATATATATATATATATAGAAATTATATGATATAATACATACGATGTTCAAGAACTATTCTACTGATGTTAGTAGTAAAAAATAATGTTGCTTTTTTAAAGGTCGAGTAAATGCGTCTGAAGAGTGTGTATAAGTTCTCAATTGATTAAAAAATTCTTAATAAATACTACCTTATAACAATTCTAGATTATTTCAATATATATATAGGGTTAGGATCCACTTACACTATATAAAACTAATTAGTTTTACACCAATTTATAGTCATTATATTTAAATAAATAAATTACTTAGATTTAATTAAAATTTATAACTCGTAGATAAATATTTTTTAACTCACAGTAAAATAATATTTTTTCTTTTTAAGGTTAGGTTTTATGATTTAAGATTTAAGTTTTAGGGTTTAGGGTTTGAGATTGTGATTGTGATAAAAAGAGATATTATATGAGATAAAAAGGCATTTATTTATGGTTATAAATTTTAATAAAATCTAAGTCATTTATTTATGTTAATCTAATGACTATAAATTTGTGTAAAACTTATTAGTTTTACGTATTGTAAGCGGATCTTGCCTATATATATATATATATATGGGTTAGGATCCACGTAGATAATGTAAAACTTTTAAGTTTTACACAGATTTAGGATCATTGGATGAGTGAAAATATATGGCTCAAATTAATTCATTGTTTTTTTCCCAAGTTAAAATCTTCACATATCCTACTATTAATCTGGGTCATCTATTTTAATAATCCAACGATCCTAAATCTGTGTAAAACTAAAAGAGTTTTACATTGTGTAATTGGATACTACCCCTATATATATTGTTTAATTAATAGGATAAATTACATTTTTTTTCATTACGCTTTAATCATATTCTTGAAATGACCATCCAGCTCAGTTGGTAGAGCACAAGGTTCTTAACCTTGAGGTCGTGGGATCGAGTCCCACGGAGGGCATTTCATAATTCGGAGGTCTCTTACGGAAGCTGCTCTCAACATAGTGTTGGGGGTAGCCTACTATCTTACCTCCCCCTTACCCCATATATATGGAAAAAAGGGACAGCCATTTTTTTAATCATATTCTTGTTTTGGTCACTAAACTTTAAAAATTTTAATTTAATCATTCAACTTTGGCATTGTTTTATTTTTTTCTCACTCTTGTTAACTATTTCACGACGTTATGATATGATAACTATCTTTTAAAATTATAAATAGGCCTCAAAACATTTTTTTCCAAATTTATGAAAATATCATTGAAATATTTTTTTCCATAATTTTAACCTAACTTTTTAGAGTCTCTTTGATTTTTTGACGTTGAAGCATCTTCTTTTAAATTCCGACAATGGGGAGGAGGAGATGAGCAATATTCCTAATTACATAATGATCTATGTTGGGGTTTATAAATCGGAGTTGTTTTTATCTGAATTTTGTGTTGAAATTTTACGAGCGTTAAAAAGATTTTGAGAAAATCAACATTGAAAGAATGGTAGGGGGTAATGAGAGAAGTTGTTGATGTCTTGAGTGGACAATGGTCAAAGCAAGGACGTAGCCATGATCAAATATTGGAAGGAGCAAGGTACTTAATTTTAAAAATAATAAGGGCTTATTATATATTTAATCTAAAAATTTGGAGGAAGGTCTAATTTTACTTAAATTTAAACTGATAAGGACCTAAAAGGCTATTAAACTAAAATTTTTGGGAGGCTCAAGAGCCCCTCCCACTCCCTATATAGTTTTGTCCATGGGTAAAAGAAGACGCCATAGAATAGTGGTATCGATGGTGATATGAGATGGAACTCTAAGAGCTTCAAAGTTGTTGGAAAGATGATGAAATGATGAAAAAAAAAGAGTCAGAAAAAATGAGGTGCCTTTCCACATCGGTAGAAACAGAGGCTACGTCGTCCTATTGTTTCTGATTTAACTCTCGAATGAAAAAAACGGAGTAATTCAAAAACTGAGTGATCAAATTGAAATTTTAAAAGTTTAGTGATCAAAATAGGAATATGGTCAAAGTTGAGCAATGAAAAGCATAATTTACTCTCGTTAATATAATGGCTTCGGCTTCAACTCTCTTTAGGCTGCATTATTTGGTTATGAAAGCCTATGAATATGTGATCTGTCTTCCTTTCCATTCCTAGTCTTGCATTTAGTTGTGCTAAATCCATGGGAGAAACTAGGATAAAATATTACGGCCAAATTGTCTAACTTTGAAATTTTTAGGATCTAAAATGTAATTTTTTAGACAAATTTTCCTTATCTTCAAAATTGAGGGGGACTTAAAATGTAATTAGTTTGACAAATTATAAGGGTCAAACCCCTCCGTGCAGGGACGAAACTATAATAAAACTTCACGATGGGTCAAATATAAATAGTAATACAATGATAGTTCAAGTATAATTGATAAGCCCCTGCGTTAAAATTAAAGGGTAAACTATGTATTTAGTACTTAAACTATTAGCTTTGGTCTGTTTTAGTACCTACTAGGTTACAGAATCTGAGGTAGGTGTTGGAGAGATTAAGATAAGTTATCGGTATCTGGTTAGTCTATACATTTGACAAATGATATGAAAATTTTCAATTTTTTCGAAACCATACACAATGTTTAGTTTTTGTTTCATTTTAGTACCTCGTCGTTAAAAATTTTAACACGTTTAGTACCTACACTATTAGTTTTGTTCCGTTTTAGTACCTAAACTTTAAAAAAAATCAAAACTTAACGTTAAATTTTGAACAATGGTACTAAAATTAAACAAAAACTAAACTTTAGGTATGTTTTGAAAAAAGTGAAAGTTATGTACTAAAATGGACTAAAATTGATAGTTTAGGTACTAAATGCTTAATTACCCAAATTTAAAATTGAGAAAGTCAAATATAATTTGTTTAATTTTGAAATTGATAGAAATCTAAAAGCATTTGAGTTGAAAAATAATAGACTAAAGCTTAATTTGCCTAGTTTGGAATTAAGAACCTATAAAAATTATACTAAAAAACCTAGAAGCTCGAGATCTATTTATCTAATTTCAAAATAAAAAATAATCCAAAAAATCAAAATAAAAAATAAAAAAACAAAAAACAAAAAACCAAGACTTAATTTATCTTGTTTTCGATTAGGGTAAAGTACACAAATGATCTCCAGACTATATAATATTATTTTGTTGAGTCTCTTGAATATTAAAAGTTATGAAATGATCCCCGACTATAGGTTGTTGCTTTATGAAGTTTAAAAGTTTCAAAATGGTCACCCAACTATTCATTATGTTCTAAATTGTATTTTTCTCTTAAAAAATAATCGGTCGTCTAAGTTGTACATTGACATATTGACTGAGATATGATAGTTGTTTGAGACTATGAGATCATATTTTATTATATCTCGATCAGTAGGTTAACGTCCAACTCAGGCTGTCATCAAATTTTTAATGGAAAAATATGAGTTTGGAACATAAAGAACAATCGAGTGATCATTTTGTAACTTTTAATTGTTAAGGGGCTTAACAAAGCAATGCTCTATAGTCAATGGATTATTTTGTAACTTTTACTAGTCGAGAACTCAACAAAGTAACATCATATAGTTAGAGGACCATTTGTATACTTTACCCAAATAATTAACAAAGTAACATCACTTTTACTACTACGTTATGAATATACTTCATAAATGCATTTATAAATAAATAAGATTTTTCCAAATATATATGTTTCTATCATCATCGTAAATTTTATGAAAATTTGAAAAATTTTAAGTTGTGTTATGTTTGAAAAAATTTGCAATAGGTTACCCTACAATCGAACCGTTAATAACGGTTAACCGTTAGCGGTTAATCGTGTCTTAATGGTTAGGTTGTGGTCAATAAAATTTAATAACGTTAACCGACCATTTAGACTAAACAGTAAAGTTAATCGACAGTGAACACCCCTAGCAATCACGATGTTTCCTTAAATAATTTATACTATTTCCCTTACTTTTTTATTTGTATTAATTTTTGAGTTATTGCATCATATGTCCTCAAACTATGACCCTTAGTTTAAATCGATTCTTAAACTTTTGAATATTCTAATTTTATCATCAAACTATGACTCATTCTAAATTAATTCTTAAACTTTTGAATATTCCAATTTCATCCCTAAACTATTGCCCTCATCTTAAATTAGTCCCCAAACTTTTAAATATTCCAATTTCATCCCTAAATTCATTCAAATATGTAATTAGTTTAACCATAGTTTAACCTAAATTTTATTTTTTTTAAATATATAATAATATAACTTGATCTAATGATTTTATTAATAGGAGATATGATTAGTTTATAAGTATAATTTGATATGGAATTAAAAAGTTCAAAAAATTTAGGGAATAATTTAGAATGAATGGCATAATAATTTGAGGATGTAATTGAAATATTTAAAAGTTTGAGGATTAATTTAGAATAAAAATCATAGTTTAAGGATGAAACTATAATGTTTAAAACTTTAGGATCTAATTTAGAATGAAGACCATAATTTGAGGATATGTGAGGCAATTGACTCTTGATTTTCCTTTATGTTTAACAAAGAAAAAGGGGGTTAACAGTGTTTTTCCTTAAACTTGGGGGGGCACATTGAAAATGGAAACGAATGTTGCTCAAACTGCAACGTAGTTTGAAACCGAAAACCCATGCTCAACCAAGTCAAAGGAAACATTTATCTCACACTCTCAGGTGCATCGAAATTACCCTAGGCTTCTCTCTAATCACCAATCACATGGTTCATAAACATTTCGAAATCCCTATAAAACGCTCATCTTATCAGCTATATCACCAAAATATGGCCATCCTTAAATGGGATCGTGGAGCGTGAAAAAGGTCTAATCATTCCCCCCCCCCTTCCATGACGTGTCAAGTTCTTATTGGCTCCATATATAAGGATAAACTATATTAGTAACCACCTAACTATAGTCCCTTTTCATTTTGACCACCATTATTTAAAAAAGAAAATTCAATTGGGCCAGTTAACTATTTAAATGCATTCAATTAAGCTACTTGTCATTAATATTTGACGAAAATGCTAAAATGACAATTAATAAAATTAAGACCAAATTGATAGAATACATAAGTAAGAGTGACTAAATGTGTAATTATACCAGTCTTATTAACTGTCGCATCAATAAAGTGGCACAAACGAACCGAGTGACTTTTATGGAAAATGAATTATTATTATTATTTCTTGAGGATACATGTTCGAGCACCATATATACCAGAAGCGTAAGCGTTCAATATCAAAATATTGAAAGTTTATATTTGAGCAGGTACGACCCCTTGTACTTACTCCAAATTAATAAAAAAAAATCAGCTAAGTGAATTTAATAATGGATACGTTTCGATTTATTTTGTTCGATTTAATTTGCACTAGTGATATCAACTCGAACTAATTAGTACCACATTTAAATATTTTTATTTAATTTTTTCATTTAAAATTTGAATCTTAATATCATATTTTTAAATAAAAGCGGCTATTTAACTGAGAAAGGATAAATATTCAAATTATAATAATAATTTATAACTATATTTGTAAACTAAACACATATAACACAATAAACTAGTCACTTAAGATCATATACGGACCATACAATGAAAAGGCGAAAAAATTCATAAAAAAAAACTCGAACGATTGGTAGATACTAACATATATAATTACTATGGTAAATGAATCACAACGTGAGATTTAACAACTGAAAGACCACTGATAAATGTATATTAAAGCTAATTATTTTGAGAAAACTATCTACGAACGTATGTTGCATCTCAAAATCAAATTCGAGGTCCAAAACAAATAATCATCAGGATAATATACGAGCATCATATTGATCAATTACAATGATTTCAAATCCAAACCCGAGAAAAAGAAATGATAAGAACAAATGAAAAAAACTAAAGATGTGAGATAAGAAAATAAAGAAAAACATAAAAGTATTAACGACAATAATTAACACTAAAACTAATATCTTCAACGATCAATTAAAGATGTAGAAGAAAGAAACAAGCTATGGTTTAATCCTAATGTTTTTTAAATTTTAATAATTAATTAATAATAATATTAATTATGATATATATATATATATATAAAGTTGGGGTAAATTACACGTTTAGTACTTAAACTATTAGTTTTGATCCATACCTAAAGTTTAATTCTTATTTCATTTTAGTACATCGTTGTTAAAAACTTTAATTTTTTTTCATTTTAGTACTCATTGAAAATATAGAAAGTTCAGGTACTAAAATGGACCCAAATTGATAATTAAGGTATTAAATGCATTAAATTTTAACGGCGGAATACTAAAATGAAATGATAAATAAACGTTAGATATGTTTTGAAAAAATTAAAAATTTAAATACTAAAATAAATTAAAACTAACAATTTAGATATTATACGAGTTTGGCTATGAATTTATTAGGAAACATAGACTGCTGTCTCTCTCACTGGTTAGGTTCCAACTGTCAAGTTCGGTTCCCTCGTAACGATGCAAAGAAACCATTCATGCAAGGGCAGTTCGGGGATTCCGAACTTTCTGTCCTTATAGCGACCGACAACTTTCATTCCTACAAAAAAAAAAACATAAAAGGGATAAGAAAGAACAGCTACTCTTGTTTTCACTTAGCTTCTTTAAAGAGTTAAAAGGAAGAAAAGAGGCAAAAAATCCATGGACCCTGAAACTTTCGCTTCTGGGAGCTTCTTCAAGTGGGATCCAAGAGGAGTGATGGCACCGGCCCGCCTGATGGAAGCGGTCGCGGCTCCTCAGCCGCCACAAAAGGTGGCTGCTTACGTCAGGAGGCCGATGGAGCTCGGCGGATAGAATAGTTATTCCAAGCTTATGGAATCAGGTACTACAACACCGCCAAGATAGCCGAGCTAGGGTTCACCGTGAGCACCCTTTTGGGGATGAAAGAAGAAGAGCTAGACGAGATGATGAACAGCGTGTCGCAGATATTCAGGTGGGAGCTGCTCGTCGGTGAGAGGTACGGCATTAAAGCAGCCGTCAGAGCTGAAAGGAGAAGGCTTGAAGAAGATGATTCACGGCGGAGACACATTGTTTCCGGTGAAATCACCACCAACCCTCTTGATGCTCTTTCCCAGGAAGGTTCGTTTTGTTACTATAAAACAATTTGGCGTTATAAGAATCAAAGACTTGACAGTTTCTTCCATTGTTTTTTTTTTCCTCTCTCTTTGGTAAAACATACGTATTTTATGTTCATTTTGTCACATATACCATAACACGTAAATGTTTATATGATACGAAACATATATTATAGTATTCGATATAACATTGAATATTACTATATGATTTATTTTTTAAAAATGATTATAATTTTATGTCATAAATGTTACAATGTAATTATTACACTTCGTTACTATAACACAAACGCTTATTTTTCATGCAGAAACTTAACCGCCAACGTGCAACAATATTTTAACCTAATTAATATATGTATATATGCATGTATATATGTATGTATGTATGGATATTTGTTTCTTTGTTGTTTTGGTTTATGGGGGGCAAAATGATGATTGTGAATGACAGGGTTATCAGAGGAGCCGGTGCAGCAAGAGAAAGAGGCGGCGGGGAGCGGCGGATGGGGGACGCGGGAGATGGTAGTAGGTGGGGGAGGAAGAAGCAAAGGCGGAGGAAGGGGCAGAAGGTGGTTGAAGTTGATAACGAAGATGAAATTGACGGCGGTGACGATGATGACTATGACGACGGAGGCGGCAGCTACGAGAGGATGCGAGAGCACCCTTTCATCGTGACGGAGCCCGGTGAGGTGGCGCGCGGCAAAAAGAACGGCCTCGATTACCTGTTCCATCTCTACGAGCAGTGCCGGGATTTCTTGATTCAAGTCCAGAACATCGCCAAGGACCGTGGCGAAAAATGCCCCACTAAGGTAACGCATACGCATTCAATCAGCACTAAATTGATAAATATTATTTATTTCTATGCATTAATATTAAAACTTCCATTTACAATTAGCAATATGAACCCTTAGGTTTACCTATATTAATTTTCTGTTAATATTTTTGGGGTAAATTATGCGTTTAATATATAAATTATTAGTTTAGTCCGTTTTAGTATCTAATCTTTTAATTTTTTAAATTCACACTTAAAATTTAGTTATTGTTTCATTTTAATATCCTACCCTTAAAAACTTTAATTTTTATTTCATTTTAGTACACTGTTCAAAATTTAACATTAAATTTTGAAAAAAATGAAAATTTAGATATTAAAACGGATCAAAACCGATAGTTTAAGTACTAAATGCTTTAAATTTTTAAAGGCAAGTATTAAAATGAAATGAAAACTAAACGTTAGTACGATTTTGAAAAAATTGAAAGTTTAGGTACTAAAATTGATTTAGCCACTGAATCCATAGTTTACTCTAATTTCTTTGTTAATCTTTTAAATATATTTCTTAATTATTATTTTTGCCCCTCTTTTCCCAATTAAAATGTTATATTTGATTTTTTTGTCAAATTGTTAACTTAGATGGAAAGTCAGTTAATATTTTAATTAACTAAAATTTTATAAAATATACGATTGAAAACTAAACGTTATATATGATTAAAATAAAACAAGAATTTCTTTGAAATAAATGCTAAAAGCAAATTTAAATAAAACAAGGAGTTGTTTAGATAAAATAAAAAATATAATGACGTGCGTAGTTATTTAACAATTTATAAAATTTAGCAAAATTTTATCCAAATCTTAGAATTCAATTGAGTTAGATAAAAGCAAGGGTAAATTATGCCTTTAGTACCTAAATTATGCTTGTTTAGTATCTAATTTTTTATTTTTTAAAAATTATATTTAACTTTTAGTTTTTATTTCGTAAGACAGTAAAAATTTAATACGTTTAATATTTAAATTATCAGTTTTGGTCCAATTTAATATATAAATTTTAGTTTTTTCAAAAATTAACCTTAAGTTTTAAACTAAAATTTTTAATGGTGGAGTGTTAAAATGAAATGAACATTTAAACTTTAGGTATGATTTTAAAATAATTTAAAATTTAGTTATTAAAACGGATCATAATTGATGATTTAGGTACTAAACTCGTAGTTTATCCTAAAAGCAGAGGGGATCGTAGCCAGCTGTTACAGTAACAATGCGACAACTGAAGTACGGACAATAGTGGGTACTGGTGGGAAATATGGGTTCCAAAATACTTGCAGGGCTAGGGTTTTAGGGGCACTAAGCGTAGGGTAGGGTCCCTATGAAGTCTTTTAACGTACTTTTGTCTGAAAATCTTCTCCTGTCTTTTTCTTCGTGAAGTTTGTGTGGCATTACCCTACATGTGACAACTACACCCACTCCACTCTCCTCTCTAACGACGTTTTCAGTACCTATAACATATCGAAAAATGAAGCAAAATATCCAAACATTTAATTAAATTTGTGAGAGATTCATAAATATTTTTAACATATAGTTTTTATACGTGAGTAGATACAAATAAAATATCGGTGACGGTTGACAAATGTCGTTTGTTCCGTAGGTGACGAATCAGGTGTTTAGGTACGCTAAGAAAGCCGGGGCTAGCTACATCAACAAGCCGAAGATGCGATACTACGTGCATTGCTACGCGCTGCATTGCCTCGACCAGGAAGCGTCAAACGCGCTGCGGCAAGCTTTCAAGGAGCGAGGCGAGAACATCGGGGCGTGGCGACAAGCCTACTACAAGCCTCTGGTGTCCATCGCGGCCCGACAAGGTTGGGACATCGACGCCGTTTTCAACGCGCATCCTCGTCTTGCTATTTGTTACGTCCCCACCAAGCTTTGACAGCTTTGTCATGCCGAACGTAACATCGCTGCTGTTGCGGCCGTCGCTTCGAGCTCGGTTTCGGGTGGACCGGATCATATAGGGTTCTAATATGTTTTTAGATTGTGTGTGATAAGTTGGAGTTGAACTGGGAACTTTGAGAATTAATGTAGTCTGGTTGTATAAACAACCAATACGATTTGCAAACATTTAAATGATCATATTCATAAATATATTTAATATATTTGTGAACGCTAAACAAACAAATATGAACGTTTTTTAAAAAATCAGATAGTTGAAAACCAAAAACTAAAAATCGAATTCAAATCATAGCGTTAGGTTCATTTCTGATCGAGTTTTATTAAACTTGAATCGATAATTATTTAAACGTATCTAATTTGATTTCAAATCATAATTTTAAAAAATATACTATACAAATTAGAGTAAATTACATTTTTAAAATATCGATGCGACAATATGAATATCTTTATTACTTAATCAATTAACAATTTCAAATTTTTATATTTAAATGAATTAAAATAGCTTTAAATACTATAATTTGTTATAAAAATGTATAATTAAATTAATTTTAACTATTGAAATTTAATTTGTTTAAATATTTTTTTAATATTCAATTCAATTTTGATTACATTCGAGTTCAATTAAACACAACTTATTAAATGGTAAAATATACAAATGATCCCTGATTATAGGGTATTGATTTGTTGGTTCCTTTGATTATTAAAGTTACAAAATTGTCCCGATCATAGGAGGTTGTTTTGTTGAGTTTCTTGATTATTAAAAATTACAAAATGATCACCATATTATTCATATGTTTCAAACTCGTCCATTTATGTTAAAAAATTGAATGTCGTTTGAGTTGAACTTTAATATGCTGACACATATATAATAAAATTATATTTTACTGATATATATTGGCACCACCGTTATTTTAAAGCAATGACACGAGGACATAATATTTCAAGAACTAGCTCGACGTTCAATTAAACATAAATTTTTATCCTATTTTATTCAATATATTAGCATCCAGCTCAAACGACTATCAATTTTTTTAACGGAAAAGGACGAGTTTGGAACGAATGAATAGTTAGGTGATCATTTTGTAACGTTTAATAGTCAAGGAACTCAACAAATCATCACCTTATAGTCGGGGACTATTTGTGTACTTTATCCTTTTCTAAATTCAAACTAAATTTAAAATATAATCAACTATGGGAGGACACTCGATTACTTGATTTAAACTTGAGCTTTTTGAGGATTCGATAGATATTTTGTTTTCTAGATAGAAACAGTAATTCATCTATCTCTTTTGGTTAATTACTCGTTGGTTTCGAAACTCTTAAATCCATGAACTGTTACTGTTAAGAAGCAGATAGGTTTTTGGATCATTTTCCCGCCAAAAATGGAGAATCAACGAAGGTTGCAGGATTCGGCGTCTGAATCAACGGCTTCGATCGGCGCTAAGCTTACGAGACTAGCTTCGCGGCATGATCAAGTGAAGAGTGCTTATCAACAGCTGAAATCGCAGATCAAATTCGGTTTGGGCGAAGTATCTCTCTGGTTTTGCTTATCGTGATTTTCATCGTTTTCCTTTCTGTTTGATTTCATTTTTCTTTGATAAGTTCAAACGACGAATCACCGTTGATTTTGTTTTGATTTTACAGGCGGAGGATGTGTTTTCTTCCTTGGCGATTCCGTTGATGAAGCTGGTTGGTTTGAAAACAGAGGAAATGGCTGAAGAGGGACGATTCAGCACGATCGTCGTGGATTCTGATTTCTCTCCCGTAATTAAGAATTCTATAAACCTAAACCAGTAAAATGAAATCAGAAAACAACAAACACTTCTAAGACTAGTTTTCAAAATCGAATTTGATTTCATTGCAGGGCCAGGGATTCCGTCTGAACGGTTTCACTACTAAGTCACCATTGATATCACCAACTGTAGCTGGGGGAGAATGGAGCAATCAGACCGACAGAAAGGTAGTTTAATCAATAATTTTCAGTTATTTAGTAGAAGTCGTTTTTTTTCTTTCATTTGCTACGAGATTTATCAATTTCAAAACTTCAAATCTTTTCATTTTATTTTATTGTTCATTATAATCTTTGCTTTAGCTTATTATGAGTTCAGTTAGGGAAATCTGGTATCCACTTTTTGTACCTTAATTCAACCCTGAACTCTTTATCTCATATCTAACCATTCTTTAACTGATTTTACATTACGAAAGTTGGAAATAAGGATCAAAACGCACAAGAAAAACGTAGCCATGAATATTGGTTTTAT
Organism: Hibiscus syriacus; assembly: GCF_006381635.1. Taxonomy (NCBI): domain Eukaryota; kingdom Viridiplantae; phylum Streptophyta; class Magnoliopsida; order Malvales; family Malvaceae; genus Hibiscus; species Hibiscus syriacus. The sequence continues at coordinate 1,343,195 of NW_024063432.1, forward strand.
GCTGATGTTTTAGTACATACCTTTCCTCATAAATTACATTTATATATATATATATATAATTCTATGAAGATTTCCTTACTTCGAAATTGATTTGGATTGAGATTCTACTGTGAACAGTGTATAATTAGAGAAAATTTAGCGTCATTTATATTAGGTAAAATTTTGTATAGGGTCCATACTCAAATTTAGCGATGTAACCATTGTACTTTCATTTCTCATAGTTTGGTCCCATTATATTGATATTTTGTGTTAGTCCGAATCACTAACATGGTAAAACATTTCCATTATTGGGCTGAAGTGGAATTATATTTAAAAAAAACTCAAAATCTGAAATTCTTATCATTTGAAAGGTGATAATTAACTTTTACTAATTTGTAATTTAAAAGACTTCACCTCAGCCTCATGATTTAGACCGTTCTTTCGACTAACATAATTTTTTAAACGGTTTTACCGATTAGGACTAATGCGGGAATAATAGTTGGAGGATCAACTATGCCAAAATAAAATATAAAAATTATTTCTCAAATTGAGTATAGTATAAGGAAAAAACCATAATTTGACATTTATCTTGCACATCATATAACTCAGTTTTTGATTCTTGCAGGAAGAAAGCACTGCTGCTAAGGCAGTAATAGCAGGCAAAGAATTTTATAAGAAGCAACAAACACAAATTGTGCAGCTTGTCCACCTGCTCAGACAAGTTGAGAACCAAGTCAATTCTCACCAAGAGGACATCCTTCAAACCATTGTCACTCAGAGGGACACCCTCCAAAACCTTTTCCACAAAGCAGTTTATTATATATACACTGCCCATAATCAAAACCAAGACATCTTTTTAATCACACTGAAGCTCTTACAACACATATTTGATAAAACAAATGCAGTGCTTAGTTCAGTTGAGGACAACATGCAGGGATTAATTGGAGATTTATCTGAAAGAATGTGTATCCCAATGGTGGAGTATGTCAAAGGCCTCAAAGCTGACTTGAAGGTTGGAACTTGTGCTCGCCTGCTGGACTTTTTGGATGAGATTGAAAGATCCATGAGAATTAGTAGGGTTGAGTTAGAGGAAGCAAGGAAAATGGTCCGAGTAGCAGAGGAGGGGAGGATCAAAGCACTGTGCAAGTTAAAGGAGACAGAAGAGAAAGTGAGGAGAATGAAGAAATACCATGAGTTCCTTGTTGCAATTCAAAAAGAGCATATTGCTCAACATGCCTCACATAAGGTATAATTTTCAGGCTTTTTTGCTTTGTGGTTGTGGTACATTGCTTTGTAGACCAGAGGGGCGCATAGGTCTAGATTTTGGGCTGCCACTCACAGCTAACTAGCTAAGCAAACCAAGTGGTAAACAATTGCTGACCCATAGACCCCAATAACTTGATTTGAGTAAATTAGTAATTCATTAATCAATTAGTGGCTGCCTTCCTCATTGATTGTAGAGATTTTGAAGTTGTACTTCCTAGGTTAAACAGTGGATTTAATGACGAGAAAGCAATCAAAGTCGTAATTTCACTTTCTCCTCGTGTTCCTATTGATCATGTTGGGGTACTGCTAGGTTCACCACTAGGGTAGAAACTTAGGCAAATCTTCTTGGCGATTCCTTTGGCCTGTTGTTTCTTATTGCCACAATATACGGCAAACATCAGTAAGTGAATCGAAGTCGGTGCATTCTGAGTGAATTAATGGAAGCATTGCATTAAGTGAAAACTACACCAATGACTGATTTTGATGCGTGAGCATTTCTATTTAAACATGCTGCGTAAGGAAACTTATCATACCGTTTTACTTGTATATAGTTCTTAGGCATGGAGGAAGCCGAAGGAAACGATAACAATCTAGTGTGTGAGCTACGTAGGAAAACGAGGAGGTTTCGAACACCTGGGAGTCCAATGGGACCTAAAGAGCTTCTCTACTTTGAGAGCAACAGCAAGCAGCATCAATCTACAAGAGCAAGGCCTTCATTACATCACAGGTCAGTGATTCAGAGTAATTTTCAAGCTCTGGGTTCGGAAACTCCATGCCTCGACACTCGGATGCCATTAGGCTTATCACCATCGTCGGCAGTTCAGCAAGTGGGTTCACGCAAGCGCCTCAACCCTTGGCCCCCGAATCCTTGATGAATCGCAAGGTTAGATTGTTCTTCACTATTTCCAATTTCATTGAGCCAATGAATGGACCCTTTGTTATTATCCTACTATGTGTGCATGCTTTTGGGAAAATTAGGAGCATTTTAAACCAAACATTTGATGGAACATGCTTTTAATTTTCATGTTTTAATGTGTGTGGTAGCCATATTTTAACAAAAATTAGTACTATTGTTACATATATGAAAGGAAACCATACTTCGCCCTCCCTTAATCACGACTTGCAATCCTCGACCCCAACCACCATCTTCAACTTCTAAGGCACCATTTAGACCGCACCCAGTCACCATCAACCTTCAATCTTCATCTCAAACCCTCACTGTTGTTACTGAAACCACTCCCTTATCAAAAATAAAATGAATACAAGATTTTATGTCAGGAGTACGGACTTAGGAAGTTATATTAAAAATTTAGGAGTACGGACTTAGGAAGTTATATTAATTTAGGAGTTCGAAATTACAAAATTTCAGAGAATGTAAAATTAAATCATTGATAGAAAATATATAAAAAATACCTAAACTACGTAGAAAATTGAAAACTTTAGGAAGTACGACCTCAGCATCCCCTTGGTCCATCCCTGACCCTAACTCACTGCTATTGGCTGAGCCCTTAACCATACCTAGGACATTGTGACTGTAAAATGAAAGGAGGTAGGCGTTGAAACACGAAGGAAGAGATTTGAATGCCTAAAAGCAATCATCAGTCCTGTTTTAACACTAACTTTGATTTACCTTGCTTGTGAGTAAATTGCATCTCGGCCCTTGGGTAAAATACCTTGAATCAATTTATTTAAGTTCTATTAACTTGTAGTTTTGTGCATCGTTCACTGTCGTTTATGGAGTATATCTTTTTGCCATTAATGGTTCACCATATCTCTTGTTAATTGTTTCATTATTCTTATTAATATAGGCATATTATTATTGTTGTTGTTATTATTAATAAGTATACTCTATGTTCATTTCAATAAGCATGCGTTAACACTAAACTGCCATGTTAATGAATTAATGAATCATTGGTATGATTGCATGTAAAACTAAAAATTCGATGTGTAATAATTAAAATGAACATAGAATATGGTTTAAAATTTTAGCGGGAATCAAGTATAACTTAAGAGAAAAATCATGAACAAAATATTTTTTTCCCCAAATTTTAAGTAAAATTGATGAAACGTTTAAATAATTGTAAGGCTTAAGGGTCATTTTTAACCCGTAGTAAACTCAATTTATTAATCTTGTCCCAATCATTTTTTACGTCAATTTAGCCTTCAAAGTTGTTTAGAGTATTCATCCTAGCCGTTGAAGTCCATTGACCGTTTTGACTAATAGAACCGTTAGTCTTCTGCATTTTTCAACACCAGATATTTCCAAGTCAGTTAATATTACTGACCTGATTTGATGATGACGTGATATTTATTAAATAATAACTAATAAAATGTTTAAAATATTTACTAAATAAAACAAATAAAAACCCAAAAATTTGACTTAATCTCTTAATCTCACTAAAATAAATCATAAAATTTTGAGAAATTGTTATAGTCTTTGTGTTTAATAAATATTTTAACCTAATCTCTTAATCCAACGTAGAAGACTCACAATTATGTTAGTTAAAATAGTCAACATACTTAGAGGGCTAGAATGAACACTCTAAACAACTTCAAGGTCTAAATTGACGCAAAAAAAAAATAATAGAGACAAAAATGATAAATTAGGTTTATTACCTAAACAAAAGTGACTCTTAAACCTAATTATAAATAATGAATTTTAATCCTATGTTCGAAATTTTATTTTAAGAGTAACCATTTAATAATAACAATAGAATATTATTATTTTTATTTTAAGGAGGAAAAATAACAATAGGAAAAATTGTTAAATTTGAGCTCTCACATTTGAAGAAAAGGGACAATATAACTACAAGTCTATACAATGAAGAAGCTTGGCATAAGTATCCTCAAGACCTTCACTCGTTACCTAGGCTAATGAAAGCATATGCCATCTTCAGTTTCACCCTTCTCATTTTTAGACAAAGCCTCCTGAATCCCCTGTTGCTCTTACCAAGCATATAATCTGGCAAATATCGAAATAAAAAAAATATTCATGTTACTTGAATTCGAGTGTAAATATCATATCTAGATATCAATGCATCGTACAAAAAAGTCAAACATCGAGTATTTATAAACGAAGACTCCGAGTGCATCTCTTCTGCAATATTATTCGAACCAAGTTCCTATTTTCGAGTAATAGCTCAAAGAATGAAAACTATTCACCACAAAATAGACATCTAAAATGTATGTTCCAAGCTATAGCAATAAGAGAGGACATAAAAAGAGGCCAAAGAAGAACAAATGTATTTCCATTAAAGATTAACAAGGAAGTTGAGAAATTTCGCAACTAGAAAACTTAGATGTGTCATGTGTTGTTCATTGCTCCCTCTCTCCCTCTCTTGGAGCAGTTACACCACAAATAGACTAAAAGAAGGCATCGTACGGATTCCGAAACCTCCAGGACAAGAAAACGAAATCCGTGTAACCTGGGGTACAAAACAGAAACAACAAAAGGATCCCTAAGGTCGTGCATAAGCACGGGTACTTTCATACAACACGATACCCCTTCGGTCAAAGACTATCCAAAATTTGAAGCCACTATTACACCGGTCTCTACAGTTGGAAATGGGCTTCGGTGAAAAACAAAATTTGTCGAGTTTAGTGTAACATCCTCCATGTCGGGTTAGTGATTAATTTGCAAAGTTTCAACATTTGGGGATTAAAGTAGAATGATTATATAGTTTAAAAATAAAGGTTAGTAAATATGAAATGAAGGTAGGGACCAAATGGTCATTTGGAAGGAAATTTTAATTAAAATAAGATGTTATGGGGTATATGAGAACCACGTGTGATTTTAGGTTCCAGAACCTCCCATTTCTTCTTCATTCTTCCTTACTTTCTTCTCTTCCTCCTCCAACCGTGGGCTTGCAATTATAGGTAAGAAACTGAACTTGGTAGTTTCTTGGATTGTTAAGATTGGAAATGAAAGTTGGTATGTTATATAAGATAAAGGAAACCTTATATGACATTAAAACAACAAAATAAGTGATTTAGAGAATGATTTGGAAAATGAGTTTTTAGATGAAATCTTGATAGGAATGAGTTTTTGATGTTTGAATCAGATTTTTGACTTGTCAATAAGCTAATTAAGAAGTATGAAGTAATAGAATTGGAATTAGAACAAGTTGAAATTGGAGTAAGATTCTTCAATTCTATATGGATGAGGAGTTTTCTTAGTTTTAGAGGTATTGAATGGTTAATAATTAGTTTAAGTAAGTGTATGAGAGCTAAGAGTGTTAAAGGGATTGAAATAAGTATGTTTGAGCTGAAATTAGATGATTTCCGGGCTCAAAATAGGATTTCTGGGTTAGGGGAATCGGTACCCATTCAAGGGGAACCGATACCCCCTCAATGAAATGAATTTCCAGAATGCTAGAGGGGAATCGGTACCCCCAGGGGGGAACCGATACCCCCTCATCGTATATGAAATTCCAGATTGCTTGAGGGGAATCGATACCCCCAGGGGGGGGAACCGATTCCCCCATGAGAAAAAGAAGAAGAAAGAAAAGAAAGCAAGACTAAGCTATAAATTCTTTAAATTAGTAAGCTATTAAAGCTTAATTGCAAGACATAGACATCTGATGATCATCTTAAAAATTATGTTTATGTAGATACCGAGCCTACTCGAGTTCGGGAACAATCTACAAGTAGAATCGATCGAGGAAAAGGCAAAGAAGTATAGGTGAGTGCATATGCATAGCATGAATATAGTAGTATATTCAGTTCTAGACTTGTGATAAGTCTAGATTCCATATTTTGACATATGATTACATTTCATATTATGATACATGACATGAATTTGTATTAAATGTATTACATGACATGAATTCATATTATATGTATTACATGACATGAATATGCAGAAAAAGTTATATGCACTATGTGATAAAGGTATGTAAATGATATGCCTATGTGTTAAAGGTATGGAAATACTATGTCTACGCGATATGAACTACGGGAAATGTATAAGCCCATGTTATGTAGATGAGAACTATAGGTATAGTTGGCATGCCAAGGGTAGAGGGTATACTCGGTTCTTTAGGACATATGTATATACTTTGGAACCTGTGTGAAGTCTTGAAAGACACATACTTGATCCATAGTATATGTATATGATTCTTAAGGAATTCTATGTGGTCCTTATGGACATAATTCTACGGGCACTTCGGTGCAATTCTACGGGCACTTCGGTGCATTTATACGAGCTGTGGTGACAGCATAGTGCACAACCTCACATTACTCAAATACCTTAGGTTCTCAATATGCTATCATGGGCCAATAAACTTAATTAATACAGAATAATGAATGTTACAGTCATACGCTTACAGGTATGGATATTGATGAAGTATACTATATTGATTAAGTACATGTTTGCATCTCATATCATATGATCCTGACATTTTGGATTACATTACATTGCCTTATTATTATTGCCTCACTAAGTCGATGACTTAGCGTGTGAGTGTTTCACACGTAGGATCCGAGGAAAAATAGAAGAGACAGGTGAAGCAGCTTGACAGTATTACTCCTGCAACCATCAGATCAGAAGCAACTTAATCAGTAGGTCATTTTGTTATGTAAATGACAGTTGGCATGTAATTAAAGGGTTAAGTTGTGTATGCTCTGAATATTTTGATAAACTTATATTACAGTATGTATATTATTGTATTTTCTTAATACAAGTACAAATGTTTTACTATTATTTATTAAGAGTTGTGTTTTAAAGTCAATGTAGTATCTCTGACTCATATCCGGGTCGGGTATGGGTTAGGGGTGTTACATTTAATGGTATCAGAGCTATGGTTTAGCCGATTCTAGGCATAAACCAGAGTCTATGGAGTCTTTAAATGGAATACATGCCAACAAATAGTGAGAACTTCTGATCTGGTATAGTATGAGTATGCTGTTTTGCTAATAGGATAATGTGGTTATTCTTATTAGATGTCCGGATATAATAGCTCCCGAAGTGAAGCGGGAGAAGATAGACATGCTGAAAGCAGTAATTCACCTGCCCTGGCCAGGCAAGGTGAAGAACAGGCATCTCAAGGAGTGCCTGTGCAAGATCAAGATACGTTCTTCAGAACGTTAGACGCTATTCTGACGCGTCTTCAACCTCCTGCTCCACTAACTCCAAGAATTAATGTAGCAAAAGAATTGAGAAGTTTAGGAGCTCCCGAATTTAAGGGAGAAGCTGAGGAAGGTCCGGTGTCAGCGGATCTTTGGTTGAATGATTTGAAAATCATGTTAGATGGTCTCCACTGTTCCGAAGTGGAGAAATTAGATAGAGCTGTGTCTTTATTAAGGGGTCAGGCGAGGATATGGTGGACGAATGTCACCATGAGGATGTCAACCGACCAGTTGACTTGGTCTTTGTTTTTAGATGAATTTAAAAGCAAGTATATTGGAGATCAGTTTATCCGCCAAATGAAGCAGGAATTTATGAGTTTGAACCAGATGAGCCGCTCTGTGTATGAGTACGAATGTGAGTTTAATAAGCTGAGCAGGTTTGCAGCCGAGCTTGTGCCTACTGAAAAAGATGCTTGCGAGTGGTTCGTGGAGGGCTTGCGCCCTAGACTTAAAGAAATGTTGATAGTATTAAACTTGTCCTCGTTCCAGGAGGTGATCAATCGTGCAAAAGCTCTTGAAAGGGCTCAGAATGAAAGATTTGGGGACTCGAGAGTTCAGACATCAAAGAGGACGACTACTTATTCTGGTTCAACACCAACAAAAAGGGGAAGAGACTCGGGATTTCGATCACAAGCTAGATCAGAATCAGTTGCATCGTCTGCTAGGGGAGCAAGTCAGGCAAGACCTAGACAGACGCAGTTAGTGGAATCTGGTGTTGGGAGATCTACTCCGGGTCAAGGGAGACAGTGTCAGTAGTGTGGGAAAAACCATTATGGAACTTGTCGTATGGCAGCTGGGACTTGTTTTCGATGTGGAGAGGCCGGACATTTTGTCCGTGATTGTCCATTGATTATTGGTGAGCCGGCACCATCTGGAAGAGCTGGTTCTTTCTCACAAAGAGGACGAGGAAGAGGCAGAGGAAGGAACCCGTCTGAATTCTCTGCTCAACCTGAAGTTCGATCCACTGCTCGAGTATACAACCTAAAGACAAGTGAAGACCGTGATGACCCTGATATTATAGCAGGTACTTTTCAGTTGTATGATAAATTAGTATTGGTACTGATTGATCCGGGTTCTAATTATTCTTATATTACAAGTAAGTTAGTAAAGGAGTTGGGGATTCCCTTAGAAGCTACGAGTAATGAGATTATGGTAACAACTCCGTTAGGCCAGAGTGCCCGGGTGAATAAAGTTTGTAAGGGGTGTCCCATAAAGATTCAGGGAATTGAATTCCCTGCTAATCTGATGGAATTACCCTTTGACGAGTTTGAAGTGATTCTGGGAATGGATTGGTTGTTCCGGTATTATGGAGATGTTAGTTGCAGATTGAAAAAGGTAACTCTGAAAAGTCCAGACGGAATAGAGATAAGTGTGAACAGTGAAAAGTTTAATCCGTTAGCGAATGTAATATCAGTGATGTCTGCCAAGAAATTATTGCTACAAGGATGTCAGGGTTTTCTGGCAAATGTGATTGATTCAAGAGCCCAAGAGAAAAAGTTAGAGGAAATTCCAATAGTTCGAGAGTTCCCTGATGTTTTTCCTGCTGAATTGCCAGGATTACCTCCGGATAGAGAGGTAGAATTCCAAATAGAAATAATGCCGGGAACAGCTCCGATTGCAATGGCACCTTATCGAATGGCTCCGAAAGAATTGCAAGAGTTAAAGCATCAATTACAAGAATTGCTAGAGAAGGGATTTATCCAACCAAGTGTATCGCCTTGGGGAGCTCCGGTGTTATTTGTTAAGAAGAAGGATGGATCAATGCGTCTTTGCATTGACTATCGACAGCTCAATAAGGTGACCATCAAGAACAAGTATCCCCTTCCGCGCATTGATGACTTGTTTGATCAACTAAAAGGAGCTTTGGTATTTTCAAAGATTGATCTACGTTCGGGTTATCATCAATTGAAGATCCAGGAGAAAGATACTCCGAAGACAGCTTTCAGAACGAGATATGGTCATTATGAATTCATCGTAATGCCATTCGGAGTAACGAATGCACCTGCTGCTTTCATGGATCTTATGAACAGGATTTTTCAGCCCTACTTGGACCAGTTTGTTGTTGTCTTTATTGATGACATACTGGTGTACTCGAAATCCCATGAAGAGCATAGCACACATCTGAGGATTGTCTTGCAAATTTTGAGAGATAAAAAGTTGTATGCCAAATTGTCTAAATGTGAGTTTTGGTTAAAGGAAGTAATTTTCCTGGGGCATGTGATCTCGGCAGTTGGGATTAGAGTAGACCCTCAGAAAGTTAAAGCTATAATGGATTGGGAAGTTCCTAAGAATGTGTCTGAAGTTCGGAGTTTTCTGGGACTTGCCGGGTACTATCGAAGATTCGTTAAGAATTTTTCGATGATTGTGCTGCCTCTAACAAAGCTAATGAGAAAGAACGTATCCTTTGTTTGGACTTCTGAATGTAAAGAAAGCTTCGAAGCTTTAAAGAGAATTTTGACGGAAACTCCGATATTGGTTCAACCGGAATCTGGCAAGAATTTTGTAGTATACAGTGACGCATCCCATAACGGGTTGGGGTGTGTATTAATGCAAGAAGGAAAAGTGGTAGCGTACGCATCGAGACAGTTGAAACCACATGAAAGGAATTACCCCACTCATGATCTAGAAATGGCTGCTGTAGTATTCGCTCTCAGGATTTGGCGTCATTATCTTTATGGGGAGCGTTGTTACTTATATACGGATCATAAGAGCCTGAAGTACTTGATGACTCAAAAAGAATTGAATTTGAGGCAACGTATATGGGTAGAGTTCTTAAAGGATTACGATGTGATAATTGACTATCATCCCGGAAAGGCTAATGTGGTAGCAGATGCTCTGAGTAGAAAGACGTTTGCAGCTTTACGAGCTATGGATGCAAGATTATCTTTAACGGGAGACGGTGATCTTTGTGCAGAATTAACCCTTAGACCAACATGGTTGGAACGAATAGGAGTATTGCAAGGTAAAGATGAAATGTGTTTGAAAAGAATTGAGCAAGTAAAGAACAAAGAGATTAAAGACTTTGAGATTAAGTCAGATGGAAATCTTTATTGTAAAGGAAGAATTGTAATACCCGACAATGACGACTTGAAGAAGGAGATATTAACAGAGGCTCATTGCAGTCCGTTAACGATGCACCCGGGTGGAACCAAGATGTATATGGATTTGAAGGATCGATTTTGGTGGTTAGGGATGAAACGAAGCATCACAGAATTTGTGTCTAAGTGTTTGATATGTCAACAAGTCAAAGCCGAGCATCAAGTTCCATCAGGATTATTGCAACCGCTGTTCATTCCTCAATGGAAATGGGAAAATGTTACGATGGATTTTGTTTCGGGGTTACCCTTGACTCCGAACAAAAGAGAATCAATCTGGGTAATTGTTGATCGATTAACTAAGTCAGCGCATTTCCTCCCTGTTAGAACGGATTTCTCTATGGAAAAGTATGCAGAGCTGTATATTAGAGAAGTTATTAGATTGCATGGAGTACATGTTTCCATAGTCTCTGATCGGGACCCTCGATTCACTTCTAGATTCTGGAAATCTTTGCATGGAGCGTTGGGGACTCGTTTAAACTTCAGTACGGCTTTTCATCCTCAGACTGATGGGCAATCAGAGAGAACTATTCAGATATTGGAAGATATGTTGAGAGCGTGCGTAATGGAATTTAAAGGATCATGGGAAAAGTATTTACCGCTGGCAGAGTTCGCTTACAACAATAGTTATCAGTCTAGTATAAAGATGGCCCCCTATGAAGCATTATATGGAAGAAAATGTCGTACTCCATTAAATTGGTATGAACTCAAAGACCGAAGTGTTCTTGGTCCGGATTTAATTCAAGATGTGGAACAGAAAGTTCGAGAAATTCAGCATAACCTCAAAGTGGCCTCTGATCGGCAAAAGTCCTATTCTGATCTTAAGAGGAAAGAAATTGAATTTCAAGTTGGAGATAAGGTGTTTTTAAAAGTGTCTCCGTGGAAGAAGGTGTTGAGATTTGGTCGGAAAGGAAAATTGAGTCCTCGGTTTATTGGACCATATGAGATTGTAAAGAGAGTAGGACCAGTAGCATATCAGCTAATTTTACCACATGAGATGGAAAAGATACATGATGTTTTTCACGTTTCAATGCTTCGAAGATATAGATCTGACCCTTCTCATATCGTGACACCAGAAGAGATTGAGGTTCGTCCTGACTTGACATATGAGGAAGAACCGATTCAAATCTTAGCACATGAAGTTAAGCAATTGAGGAACAAGATTATTCCTTTGGTCAAAGTGTTGTGGAGAAATCACAGAGTAGAAGAAGCAACATGGGAGCGTGAAGAAGATATGCGACATCAATACCCTCATTTGTTCGTGCAATGAAAATTCGAGGACGAATTTTCTTAAGGGGGAGAGATTTGTAACATCCTCCATGCCGGGTTAGTGATTAATTTGCAAAGTTTCAACATTTGGGGATTAAAGTAGAATGATTATATAGTTTAAAAATAAAGGTTAGTAAATATGAAATGAAGGTAGGGACCAAATGGTCATTTGGAAGGAAATTTTAATTAAAATAAGATGTTATGGGGTATATGAGAACCACGTGTGATTTTAGGTTCCAGAACCTCCCATTTCTTCTTCATTCTTCCTTACTTTCTTCTCTTCCTCCTCCAACCGTGGGCTTGCAATTATAGGTAAGAAACTGAACTTGGTAGTTTCTTGGATTGTTAAGATTGGAAATGAAAGTTGGTATGTTATATAAGATAAAGGAAACCTTATATGACATTAAAACAACAAAATAAGTGATTTAGAGAATGATTTGGAAAATGAGTTTTTAGATGAAATCTTGATAGGAATGAGTTTTTGATGTTTGAATCAGATTTTTGACTTGTCAATAAGCTAATTAAGAAGTATGAAGTAATAGAATTGGAATTAGAACAAGTTGAAATTGGAGTAAGATTCTTCAATTCTATATGGATGAGGAGTTTTCTTAGTTTTAGAGGTATTGAATGGTTAATAATTAGTTTAAGTAAGTGTATGAGAGCTAAGAGTGTTAAAGGGATTGAAATAAGTATGTTTGAGCTGAAATTAGATGATTTCCGGGCTCAAAATAGGATTTCTGGGTTAGGGGAATCGGTACCCATTCAAGGGGAACCGATACCCCCTCAATGAAATGAATTTCCAGAATGCTAGAGGGGAATCGGTACCCCCAGGGGGGGAACCGATACCCCCTCATCGTATATGAAATTCCAGATTGCTTGAGGGGAATCGATACCCCCAGGGGGGGGAACCGATTCCCCCATGAGAAAAAGAAGAAGAAAGAAAAGAAAGCAAGACTAAGCTATAAATTCTTTAAATTAGTAAGCTATTAAAGCTTAATTGCAAGACATAGACATCTGATGATCATCTTAAAAATTATGTTTATGTAGATACCGAGCCTACTCGAGTTCGGGAACAATCTACAAGTAGAATCGATCGAGGAAAAGGCAAAGAAGTATAGGTGAGTGCATATGCATAGCATGAATATAGTAGTATATTCAGTTCTAGACTTGTGATAAGTCTAGATTCCATATTTTGACATATGATTACATTTCATATTATGATACATGACATGAATTTGTATTAAATGTATTACATGACATGAATTCATATTATATGTATTACATGACATGAATATGCAGAAAAAGTTATATGCACTATGTGATAAAGGTATGTAAATGATATGCCTATGTGTTAAAGGTATGGAAATACTATGTCTACGCGATATGAACTACGGGAAATGTATAAGCCCATGTTATGTAGATGAGAACTATAGGTATAGTTGGCATGCCAAGGGTAGAGGGTATACTCGGTTCTTTAGGACATATGTATATCCTTTAGAACCTGTGTGAAGTCTTGAAAGACACATACTTGATCCATAGTATATGTATATGATTCTTAAGGAATTCTATGTGGTCCTTATGGACATAATTCTACGGGCACTTCGGTGCAATTCTACGGGCACTTCGGTGCAATTCTACGGGCACTTCGGTGCATTTATACGAGCTGTGGTGACAGCATAGTGCACAACCTCACATTACTCAAATACCTTAGGTTCTCAATATGCTATCATGGGCCAATAAACTTAATTAATACAGAATAATGAATGTTACAGTCATACGCTTACAGGTATGGATATTGATGAAGTATACTATATTGATTAAGTACATGTTTGCATCTCATATCATATGATCCTGACATTTTGGATTACATTACATTGCCTTATTATTATTGCCTCACTAAGTCGATGACTTAGCGTGTGAGTGTTTCACACGTAGGATCCGAGGAAAAATAGAAGAGACAGGTGAAGCAGCTTGACAGTATTACTCCTGCAACCATCAGATCAGAAGCAACTTAATCAGTAGGTCATTTTGTTATGTAAATGACAGTTGGCATGTAATTAAAGGGTTAAGTTGTGTATGCTCTGAATATTTTGATAAACTTATATTACAGTATGTATATTATTGTATTTTCTTAATACAAGTACAAATGTTTTACTATTATTTATTAAGAGTTGTGTTTTAAAGTCAATGTAGTATCTCTGACTCATATCCGGGTCGGGTATGGGTTAGGGGTGTTACATTTAGTATCGATTATACATCTTGGTTCCCGGAACTGATTCTCTATGTCAAAAAAAGAGTCATCGGGCCACCATCAAAATACAGTAGTTTCTACTGAAAAAAAAGGTTCAGATACTTGGAACTTGGGAAGTTAGAGATGGATAAGCACACTGTTCAATCAGAGTCTTTGGAAGAACCCGTCAATGAGTCGACCCCATTGGAAAACTCCTCCATGTTAGATAAAGTTGAAGAACTACCATGCCGGTGGTTCTTGTCGTTACCAATGGTTCGAGGTCTCCTTGGTCTTGGTCGAATATTGATACCCATAGGAAAGGGCTCCTACAAAAAAAAGGAGTTACATACTCAAAACATCCTTCTCTATTACAGATACAAGAATAGGGTATGCCACACAAGTAAAAAAAAACAATAAGTTTCGGGAAACAAGAACGAAAAGAAAAATCGCATTGAGCTTATTCATGGTGTCGAGATAACCTACCTGATCACCAGCATTCGGGCCATTAGTATGAAAGAGAATAGGGCGGCAATGTTTATCTTCATTCATCAAGCTTGAATTCTGAAAATGAGTAATAAGAGCAGCCTTTCCCTGGATCCTAGCATAAGCAATAGATGCAACCTTTTCACTGTTGAACTTCTCCCATTTCTTGCCATTGAATGCCTGAAAAGATGTATTGGTTTAACCCGAAAATAAAACTGGACGACACACATGGAAATGACAATACTTGCACAGATAAGAGATATTCGTGTGATTATCGAACCTTATAGAAGGGAATGATCTGTTTTGGATCAATCATGTTGATGAAAGCATACCCTACATTGCATTTATTCTGCAAAAATTATTTGTAAAACTTACAGTTAATAACAAATTCAACTACAAGTAAATGTAACACAACCAAGTATGTATCACGGTGTCGAGGTTTGGAAATGCCTGATTAACTAATTTACTTACCTTGAAGTCAATTGGCAAATAAATAAAATCGTAAGTTCCTCGACAGTGCTCATCAATGGCTGCCAGAAGCATCTTTGAGGTATATCTGCAAAAATTACCATGAGTGGATAATCAATTTGAAATAAGAAACATAGGGAAAGGTTACAGAGCATGCAATAAAAAATCCAAAGAAATATGTCAAGTAGTCAAATAGAAACAACATTTCAAAATTGATGGCCAATCATTAATTACTCCATTTATCAGCAATGATGAGAATTTAAAGGCAAAGTGTTGATAATCATCACAGACTATCTGCAACTTTATGATCATCCATCTTGCAATTTTCCTCGCGTAAGAAAGTGTAAATAGATACAATATCTTGCAACAAAATTATTGTAATAGTAAAAAGAACAACCCAAGACATTAGACATAAAGAATAAAATGATTGTAATTTGCCAGTTCACATACTTGTTGGGTATGTTTTTAATCATAAGTGTTGTTCTGCTGTCTTCCTCGCGTATGATCCGGTCAATATCAAGTTCATATTGTTTCTTATCAGTGTTGCTAGAATTTGAGTCATTTCGACGGTGCGAAAGGCTTCTAACATGATCATTAGGGGAATCAACAGATGCTGGCATTGAAATCATAGGATTCCTGCCATTGAATAGGTTTCCTATCTGCTGAGAAGAGTGTACCCCACCATTTTTCGTCAAATCCATACAATTTCCACCAGCATGAGAAAAAATGTTGTGGGAAGCAAATTCCAAGGTATGCGATAGCGAATTACTGGTAAAGCCCATGCTTCCAAGAGATCCCAGGTGAAAACCTGAAGTTTCAGGAGACTCCTCGGTATAGGGATGCCGCCTGTCCCAGAATGCAGAATTAACTGGAGGCGCAGAGCCAATGTGGTGGTGGACAGGTGACTCTACATTCAACATTACAGGAGTCCTAGGATATGCAGGGATATGTTGAAGGCAGTTAGCATGAATGCTATTGACAAATGATGGCGAATTTGGCCAAACCATAGAACTTGGCAGATCTTGCTGGCGCAAGTTGGAGCTGTTCCACGAGTAATGATTCCCATTAAGTGGCAAGCTTCCATTTCCAGGTGACCCAATAACTAGAGAGATTTTAGTGACACAAAGTTAGAAAAGGCAACCTAAGATACTGAAGTTCAAAACATAAGAAACAACTGAATTCAAGAAGAAAGAAGAATTACATCTACTCAAAAAAATTTAACATGATAAATTATGAGCCTTTTAAATATATTAACATACTGACTTACGAAACTCATATGAATCCACAAAGGAGTGCAACAAAGATGCAGGAAAACATTTTTTTTAATTAATATTGAATACCATAATCAGCTGAGCTTACCTCCTGCATTGGGTTGCATGAGGTGGCCATTTGACCGTGGTCCCCGAATGTGCCTATTATCAAGTCCTTCGGTCATCATGGGACTGGCACTGCTAGCCATGTCTGTTATGGTGCTATAGGAGTTGAATGAAATACCATTGACTAAGCTATAATGACACTCGGGTAAGGAATGGGGATGGAAACTTGGTACACCTTGGTTAGCAAACTTCACTTCATCTAGAGAGTGGTCAGGCTCCAGAAAGCTGATTTGTTTTCCTATAGGTGCCGCTATTGCTGGAGAGGCCAAGTTAATTGGAACACTCGAACTTCGAGGGGGTTCAACAAATTTACTCACAGGTACAACTACCTGGGTAGACCCATTATCCATGCAGCCAGATGCAGTTATTCCTCGAGAAACTGTCAGAATGAATCATAAAGTAGGAACCATGAGGCAATATAAACATTTGCTCTGAAACAACAGTTTATGATGAATTGATAAGATTGCAGATGTTAAAGGCAGAGCATACTACCGTTGCCTGATAATAACTCATCAAAAGTGCTTTTGCATAGGTTAGGTTCATCTTGCTCTGACTCGGGCTGTTGCATAAAGCTGCGAAAGGAACTTTGAATTATTATTTTATAGAGGCCATAGAAAACAGTACTTTTTTCATTTAAAAATATAAATAAGGAAATGAATACGACTTATAAAACCAAATGCAAATAAGGTATCTAGAAAATGATAAAGCATGATTTTACTAACTCCAAATTCATATTGAAGTACGGAAGTAGAGCTTAAAAAAAATTCCAACTTTCAGGAGCCATGATAATGGGAAAGAGGGGAAACTCTTCAAAAAGAAAGTGAAGAAAAAAGGAACCAGTTTATGATATTACCGTCTAACTCCCCATGGATGGCTTGGTTCAAGTTTGATCTGCTTTCCGGCAATATCACTCCTATTCAGAGCATGAAAAGCAGCTTCAGCAGCTCTAACATCATAAAACTCTATGAATTTATGGTCATGCTTATGTGGAATTTCACGAATCTGCCACACAAATTAACTTACATGACTTATACATTATCATCCAAACATAAGTAACATTTGAAGCTAAAAGAAGTTGAACGAATCCTTTACTTCTTTTATTTCTCCAAAAGCACAAAATATTTGTTGAAGTTCATCAGTTGAAACAGAAGAATCAAGGTTGAAAACCACCAGCGACCCTTGGTTAACATCTTTTTCATATTGATTTTCCTGAGGCCAAAAGAGTTTGGAAAATAAAAGATAAAGCAGCAACAAATCACATGAAGATTCATCAACAAATTGGACAAAACAAGGTTGTAAGTTGAACCAGCAGTGAGGTTAACGGCGACAAAAGTAGGCAATAACAATCCATAACAAATTGGTTGAAGCCAAACCTTTAGAATTGAATAATGTATATCAAGTTTCCTACGCTTTAGTGATTTATTTTGCAGAGCCCTCATTGCATTTTGGGCTGCCCTTATATCATAATAAGAAACCATAACAAACCCACGATGCTTGCAGGCAGCATAGAGAGTTCGAATATCTCCATATTGCTGACAGAAGAAAACAGGTTGGTCAATCAATTACTTGAACATGTACCCTTTAAAACTAGAATTGATGGATTTTCACGCAAAAAGTCTCAATAAACAGTGTAACAGATTGAAAGGAACACAAACCTCAAAGAGAGCCTTTAACTCCGAGTCTTCGATATTGCTATTAATGTTCCTAAAGAAAAGTGTCCTAGAAGGATGTTCACCGTATGGATGTTCACCTACAATTAAGCCATTTGAACTCCCTTGACTATTCAATACACTAACAAGATCTGAATTCCTTGGAACCATGGATACACTATCATCCCCTTCTAACTCCATTCCTCCACCACTGCTGAATAGATCAAAGTCTTCTAATTCATCTCCTTTACTGGCATGGGTTTTAAGTCCCAACTCATCAATCACCCCAGAGAAGAGATCATCCTCATCAGGAAGGAGATTCCCAATAGTCTGTGCCTCAACTTCTTCTATATGTTTGAAAGGTTCTTCCTCATGGTGTGAAGCAGCTGAACCGGCATGTTGACAAGGTAGATCATTCCCCAATAATCTCACTGCATAAAGGGAAAAGCAAAGGAAATAACAGATTAAATTTTTTTAAAAAGGGCAGCAAGTAACCAGAAAAAATTAGGTGCGTGAAGATCAATATTAGCCCTAGTTTACAGTCAGATGAGAAAATGTCCTATTTTGATGAACCTCTAGTAGATAAAAAGGGAAATAGAGAAAACATGTGTGTGCATGAACAGATCAACAATATAGACATCAATGGAATGATTAGTTAATAGAACAATATCATAATTTTTTTCAGAAATTTTTGCATGACATGGTAGGAAATTAATTGCCATCAATCAAAAGATTCAACACATAAAAAACTATATAAGAAATTGATATTAGAAAATCAGGAGAGAAAAAGTGCAAGCATGAAATTCAAAAATAAGTTGCCACATTAGTAGAGAGTAGAGACACCCATTGACATGCACACAAGGTTGATGCAAATAGATAAAAATACTTACAATTTCTCTTAAATATTTCAGAGAATGAACTTGAAAACAGACTACTTTCATGCTGGATCACATTGCCATTCGTGCTGTTTCTATTCAAGTTCACTGCTGGTTGTGTAAACAAATTTGACATTGATTTTGGATCGTGATTCACAGAATTCCATGAATGCGCCTTAGACAGCTTGGTAATTCCCTTCCAACCAATGGTTACCCTATCTTCTTGATCTCTTGCCAAATTTGATGGGGGGAGTTCCATATGCTCGGTAGACAGTTTTTCCAATGGGGATGAATTAACGACCTTGTCTGCAAAGACCAAAAGTTTTTTCACACAGGAAACAAATCATGCACAAGGTTTCTTTTAACAGAAGTAAAAAAAAAAGTTTTCATTTAAAACATTCAAGATTTAGGAATGATTTCTTAAGTTCTACATGTGACACCAGCAAAAATTCCACAAAACACGAAACATATGTGGTAAAAAGAATAAGAAAACTAAGTGAACTTACTAAATTAATCGAGGTTAACATGCTCAAGGGAAAAACCCCATGTTCCAAGAAAATCTCTCTAGAGGGTCAATTCAGACAATGAATACAGCATTTGAAAACGGAAGAGTCTAAGACTGACACCAAGTATATCAAGTGATTTTGGAAGTAATATATTTGCGTTATTCACTCATTCATGAAGGTTAATTACAGTTCTTAAATACATCCCAAATGACATCCCTAAGTCAGGGCCATATCTTCTCATAGTAACCAAGAGAAAGAGCTGGTCATATATTAAGTTTAACTATAACAAAAGCTAGAAGTTATGCTTTTCTGATCCGAGTCTACTAACAAGAAACTGACAGCCAGTTGGACCTGTCAATGCATTTAAAATAAACCGATTAACAGTAGAATGTATGAGCAGTTCAGCTGTCCATAGCATTGTTCTCACCTTGATAATCAGACATGGTATTCGGTTTCCAAAATCCAACTTATCTCTGCCCAACAGAAGTAAATGTTAAAGCAACATGAAATGAATTACAGTTTTCTGCTACAGTGACTAGAAAATGGTCACAATTCAAAATGACCACATACAGGAACCCTACCATGTCATCTAAAACAAGAAATAAATACCCATCTAATAAACTCAAAATATAAAGCAAATTATAAAATCGGTTGCATCATTGTTCCCTAGAATACCTCAGCAGGGAAACGAGTGTCTTCTAAAAAGTGGGATGATGCCACTGCATTCCTTTGATCCATGATCTCAAATGGCATCCTTTGGCTTCAACACCACAAATCTGAAGAACTGAAAACTAAAAGTCCGACAGTCGCTAGTCGCAATTCCGCCCGACTTAATCCCCCTATCTCGGAAAGCATTCTACAAAAAACAATCCCTAGTCAATTAACTTGAATGTTTTAATAAAATAAAAAACATTATATTCAAAAGAAGTGAAGATCAGATATAAAGCTGGATATTTTCTTCAAAAATTGACAAGTTCGAAGCATTTCTTAAGGAATTCAAATAAGTTGATACAATATGTACCACCAAATATGAAGCCACTTAACAACCAACGACCATTCAAATAAGATGAATTTCCCATTAAAAAAAATCAAATTCCCCATATTAAAATTCTAGTTTTCTTTTTCTTTCCCGCGACATTTTTAAGCAATTTAAGTAAAACAAATAATTTATTCAGCTTCAACCATAAAAAGGAAGAAAATTCTACATAATCGCAGATCAGATCAAGGAATTCAATCACTAAAAATGCCTAAATTCTGAAATTAACCTACAAAATTGAGATTAAAAAAAGCTTCCGACCTCAATGAAACAGAAACCAAGCCTTACCTTTTGAGCCAAATCTCTTGAAAATCCCGCGAACTGTTTCATGAAATGACACCCGGATTGAAAGCAACAAGCAATTCAATATTAAAAGAAGAAGATAGAGCAGGGGATCTAATCATGTTTTTCCTGCATTGCAAGCCATTACTCGCCGCACGAGATAGAATTATTTTTTTATATTTTTTTTCTCTGTTTTCTTCTACAAAAACATAATTACAGAATCATTTGAAATAAAATTTTGGAAAAAAAAAAAGAAATTTAATTCTCTATCCCTCTTTCGGCAGCTCGATCCCGAGAGGTAAAAAGAATTGCAAAATTCCGACGATCAACGAAAGCGAAATTCCGGCGAGATGTGGATTCTCGCCGGTCGCTCACCGATGAGTTTCTTTTAGGAAGAGAAACAATTGAACAGATAAAAAGAAAAAGAATTTGGATTTTAGACAGAAAAATAAAAATAAAATAAAATAAACGGAGGAAAAAAAAGAGTTGGTTTTGAAAATAATAAAATGGATAAAGTACACTATAGGTCAATTAACTATACATAAATAATCATTTTCTCACCTTGAACTTTCAAAAGATACAGAATGATCCTTAAATTTATTTATCTATTGTAAAATAATCATTGTTATATTATTTTTTTGGCAAAACAACTAATATCTTATATATTGATTGACTAATCTGGATCAGATACTACAAAGACGAGGGTTACTCTCCCAACTCAATTTGCTTCATTCGCAAACCTCAGGATTCGAACTATTGACTTTGCTTAAGAGATCTAATACCTCATTCCACTAGATCAACTGATTATTTCTAATCATTGTGATATTATAATAAAGGTAGATATTTGATAATTTTAATTATCTTAGTATAAAAGTTTGATATTAATGACCATTTTATAAAAAAAAATTATTATTTTATAATAGATCAATTAATGATTATTCTGTAATTTTTTGTAATTTTTAAAAGTTTAATGACTAAAACTATTAGTAAACTATAAATTTTATCATCAAACTTTATTCTCTCTTATTTTACTCACTGAACTTTAAAAGTTTTCAATTTCCTCACTGAACTTGATATTATTGGTTTTTTTTTCACTCTGTCGTTAAATAGTTAACGACATTAGAACGATGCCTCTTTAAAAAAACAAAATTCTCACCAAAACGATGTTGTTTTGAATCTATATAAAAGTCCACTTTTAATATCGTTAGTGAGGAAGCGACGGAATGACCAAAAAATCCAATGCATTGAGCTTCAGTGAGAAAGTAAAAAAATTTAAAATACAATGAGTGAAATAGGAAAGAAAATAAAGCTTAGTAACCGAATTTCTAATTTACCCAAGCTAGTATTTGAGCATAGGGATGGGCATGAGACTCAAACCCGACCCGATCGAGTCGGATTTTTTTTAAAATTCGGGTTTGGGTCTGGTCGGGTCAGATTCGGGTTTAGGGTGAAAAATATCGACCTGACCCAAAAATATAATTTTATTTTATATATTTAAGAATAATTACAATAATACCGCTCTATATATTATTTTTCAATTAAATCACTGTTTTTATTAAATAAACATAACATTTTTTATTATTTCGGGTCAGGTCAGATCGGGTTCAGGTCGAGTGGAGGGTATATATATTTTTCGAGTCAGGTCGAGTCGGGTGAAGGATACAAAATTTTTGGATCAAATCAAGTTGGTCGAAACCCAACCCAAAACCGACCCATGCCCATCCCTATTTGAGCATAGTTCAATAAATCTCTAATATTTTTTTCCTAAATTAATAAATGGAAGAAATAAAACAAAACATTAAAAAAAGGATATTATATTTTATATTTATATTTATGGATAAATAAAACTAAGATCCGTTCCTTAAAACACAACCGCAAATTTTAGTAGTTAATAACGGCGTTACGGCTCTACCGTTTACGCCTTTACGGCTCTCCGCCGCCCATGTTTTTTTTAATTAGTTACCGCTATTCAATTTATTTTTAAATTAATAAAAAATCATTCATTTAATAAAGTTTTATAAATCTTTCTTGTCTATGTCAAATGAGTTGTTTTACGGAATACTAAAAGAGTAGTGAAGGGATCAAATTATCTAACATACTACTTCGTTATACTATTTTGATTATAACGACAAACAATATTTTATCAAAGAAGAGATCTAACAATACTTGAACATCAAGAAATTCATCAAAAAAATATATATCGTGAATTGTTTGTATGAATACAAAAACGATCGCAAAATTTGTAAAATATATACCTTAAATTATAAGAATTATGTCACAAGAACGGATAAATCGTATATCAAAATAACATAAAAAATTGATGGAATTTATTATTATAACAAAATCGAATCGAGTTCAAGTTCGAGTAGAGGGTGAAAAAGTTCCAAACCAACCCCACCCGATCAGGGGATAATAATGTAATTTCTTTAAAAACTTATTTTTTGTAATTAAGTCCTTTTTATATTGGGTCGGGTCGATTCAAATTTATCCTATCAAATTTCAAGTCAGAGTCGGATGAAGAATATACATTTTTTTGGGTTAGGTCAGCTTGGATGGAAGATATATAATTTTCAGGTCAGGTTGGATTCCGGTGGAAGATACATATTTTCAGGTCTGATCGGGTTGATCGAAAACCCAACCCTAACCAGACTAGTTGTCATCCCTAGTTAACCATGAGTTAAAAAGGGAAATTGATTAAACTATATCAAATTAAAATATTAAGATAAAACCAACAATTAGTTGGTTCTAGTGAGATGAGACACTAGTTCTTTTAAATAAGATCAAGTGTCCAAATTTTCATATTACGAATGAAGCAAACTAATTTAGAAGGATCGCTCCTATAACAAGTGAAATCAATCAAAAGATTAGATATTGTGTTAAACCAAAAAATATCAAGATGAAATTACAAATTGAAGTATGGTAAAGGGACCGATAGCATAATTTAACCCTCTTTGGCCCATACATCCAAACAAGTGTCGCGGAGGAGATGATGAGAGAGAGAGAGAGAGAGAGGGTTAATTTAAGCCACGTTTATCCTCTTTATATGCTCTTCGGCCGACCATTTCCAGTAGCTTAAAAGAAAGAGGTGGGAAAAATGGTCTCTTCTCTTTGCAATTTCTAAAAGAAAAGACCCCTTTTAGTATATTTATCTCTCTTTTATCCATTTCAGCCTTTTTCTGTACTTTTTCATCACTTCTTTTAGGTGAGTCGTGGAACTTTCTTCTTCTTCTTGAGGTTTAATTTGACGCTTTCGTTTGGTTTTCATGGCTTGTTTGATGTTTGGACTCTGTTTCTTATTGAAACCTGAATTAGGGTTTTGGTTCCGTGGCTTGTTGGGTGTTTGGATTTTTGTTTAAGGACTCTGTTTCTTCTTGAAATCTGAATCAGGGTTTTGGTTTCATGTCTTGTGGGATGTTTGGATTAATGAATTTTTCTCGGTGTAAAAAGAAAATTGTTTTATTTTTTAGCCTTTTGTTGATCGCTGATGCTTAGCCCACCTGTTCAAATTTGTATAATTTTATAATGCTTTCTTTTTGGGTTTTTGGTTATTAAATTAAATTTATGGAATGTACGAAGCTTTCTGTAATTAACTCTGTAGTTCTCGTGTAGCATGTTTACTTAATCAATTATCAATAGTTCTTGTGTAGTTAACTCTGTTGGAAGAAGTTATATTGTATTGGTTGGGGGAATTCATTTATGCAAGTCTTTGTTTTGTTGCAGATAGCTTAGTAGGAGAGATGGCTAAACTTTTGGCTCAGTCGGCTGTTGTTCCTGCTCTAGCTACCGGTCGAAGTCATGGTCCATCCAAACAATCTGGAAAATCGAAAAGGTCTGCTAAGATGATGTGCACTTTAACAACACCTGGATTGACTATACGTAGTTTCTCTGGGTTGCGTGGTTTGACTTCATTAGGTAATATGGTCAGAGTCGGCCAAGATTTCCATTCTAAGGTTGCAATTTCGATCTCTTCTCGACGTGGTAGAGGAAGCCGATGTGTGCCTAAAGCCATGTTCGAGCGCTTTACTGAGAAAGCAATTAAGGTAATCATGCTTGCTCAAGAGGAAGCCAGACGACTTGGTCATAATTTTGTTGGTACCGAGCAAATTTTGTTGGGCCTTATTGGTGAAGGTACTGGCATTGCCGCAAAAGTCCTGAAATCCATGGGGATCAATCTTAAAGATGCGCGAGTTGAAGTCGAGAAGATAATTGGAAGGGGCAGTGGTTTTGTTGCTGTGGAGATTCCATTTACTCCTCGTGCCAAACGTGTTCTGGAACTCTCGTTGGAAGAAGCTCGCCAACTTGGTATATCTTTATACATAACCTTTTCTTTTCATTTTTAATTAGTTTACAACAGATTTTAAACTGTCATTTGACTTTCATTTTTTTGTGTTGATTATTCATAGAACAGTCCTCTGAGTCATTTGCATGCTCTCCGGGCTTGGAAAATTTACTTTGATTAACAGGCAATTGTTATGTTATAAAATTTCAGGCCATAACTATATTGGATCCGAGCATCTTCTTCTTGGTTTGCTTCGTGAAGGTGAAGGTGTTGCAGCCCGTGTTCTTGAGAATTTGGGTGCTGACCCAAGTAACATCCGCACCCAGGCAAGAAATGCCTTTATCAACTTGATCTTGTTTATATTTAGTTCAATTTTTTGTAATAATAAAACATAACTGGGATTATCTTTTCTATTTGATTTACTAGGTTATTCGTATGGTTGGTGAGGGCAACGAAGTTAGTGTCGTTACAGGAGGATCAACTGGAAACACGAAAATGCCAACACTTGAGGAATATGGAACCAATTTAACCAAGTTAGCTGAAGAAGTAAGCGAATTTATCTGTTTGTTCTATCATTTGGGTATTTTTATGTGCTTGTTTCTAAACTGGGTTTTCCCGTTTTAGGGTAAATTGGATCCTGTTGTCGGAAGGCAGGATCAAATTGAACGTGTTGTCCAAATATTGGGTAGAAGGACCAAAAACAACCCATGTCTTATTGGAGAACCTGGTGTTGGAAAAACTGCTATTGCCGAAGGCCTTGCTCAACGAATTGCTAGCGGTGATGTTCCTGAGACAATTGAGGGCAAGAAGGTGCATTCATCGTCTTTCAGCATTAAAAGCATTTTATTTTAGCAAAGGGGTTGAAAAATTTGACTTTAAGCATGGATCAATCTTGTACAAGTTGCATGTTAAATGTTGTGAATGTGTGTATAACGTACATCCCCGTGGGGCCATCTTTCATTTTACCACATGAATAGTCATCAAAAGAAATAGCTGGTTAGTGATGATTTTATCCTGTAAAGTTTATCACTTTAATCAAATCTGAGATATCCTGAACTATAAGGTTTAGTCGAGAGTTGGTCAAAAGATGGTATTGTGTTATCGTCTTAATTTTTTGAGGGTATGAATTAACAAACAATGTCATTAGAATTTCCTTTTTACTGATTCTTCTGCCTCCTTTTCCATGACTTCAGAGTTGCAACCAATTTTGTGTGCTGGTTTATAATTATCTATTTCCAGTTAGATCGTCACATTTATGGTTGTTTTCTTATCAGATTATAAATCTTGATATGGGTCTGCTTGTTGCTGGAACAAAATATCGTGGAGAGTTTGAGGAGAGATTGAAGAAGCTAATGGAGGAAATCAAGCAAAGTGATGAAATAATGTTGTTTATCGATGAGGTTCACACTTTGATTGGAGCAGGAGCAGCTGAAGGTGCCATTGATGCAGCCAATATCTTGAAGCCTGCTCTTGCAAGAGGTGAATTGCAGGTGAATTTTGTTCTTACAGTCGGGATTGTACGGTTGATTTTTATATCCGACTTCTATATGAATTATGCTAGGCCCGACCAATGGTCTGATTTTTGGAATTTTCTTTTAAGCTTTGATAACTGTTGAAATTTTAGTATTTGGTTAATGTAACAATGACGACAATTCTTCACTCTATCTGAATCAATGTAGTGTATTGGAGCTACAACACTTGATGAATACCGAAAGCATATTGAGAAAGACCCAGCTTTGGAAAGACGCTTTCAGCCAGTCAAAGTGCCCGAACCATCTGTAGATGAAACTGTACAGATTTTGAAAGGTTTGCGGGAGCGTTATGAGATTCACCACAAGCTTCGTTACACGGATGAGGCACTAGTCGCTGCTGCACAGCTGTCATACCAGTACATCAGGTACATGACCATCTTATTTTTGTTGAGTTTCTTTCTAATGGCTTAGTTACTAAAAATGAACTGCCCTTTTTGTTCCTCACTCTGGTTTCTTTATGGTCAGCGACCGTTTTCTACCTGATAAAGCAATCGACTTGATTGATGAAGCTGGGTCTCGTGTTCGCCTTCGTCATGCGCAGGTGTGTTTGTATAACTATCTAGTCATGAGTGACACTTATGTGCCTTCCTTTCTCAAGTTGATTTTATGACATTGCTGTTGATACAGCTCCCTGAGGAAGCTAAAGAGCTTGATAAAGAGCTTCGACAGATAACAAAGTCGAAGAACGAAGCAGTTCGTGGCCAGGACTTTGAGAAGGTACAAAATTGTTCAGTTTTTTGGAGTTATTTTATGCTGTTCTTTTATGGAGGGGGCTTATCAGTTTTTTGCAAACCCGCTTTCATTTGGCTTGACCCATATTATAACACGTCCTTTTAAACAGGCTGGGGAATTACGTGATCGAGAAATTGAGCTCAGGGCTCAAATAACTGCAATCCAAGAGAAAGACAAGGAGATGAACAAAGCAGAGGCTGAGGCAGGGGAAGGAGGGCCTGTTGTGACCGAAGCGGACATTCAGCATATAGTCTCTTCGTGGACTGGTATTCCTGTTGAAAAAGTATCTACCGATGAATCTGACCGTCTGCTTAAAATGGAAGAGACACTTCATAAACGAGTCATTGGTCAGGATGAAGCTGTCAAAGCCATTAGCCGTGCTATTCGACGTGCTCGTGTTGGTCTCAAGAACCCCAACCGCCCAATTGCCAGCTTCATCTTCTCTGGGCCAACTGGTGTAGGAAAGTCGGAACTAGCAAAGGCACTGGCTGCTTACTATTTCGGCTCCGAAGAAGCCATGATCCGACTCGATATGAGTGAGTTCATGGAAAGGCACACAGTTTCCAAGCTCATAGGTTCACCCCCTGGGTATGTTGGCTATACCGAGGGTGGTCAGCTAACTGAGGCTGTCCGGAGGCGACCATACACCGTTGTACTTTTTGATGAGATTGAGAAAGCCCATCCCGATGTTTTCAACATGATGCTCCAGATTCTCGAGGATGGGAGGTTGACAGATAGTAAAGGAAGAACTGTGGATTTCAAGAACACTCTTCTGATAATGACATCGAATGTCGGAAGCAGCGTGATTGAAAAGGGTGGACGTCGGATAGGATTTGATCTTGATTACGACGAGAAGGACAGCAGTTACAACAGGATAAAGAGCCTGGTGACAGAAGAACTGAAGCAATATTTCAGGCCGGAGTTCTTGAACAGATTAGATGAGATGATTGTTTTCAGGCAGCTGACCAAGTTGGAAGTCAAGGAGATTGCCGACATAATGCTCAAGGAAGTCTTTGACCGGCTTAAAAACAAAGAAATCGAGCTTCAAGTGACGGAGAGGTTTAGAGAGAGGGTGGTGGAGGAAGGATACAATCCAAGCTACGGAGCGAGGCCTTTGAGAAGAGCCATTATGAGACTTCTCGAGGACAGCATGGCAGAGAAGATGCTTGCAAGGGAAATCAAGGAAGGCGATTCGGTAATCGTGGATGTGGACTCGGACGGAAATGTCACGGTTCTCAATGGTAGCAGCGGAACTCCGGAGTCGTCGGAAGATCTGGTTCCAGCTGGGTAAAAACCAAATTGAAAACCCTTTTTTCTCTAAAGGAAATTAACGGCCAAGAGAATCAACAATATGTTTGAAAACTCTGTAGTTCACAAATTAATATGTATAATACTTCGAGGGTGAAGTCAAAGTAACGTGTATTCCCCAATGTTTAGAAGAATATTAAAATTTAATCACTTTTCATGAATTAGACTTAAAACTTGGAATTTATAACTCTTTAAAACACCTTGAAATTTTCTAACCATTGCCAAATTGGTTGACGAATGCTATGTTAACGCAGGTTGAGGAATGCTATGTTAACGTAGGTCTATCCCTACAATAACCACTAACTAGAATATTAAAAGGAAACCCATTAGGCTTCATTTGTGTTTCTTCATCCTTTCATAAAACTTTAGGCCTCCTCAAAATTCCCATTTTCAAATACCCATTTCATCAAAACATTGTAAATAAAAAAACCATGCCTCTCATCGATCAATTTCTTCATGGCTTCAAAAGTAAAAAGATTTGCAGAGCACATCGATAGCAGAACGAATCTCATTTGAGGGCAAGAGAATACCTGGAGAGCAAGGGCAAGAGAATATACCTGGAGAGCAAGGGCAAGGGTTGCTGGCTGTGAAAGTAAGAAGAGAACGAAGCGGAGAAAAATGGTGGGAGGAAGCTAAAGAGGAAAGGTTGTGGAGCTTTGAATTTGAGAAAATAAAGGTTTTGAGGGTTAAGGTATTTTACTTTTTAATTATTTTCCTTTTACTTGTATTTTAATGATTATTTTCATGATTAAAAAATGTTTATTTAATCCACATCATAAGCCGTTAAGAAGTTAACGGTGGAGTGACTAAAAAAAATCAATGCATAAAGTTCAGTGAGTAAATTGAAAAAATCAAAAGTATGGTGAGTAAAATAGGAGAGAGAATAAAGTTCAATGAGTAAGCGTGTAATTTACCCTTTTTATTAAGCTAAAATATTATAAAATAATATTTGTTTTAAATACTTTTAACCATCTGACAATGAATGCTAAGTCACCCTGCTCCCTATTACATATGCTGATGCTTTCAAGGGTTGGTCACCAACGCTGTTGGGATACAGTGCTCAAGGTGCTTTCAAATATGGTTTCTACGACATCGTCATGAAGTACTATTCCGATATCGTTGGACATATATACGCAACCAAATACAAAACACTCATATATCTCGCTTGTGTTGCATCAATCGAGTTGATTGTTTGTGTGGCTCTTTGCCCCATGGAAGCTGTCAAAGTCCGAGTGCAAACTCAACCCGAATTTGCACGAGGTTTATCGGATGGATTACTGAAGATCGTGAAAGCTGAAGGTGTTGTCGGGTATGGTACCTCTCTATAATGCACTTTCTTTTATTAGTTTAGGGTGATTAGAAGATAGTATATGCTTGAAAGACTCTCAGCTATTTGACAATCAACGCTTAAACACCTTTACAGACGTCGAATCTAATACACTTTAACTTTTATATCACACATGTTTATATAATCTTGCTTGTTTGTATAGGTTGTACAAAGGAATTGTTCCTCTTTGGGGTCGAGAAATTCCTTGTAAGTCAGCTAACTTTATTTTTGTTTTGCTCGATATAAATATGTGTTTGGTATAAACATTATCTTTAGTGGCATTTTTACCACAAATGCCGTTGTATGTTGAGATTTTTAGTGACGTTTTCTTGTTGCAAATGTCTTTATTCAAGGTAATGACGTGACAAGTGATACCTTAGTCAAGATAATAATGTAACATGTGAAATATCAATAATTAAGCACATGTGAAATATCGATTATTTTAGATTCAATTTTACAAAGTCTATTGTGAGAACAGACACTCTCAACCCAATTTACTCTATTCGTAAATTTTAAAATTCGAACTCTTAATTTTACTTAAGGGATCTAATATCCAATCATTCTTAATCAATAATTAATTAATGGTTGATTTTATCTACTCCCTTTTAATCACTAATCAAAGGGTTTTTGTTCATACAACTGTCCAATTTCCATATATGTATTTCTACTTTTGCTACATGTGTATTTCCACACACATGTATATGAAAGATTTATAAATATAATAAAATAATTTATTTATAAATAAATAATTAACTATTATTAAAAAGTTTTACCATATTGTCGATTACAGCACGAACCAACTTATCTCAGTGGTTAAAAGAATCGTTGTTGTTCTTAGAAATCACGAGTTTGAGCACCGACGATTGCATCAGGATGATTGAGCGTTCATTGTCAAACGGTTGAAGTTTTTTTTTTGCACAGCAATAAATTTTATTAATTAATTAAAAACCTTTAAGAGTCTTATTAAAAATCTCCCTAAACCTACATAGAGGAAAAGAGTACTCGTAACAAGGATAGAACAATGCCATAAAATTTCACCACCGAAAAAGGAACAAGATACTACTTTTTAATCACCTTAACTTAATCAAAAAAAAAATCGATTAACAAACATCTTTTAAAAAGAAATTAAAAATATTCATAATTTCTCAAACTCTTCTCTTATCTCATGCATGATAAATATTCATAATTTCCCGATCTCTTTTAATTTCAACAGAACAAACGAATGAACACACACAACAAAACGAACATAACTTTTTGTATTTGGTCGTTCGTGCAAGGAATGTATTATATTCATATTCGTTCTTTAAAGTTATAAATGAATATAAATTTAAATAATTTAGGGTTTTTTTTCATTCTATCGCGAAATGAAAGATACAGTGAATAAACATAAATAAGAGATTATCGAATGTTCACGAACATTCCTTCTGTTATGACGACATCATTTTCAGACGATTCTCACCAGTTTCTCTCCAAATACAATTTCTGGGTTTGTAGAGGAAACTAAGAACATCAGTTTCTATTGCTTCAATGAAGTTGAAAGCTCGATGATTGTTCATAGTGACCCTTCTTGGGTTTTTATAAACCAAAGCTTCAATGAGTCAACAATGGTGGAAAATCTTCAAAATGGTGAACCAAATCAAACTCTCACTCTCACACGCAAGAGGAGGAAGGAGCCAAAGGTAATCTTCTCTGAAATCCATCGATTCCATCGCGTTTATCACAATTACAGACGTAACATATATTGTTACAGTTACTATAGATATTGTTGTCGTGAAATTTTTTAATGTGCACAATTTATTGTGAGACGTAAAATTTAAAAAAAATACACTTTTAGGATCCTTAATAAGAGAGTCAAAGACTCGGATTAATAATAAGAAATGAGAAGATATTCATTAAGAAAAAATAAAGAATTAATCTCAGCCTTTGATTTTTAATAATCCAACTTAAAAAGGTGTAAAACTTGTAAGTGAATCCTAAATCTATATATATATATATATATATATGTTATGTTCATATAACCTAATAATCTCCCATATGAATGACATAAATATTCTTATCACTTTATAATTATATGTTATCATAATCTTACGAGTTTAAAATTTTATTATCGTAACCAAAAAGTATATTGAATAATTTCTTCCATCAATCACAGTAAAAATTTGATTAACAGTTGATATGATTAGCATATAACGATAGTTTGAGATGAATTGAAACTTTTAAAAGTTTTGGGACGAATTTAAAACGATGATCATGGTTTGGAGATTAAATTGGAATATTTAAAAGTTTATGGATTAATTCAGAATGAGTATCATAGTTTGGGGAAATGTTAAGAATTAACTCCAAAGTTACTATGGCTCCCTTTCGGTAGGAAAGGAGGACACGTGTCACTCACCCAGTAAAACTTTCACTTCCATTTTATTTCACTCTCTCTCCCTCTCGATCGAAGCCCAAAAGCCACTTCCTATGGCGGATATACAGCAATCAGATGCCCAGTTAAACGGCGTCGTACAAGCCACTGTCCCCGTCGTTTCATCCGAGGCCGTCGGATCCAAACGCCAGCGACGTCCCAGTGTTCGATTAGGCGACATCGGCGGCGACCAAAGCTACGAATCTCATTTACGGAGGCCCTCCTCCTCTTCCGCAGCCTCTAAGCAATGGAAACACCAACCCCACCTTTCTTACGTCGCCTGCTTCGGTTCTAAATCTTCAAAAACTCGCGCAATTACCAACCCCAACAACAACGAAACGTTCGACGACGAGAGAGAAGCTAACAAAGACAACAACAATTTAGATGGCGTCGCGATTGGTAGCTGGAGAGTCAAGGATTTCAAGAAACGGGCCCCCGCCACGAAACGGATCCGATCCAATTGGGTTCCCAAATTCGACGATTCCGGCGGCGGCGGCGGCAACAACGTCAATATCAACGGCAACAACAACGAAACGGGTGAGAAATACAGCGGCGGCGAAGACAACGACGGTTTCGATATGGAGAATTCAGAGAGTCCCATCAAAGAACAGAGCCCGATTCATTGTTTGGATAATTTGGGTATCCATGGAAACGAAACTGAAGTGGTTTACCATAGGAATGACAACAGGAGGCCATTGACTGGACCCTCAGAAAATGGGATTACAATATGGCTGAATGGTTTGGGTTTAGAAAGGTACGCCCCTCTTTTCGAGATCCATGAAGTTGATGATGAGGTTTTGCTGTTGTTGACATTGGAAGATTTGAAGGATATGGGGATCAATGCTGTTGGTTCTAGGAGGAAAATCTTTTGTGCCATTCAGAAGCTTAGTAAAGGGTTTTTATGACGTTTTCCTGTAATTGGTTATTGGGGGAAGCTGGGTTTGCAAGGACATATTTATCCGCCATTGCAATGTAAGTTTAAGCTTTTATTAGCTTTCTTTATGTTAACCTTCTTTTTGGTGTAGTAAAAGTAGGATTTTTGGTTAGTTTTAGAAGCTTTTGTTAAGTTAAAAGCTAACTATTGTTGAGGATTTTTATTAGAGAACAGTGAGAAAACATTAGCTTCTTCTAGTTTGGTTAAAGGAAAGTGCTTGATAAAGCAATTTCAGATCATATTCTTGTTGTTTTCTCATTAAATGATATTTTCTTTCATTACGATTACATATTAGAGAAGTACGTGCTGCTGAGATCAGTGTCATACTGTCATCCTAATCTCAGCATGTGTCCAAGCATTTGGCAATGGCATCTCGGACACTTTCGGGCAGGAAAAGTGTATTTGGTTTGGTTCACATTCACTCATTTGTTGTGTTTAGGCATACTTTGTTTTTGAGAGATACGATTAAGTTCTCTTATTTTTCGCATTGTCTATTAGATGTACCCTTATTAGTAAGAAAGGGATGGTAATTTGAGTATTCAACATTAAACATGGACCATATGGAAGTCAGGCATATTGATCAGCAAAAAAATATCATATTTAGATGAACGGACCACTCTTTACTCTTTAGAGTTTAGTGCTTAGACTGTTTGTTGTGCCCTTGACAACCCTAGTCGGGATTACTGTAGCGTATTCATACCAAAGGTTGATAGCTTTGGAATGAAGCAATGACTTGATAAATGTTTCATTACTCTGGTTATCTAAGTTTATGCATTCAAGGAGTTGTTTCCTCTTGAAGCAGATATGCTAATTTGTTTACTTGAAGCCAAAGCCGTTTTGTTGGATCTGTTTTAGGGGGATGCATGAATGATTTCTTTTCTTATCATATATTACTTTTAGGATCTTCCATATCTTCTTAACGGCCAGCTATTCATGTTGAACTAGGAATGAGATGCAGGGATGAATAGTGCTAGTATTTTTACAGCACATACTAAGTTATCCAATTTCAAGGTTAAATGTGGGGTACGGGGTATGTGTCCGTCACGTGTATGCTCAAGTTTTCTTAGATTATATATATTTGGAGGATCTTAATCTCATAGTAGGAGGATTATATGTGTTGGATGCGATTATTTAAGAAAATGGCAAGTCTAGGTAATGTAGAAGGATTATATGCTGACAGGAAATTGCCCACAAAACCTCCATCTTGGTGAGGACAGTGTTAAAACTGGTGCCTGGCTTGACTTGGCATGGCAAAGCAATATAACTCTGATTAATTACGAATCGGAACCAATGAACGGAGTATGTTTGGTCCGGCCAAATCTTAACCCCTGCACTCATCAGAACAAAGGAGAGAGGAGGCGAAAGATCAACACTTTCCTTGTCTTGATTCACATGCATGTAAGGAAGATAAGTTCCTTTTCTTATGGTGTGCATAAATTTGCAATGAAATTTGCTATAAATTTGTTAGTGAGCCATTAATGATGATATAAGTTGACTTTTGTTAGTTTAATAAATGAGGCATTCCTAGCTTCTTCATTTATACTCTGTCTCAACTGCAATTTAGCTGTTTTGTTTGACTATTCATGTTGTTGT
This sequence comes from Hibiscus syriacus, assembly GCF_006381635.1. Lineage (NCBI taxonomy): Eukaryota > Viridiplantae > Streptophyta > Magnoliopsida > Malvales > Malvaceae > Hibiscus > Hibiscus syriacus. The sequence continues at coordinate 1,377,947 of NW_024063432.1, forward strand.
TGACTTAACTGGATTGGGATTAAATTCCCATCATTATTATTTCATGCATGTGAAGGGTTGAATGTGAATTACTAGACATTGACTTGACCTGCTTGGTTAACTGTGTTTGGTTTGGAATCTAAATTACCCTTTCTTGTCATTAACTTTGTACTCAATTAAAGTAATTGGTGTTAAAGAAAAATAATAAATTTACTTTCTTTTTTTCAAAATCATATCTAAAGTTTAGTTTTTGTTTCATTTTAGTACATTCGTTTAGAATTTAACTATTAAGTTTTGAAAAGATTGAAAGTTTAGGTACTAATGCGTTAAGTTTTTAACGGTGGGATACTACAATTAAACAAAACCTAAACGTTAGGTATCGTTTTGAAAAAAAATTGAAAGTTTAGATACTAAAACTGATAGTTTAAGTACTAAATGCGTAGTTTATCCAAGATTTTTTTATATTACGACGGAGATTGAACCTGTTGATTGAGTGAAGTGAAAGATTTTTTTATATCATGATAAAATATTGTGTTTAACTTATATTGTGATGGAAAACAAGAAAAAAGATACATAAGGATTCAGTGTGGATAGAATCTAGGACTACAACGGTATGTAGAGCCTGAGCACTAGGTTAAATGATTGGTGACGGTTTACATCTTATGTTATATTTTGAACGAGCTTTGTTGATGGTATTTGCTTTTCTTATGGTGTGCATAAGTTGATTGGTGGTGGTTCACATCTTATTGGTTAGGGAGAAGGCTCTCAGTCGATAGTTATTTGGTAGATCAGTGTCAAGATTCTTTGTTTCCAATCAAGGAGTGGATAAAACATAGGTGTATAGTGGTTTAAATCTTTATTTCAGTCTTGGTTGAGAGGTTTAACCTTTAGTGTTGGTGTCAGACATAGGATCGTAATGGCTATCTATAGATAGATAAGATGAGTAGACTTTGCCATCGGTATATCACGTGGGCATGTCGATGATCACATCATGAGGTTTTAACTGGCTAGAGGATATAAAACTCTGGAGGTTCTGTGGAACTCCGGAGATGTAATTTAGTGTAGAGTACTCGACGTTAAAGTAGAGGGTGGTGACAACATCTCGACGTTTCGTAAAAGACAATGATAGATTTTCGAGAGAGAAAATAAGTTAAAAGAATGATAATGGCCAAAGTAACAAAAGATGTAAATATTAGGGACTAAAATATCATTATACCTTTTCTTAATTACTAAACTAAGATCTCGGAAATTAACTAAAAGAATCTAAGTCGTTGAATGGACCCCATAATTACGATGATGTGATCGTTTGTTTATATTCTTTCATGACAATCATTAAATAATAAAAATAGAATACTCCGAAACTAATATTAATAAGTTATAAAATTTAAAATCATTTATGAAATTAAAAGGTATATACTATTAATTAATTATTAATTGATTTAATAAAGTAAAATATTATATCTGTTTACCAAAAAAATAAAATATTATATCTTGATTAAAGTCATAAATTAAAAATTTGTTATTTTTAATAATTTTTTAAGAATTTGATATTATTATAAAATAATTTTTATTTTAAATTTTTTTATTATTGATAACGCATATCTTACCAATGCAATTATTCTAAGATTTCTTGAAATAATAATATTTAATTTAATAAATGATATGAGTTAATAAGTATTTTAATAAAAAATAAATTAAAAGTATTAAATATAATATATTCTGATATTTAAATTAATTGATTAATTGAATATTGATCATTATATTAAGAATAAGGTAAGTTCTAAATTTCATCATTAAACTTTACTCTCTTTAATTTTGCTCACTCAATTTTAAAAGATTTTAATTTTCTCGTTAAACTTAATACATTTAATTTTTTTTGTCACCTCGCCTTTATATAGTTAACGGCGTTAAACGATATCATTTTAAAAAATAAATTTCACCAAAATGATATCGTTTTACATTTACATAAACAATCATTTATAACGCCGTTAATGAGGAAATGGATGAGTGACAAAAAAAAACCCTAATGTATTAAGTTTACGAAGAAATCGAACATATTTAAAGTACAGTGAGTAAAATAAGAAAAGATTAAAGTTTAGTTACCAAATTCGTAATTTACCCTTAAGAGAATTAGAAAAGGTTCGACACGCTGGATCCCACCCGCGTCGTAAGTTTTATAACTTTCTGTCTGTCGCAGCCCTCTGATTGTGTTGCTCTGACTGTTTTCGGTTCAATTTCCCAACACCCGTCGCCCATTTTATCACGCGTGTGTTTCACGCTCCATTTTATCTCTTGCTCTTTCCAATTTTGCTCACCGACAAATTTTTTTATATAATATTTGAAAGGTCTAATTATAAAATAAATATTTATACCATATTAATGTCGAAATTTGTTTGTAATGATTCAATAAACAATTTGGTCTTACAAAAGCTAATTAAACGATGGAGGGAGGAGTCTCAATGGTTGTTTATGTTAGGTACAACTATAATTTTTTTTATCTATATCTAACATTAATACCGAGAGTATGTTTGGAAGTCGATTACGCGTGGATAAAATCAGATGTTATTTTTTAAAGATCAAAGTTCGAGTACCATAGATGTTAGGACCGTGCCATATTAGGACATGAATTGTTAAGTATAAGATATTCAGAATATCAAAGAAGGGTGAAATGTAAATTTTTAGTTTTAACAACCGACGATAATGGTGGCCAATGTCGACCGACAATTATCGACTATGGCAATGGTGCGTGGCGATGACGACGAGAGATTTTGGTCGAATTCAGAGGTCAATTTGTTATTTTATCTAAAGTTTAAGGATTAAAATAATTCGATTAAAGTTTAAGGTTTAACTAGTATTCTATATAAAGTTTAAAGATACAACTAAAATTTAATTCCTTTTAACAAACATATCGCATCATCAAATTAACGAGACTTAACAAATCAATGAATAAAATATAATAATTGATAATACAAGTTATCAAAATTTAATAAATTAATAACACGAGTGAACAAAACTTAATTTTTAAAGGCTTAATAAAAAATATAAGTGCCTAAACTATACATTGAAATACAATTTGGTGTCTAAAGAATTCTTCGTTAAAAATTGGTGTCTAACGTTTTCAACATTACACTTTTAGGTACTTGGATAATAACGAGCCGTTAAATTTAGTCGTTATCAGACACGTGTCATGCATATAAAATTTAAAAATTATTTTATTTTAAAAAATAATAATATCATTAAAAAACAAAAAAACACCAAATTTCATATTTATCGTCTTCGGTCGGCCACCGTCGGTTTGTTATCGTCACCATTGATATCAGAATTGTCTTGTCGGTGCAACCAAAACCAATCTCCCACCCACAGTGAAACTACGCCAATTTCGCGAAAATGTCACGAATAATCATCGGATTTTTAGGTGTTCCGTTTATGTTTTCCGGCAATTTTGATAGCTACATGCATTCATACGTTACATGACCACCACAGTTGTGTTCCTTGTCGTGCTCCGAACAAAATCCAACTGATGATTATCATTCGCCGTCGGAGGTGGGGCAACGGGAGGGAGAAGGATAACGAGGGGAAAGGAGGTATTTTTTAATTGTTTTCTTTTTTAAAAATATAATATTTTTATTAATTAAAAATATAACAGTAGACTTGTAACAGAGAAAACATTAGGCATATATTTTTAACGAAAATTCTTTAGGCACCAAATCATATTTTGAGACATAGTTTAGACACTTATTTTTGTATTAAACCTTTTCTAAATTTAATAAGAAAAAATATATAAGTATTAAAAGAAATGGCATAATACCAAAATTAGCCTCCAACATTTATCAAAATGGTCATTTTGTCCAATTCTATTATTTTTGGAGCATTTTAGATTGAAAAAGACTCATATTTTGGAATGTTAACCATGTGTTTACTAATTACTTTGATCCATAGAGGGAGTTTTTTGCCCAAAGTGAAACGATGGGGTCAAAATTCTTTAAAAAAAGAATAGGGATCAAAATGATCATTTTAATAAACGTTAGGCTTTTTTTTTACATTATGCCTAAAATAAAGTGACCAATCTAATAATTTATCATAGATAAGGGTAAATTACACGTTTAATACCTAAACTATCAGTTTTTATCCGTTTTAGTGCTAAACTTTTAATGTTAAAAATATCATACATAAAGTTTAGTTTTTGTTTCATTTTAATACCCCGTCAAAAGTTTACCATTAAGTTTTGATTTTTTTTTGAAATTTTAGGTAATAAAACGGACCAAAATTGATAATTTAGGTATTATACGCGTTAAGTTTTTAACATGGGTAATAAAATAAAACAAAAACTAAACATTACGTGTGATTTTAAAAAAATTGAAAACTTAGGTACTAAAATAGACCAAAACTGATAGTTTATGTACTAAATACATAATTTACGTACATGTTTAGTACATAAACTATCAATTTTGGTTGTTTTAGTACCTAAACTATTAACTTTTTCAAAACCATAACTAAAGTTTATTTTTTGTTTCGTTTTAGTACTCCATGTTAAAAAATTAACGTTAAGTTTTTAAAAAAATTAAAAGTTTAAGCACTAAAACAGACAAAAACTAATAACTTAGGTACTAATTGTGTTAAATTTTTAATAACATGGTACTAAAATGAAACAAAAACTAAACATTACGTATGCCTTTAAAAAAATTAAGTACTAAAATAGACCAAAAATAATAGTTAGGTACTAAAATGTGTAATTTACCCTAATATCAAAATACTTCCTTTCAAATGTAGTTTTAAAAAGAGTGGTTGGTAGGACACCTTTTATATTACATGACACAACTTATTAACAAACTCTATTATCTTAAAAATTATTTGAAAATAAGTGTTAATCTGAAAAAATAAGTTTTTATAGTGATATTTGAGTAAAAATATATTTGGAAATGTCAAAGTCAAAATGCGCTCTTGAGTTGCGTGTCATACTCAAACTAAGCCTCACATCTCTCAAAGTATATCTCCAAGCAAAAGACACTTGCCGCTGCTCCGTCGATCACACACTCTCTCTCTAGGATCGCAGACCCTAAACCCTAAATTCTCTCTGTAATTTCCACTCACTTTTTGCCTTTTCGTTCTGCACAAACTTTCTAATCATCAAACCTGAGAGGAAAAGAGAGAGGGAAAACTGGTCTTCAGCCGCCATGAAAGTACCAGAAGAAGACGACCCAATTTCCATTTCGAAGCGTCTTTTGGTTTCGCTTTCGGATCAAATTAAGAACATCAACAGTTTCAAAGGCAAATGGGGCTTGATCAAATCCAAGCTTTCTAGTCTCCAGGATCAACTCGTTTACCTCTCCGATTTTCCTTCTTCTCTTCAATTCCCCTCGCCGTTGACCTGCTTCATTCGATATCCCAAACCTTAAACGACGCCGTATCGCTTTCTCGGAAATGTCAACCCGCCGGTTTGACAGAAGGAAAGCTTAAGACCCAGAGCGACCTCGACGCCGTTTTGGCTAAGTTAAACCGGCACATCTCCGACTGTGAGATTTTGATTCGTAGTGGTGTTCTTCAAGACGGTTCCGTTTCGACTTCTTCCTCGAAGAAAGAAGCGGTGCGAGTTGAGTCGAGGAACTTGATAACTCGGTTACAAATCGGAACGATTGAATCGAGGAACTCAGCCATAGACTCGCTCTTGGGTTTACTCCAAGAGGACGATAAGAACGTGATGATTACCGTGGCGCAGGGAGTGGTTCCCGTGCTCGTGCGATTACTTGATTCGAGCTGTTTGGAAACGAAGGAGAAGACGGTGGCCGCAGTTTCGAGGGTATCGACGGTGGAGTCGAGCAAACACGTTTTGATCGCCGAAGGGTTGTTGCTTTTGAATCATCTCCTTCGAGTCCTCGAATCCGGCAGCGGTTTCGCTAAGGAGAAAGCCTGCATCGCTTTACAAGCTTTGACGTTTTCGAAAGAGAACGCTCGAGCGATCGGTTCCAGAGGTGGGATTTCGTCTCTTTTAGAGATTTGTCAAGCCGGAACCCCCGGTTCTCAAGCTTTCGCCGCCGGCGTTTTGAAGAACTTGACTTCTTTCGATGAAATTAAAGAGAATATTATCGAAGAAAACGCGGTTTTTGTTTTGATCGGCCTTGTTTCTTCCGGGACTGCTTTAGCACAAGAGAATTCCATTGGCTGTTTATGTAATTTGGTTTCCAGTGATTCGAATTTGAAGCTTTTGATTGTTAAGGAAGGTGGGATTGAATGTTGAAGAATTTCATGGATTCATCTCCGAATCCGAAAGGCCTTGAAGTTGCTCTTGAATTCATTAGGCATTTATCATCCATTCACCCCATTGCTGAATCTCTGGTTGCCGATGGTTTCATCGCCCGTCTCGTGGCTTCTTTGAACAGTGGGGCTTCTGGGGTAAGAATCGTGGCAGGTAAAGCCGCTTTCGAGCTCGGATTTTCTTCGAAGACGAGGAAAGAACTGGGTGAATGTGGATGTAATGTGCCATTGATTAAAATGCTAGATGGGAAAGCTATTGAAGAAAAAGAAGCCGGTGCAATGGCACTGTCAAGGCTCGTGTTGTACGCCGGTAACAAGAAGGTTTTCAAAAAGGACGAGAGGGGGATTGTTAACACGGTGATGTTATTGGATCCTTCAATACAAAATCTCGATAAAAAGTACCCTGTTTTGCTCTTGTCTGAGCTTGTACATTCCAAGAAATGTAAGAAGCAAATGGTTGCTGCTGGTGCTTGTGTGTACCTGCAGAAACTTGTTGAGATGAATGTTGAAGGGGCTAAGAAGCTATTGGAGAGTCTCGGGAAGGGTAAGATTTGGGGTGTTTTCGCCAGGCCATAGCAACGGAGGGTTATCTTGAAAACGAGGCCTTATCGAACTGTATGTATCATAGTTGTGTTCTTCCTTTGTTCATATTGGATGTTTATTTGCTTAGTGCTAGTCTACATTATATGTTTAGTGTAATTGTTCATGTTGTAGAGACATAATCTTAGGTTTTGATGACCTAATTAGTCTGCCATTCGGTTTTATTACCTGAAATTCAATGCTTTCATAGCTATGTGTGATCCTATGGCGCTCTATTTCTGCAATTTTCTAGTTCTTATCGACTTTGCATAGACTTCCCTTTTTCAGCTTAACTTACAAAGTTCAAGCATTTGATGCAAAATGAACCATTTGGGGTTGGTTACGCTTTTCCCACAACACCTCCCTAAAGTGGCAAAAGATGATAGCAACAACCATTGATTGATTTGGTAGTTGGATGAACAATGATGATGATGATTCTTTTGGCTGTGTTTCGATTCAAGTTCAAGAATCCGGCTGTATCTGTTCCGAGTTTAGCTACCGTCAAAAGGTACCATTTGGGGTTATTTCAAAGCTCTTCCCATAAGACCTCCCCAAAGTAGCAAAGGGTTATGATAATAAGCATGACTGTTTTGGTAGTTAGGTGAACAATGATGATGAATTTGATGATTTATGATTGTGCTTTTAGTTGAAGAATCTGGCTGCATTTGTTCTAAGTTTGCCTAAACAGGCGAGCGCTTCATCTTTCCAGCTCTTCTAAACCCTCTGCTAGGGTCCCATTCGGATACTACTCGATCGAAATCTTTCGATCGATATCTTGATTTTTCTCTTCCTGTATATGACCAGAAAGCTATGGATCGAAAGATTCCGATCGATATCTCGGATGTCTGGTAGTTGGTGTATGTATACAGTTGTGGGTCTAAAGCATGTGCAATTGTTCTTTGTTAAACCTAAATAATGCAATCCTCTGCTGGGTGTTACCTTAACAGGTAAGGACCTACCTAGAATTGTTTTACAGTTCGATTCAGCCCATATATTATTATTATTGTAAAGGAAAATGAAATAGGTCTCTCCGGTTTCATTTTTTAGTCAAATAAGTATTTAAAATTAGAGTAAAGTACAGAAATGGTCCTCTTACTATAGGGCATAGCTTTATTAAGTCCCTTGACTATTAAAAGTTATGAAATGGTCCCTTGTGGTGTTGTTTTGTTAAGTTCCTTCTATTAAAATTCACAAATTGTCCTCCAACTATAGGACATAGCATTTATGTTAAAAATTTGACGGCAGTCTAAGTTGAATGTTAACATGTTGGTTGTGATACGATAAAATCTGATACCAAAATCTCAAACGACTATCATATCTTAGTTAATCTCAGTTAACATATTAACGCTCAACTCAGTTTGTCATCAATTTTTTAACGAAAAATGACGAATTTAGAATATATAAGTAGTCGGGTGATCATTTTGTAATTTTTAATAGTCAACTGATTCAACAAATCAGTGCCCTATAATTAAGGGACAATTTGTATACTTTACTCTTAAAATTAATAATTTTTCTTCATCGAGGTACCTTTCTCTTTGTGAAAGTAGATACAAAATATACTACATTTTTATCTATGTACTAAATTCTTAAATCAATGTTGTCAACTTTTAAAAATTTAGATGATATAATTTTAAGTATTTTTTTTCAAAAAAAAAACATTTTAGGTATCTAAATAATAATTTTAAATGCTTATTTTAATTTAAAAATATTTTAAATACTTAAATAAAAAATAATTTTATTATTGAGATCGTTTAATTAATTTATTTTAATAAATCGAGTTTAAACTTTGAATATTGAATTGGTGAAATTAACCAAATGTGTAGAGAGAACTGAATCCTAAGTTGGGTGGCATTTTTTTGGACTTAAGTTGCGCGGCTTTAAGCCAATTGAAAATCGATACATATATATAAGTAAATTACGCATTTAATATCTAAACTATTATTTTTAGTCTGTTGTAGTACCTAAACTTTTAATTTTTAAAAAATCATATATAAAGTTTAGTTTTTATTTCATTTTAGTACTCGTCGTAAATTTTTTAGTTTTTATTTCATTTTAGTACTATGTTCAAAATTTAACGTTAAGTTTTGAAAAAAATTGAAAGTTTAGGTATTAAAACGGGCCAAAATTGATAGCTCGGGTACTGATCGCGTTAAATTTTTAACAATGAGCACTAAAATGAAACGAAAACTAAATGTTAGGTATGATTTTGAAAAAAATAAAAGTTTAGGTATTAAAACATACCAAAATTGATAGTGTAGGTACTAAATATGTAGTTTACCCATATATATATATATATATATATATGCCTTCACATGAAAATATATATTTTTAACCAACTCCAATTATTAACATTTTTCTTATTAAACACCGATTGGTAATATGGTATGATATAATTAAACGTTAAATGTCTCAAATAATATTTTGATTTTTAATATTATAATTAAAATAATTTTTTATAATACCTTATTTAGATTAATATATTAATAAATCAAATAATAATAATAAATTTATTGATAAAGATTCTTCCTAATGGATTAAGATGATATTGGAGCATAGATATTATAATTAGAGTAAACTACATATTTAGTATCTAAATTATTACTTTTATCCTATTTTGGTATTTAAACTTTTATTTATTTTAAAATTATACCTAATGTTTACTCTTTGTTTCATTTTCGTACATCACCATTTTATTTTAAAATGATACTTCTTTATGGGTAAAGTACATCATTCATCACTCAATTATCTTTTCACTCCTATTTTGGTTATTGGAGTTTATTTTTTTTAATTTGATTACTTAACTTTCAACTTACTCCTAATTTAATCACTCTAACTTTCAAATTTAATTTTTATTTTTAATTATATATTAATATATTAATGATAAAAATATCATGTCACAAAAATTATTAATAAGATAAATTAGAGTGATTAAAACATGAACAGTTTGAAACTTGAGTAGTTAAATTGAAATTTTTTAAACTATAATGACCAAAATAAGAATGAGAAGATTGCTAAGTGATGAACAATGTAATTTATCCATAAAATAGTGCCACAAGCAATATTTCTGTTAAGTTTTTAACCGTGAGGTACCAAAACGAAATAAAATGTAAATATTAATATAATTTTGAAACAAATAAAAATATAAATACTAAAACGAGATAAAAGTAATATTTAGATACTAAACTTGTAGTTACTCTTATAATTATTATTCTTAATGGACTAAATTAATCCAAAGAGAAATACATGGGTTTTGGCCCTTTCACATAATGAAAAAGTTCCATTCTGGCCCTTGGCCTTAAATATTTATTACACGAATTGCTTTATTTATTTTTTAATTAATCATTGGTATCAGATCTGTCGACTGACTAATTCAGATCGGATAATCCAGAGGCGAGGGAGACCCTCCAAACCCAGTTTGCTCCATTCGTAAACGTCAGGATTCGAACCCCTGACCTTGCTTAAGGGACATAATGCCTCATCTCACTAAACCAACTGATTGTTGGTGCTTTTATTTTCTTATTAAGTTAAGGTGAGATTACAAAGTAATATATGTTCTAAATTATTTTAATCATTTGACAATAAACGTTCAATTATCCATGTTGCAGTCGTTGGTGCTCGAACTTAGGACCTCTAAGAATGATAATTATTCCTTTAACTACTGAATAATTTGGTTCGTGTTGAATTGCTCTTACTTTTACTTGTAATAAATTCAGATTCGAATATGTTTTACTTTTTGTTATAGGAGACTTAGCTGCGTGATCTTAAATTCGGCATAATAGATAGATGACTAAATACATAGTTTATCTGAAATCGTATTTACTCGATCAAATGGATCTCGTAAGATCGATAATGTAAGCCCTTTTTTGGTAGCAAATCGAACAGTTATTTTGAGGTCTCATATGAATAGGAAGAGTAAAATACGAATGGAAAATGGTCCCCCATAAATACAAGCATATAGATATGTGCCACAGACATTTAAGAGAGGTCAATAATGTTAGCTCCCCATTAATGATTTTGGACTACCACAAAGCTTTGTTAAACAAAACAAGGAATGAATCATTAAATGATTTTAGTGGTCAAAGAGAGTTCTATTTTATTTTGAGGTTTTAAGTTCGAGTAATTATTTTTGTAAGATATATGTAGGGATGAGCATGGGACCCGAATTCGACGGGTTACGACCTACGGGTCGGGGTTTTTTATTTAAAAAAACGGGTTCGGGTTGGGTCGGGACAGGTTCGGGCTTATGGTGAAAAATACTCGACCCGGGAAAAAATATAATTTTACCTTATATATTTAGGAATAAATACAATAATACCCCTATATATATTATTATTATTAATTAAATCAATGTTTTTATTGAATACAAATAATATTTTTTATTATTTCGGGTCGGGTTCGGATTTAATTTCAAAAAGTAGGGTCGCCTTCGGGTCGTGTGGAAGGTATATATTATACGGGTCGGGTCAGATTTCGGGTGGAGGAGTTATTGTTCTCGGTCAGGTCGGGTGGACCAAAATTCAAACCCATGCCCATCCCTAGGCATGTGTGTTATCAATTATTAAGAAATAATCTTCATAGAAGTAAACAACAAACTAATTAGGTGGTGTTTGATAATATTTAGGCTTAAGGGTTACTTTTATCCCTGTCGCAACCCAATTTATCACTTTCATCCCTATGGTATTTTCGCATCAATTTTACCCTCGGGGTTGCTTAACCGCATAATTTTTAAAATATTTATTATCCTATAGGGTTTTAAGTTAGAGTTTAGGGTCTAGACTGATGTAATTAAATAATTTCGATAGCTAAATTGATACGAAAATACCATTAAAAAAAATGATAAATCGAGTCTACTAGAAGGAAAGAAGAAACCCTTATGCCTAATATTTAATGTTCAATTAGCATCTTAATAGAAGAAAGAACATTAGATTAAGGATGATACTTTTTTTAACTTCCAAGGGGTAAATTAGAAAATAAAAAAAATCTTCAAAAGACAATGAAAAAAGTAAAAACTTCAGGGGCTAAATGTATATATTCAACCTATTTTTATTTCACTTGCACATTCCCTTATTCTTTATTTCAAGTGAAAGATTTGATTTAGGTTAATGTTAGCAGATTATTTTTGGTATAATTTTTGGTAATAAATTTATTGATTAATTAATATGGAGTAGGTATCGTAGAAATTCATTATAAGAATGACTCTTTCAAATTAATTTACTTCGTTCATTACGTTAGAATTCGAATTATAATCTTGTTTGACAGATTTAAACACATTATCCTACAAGATCAATTGGTAGTTAAAAGATAAATTACTGAGAAAAGATTGTTGTTATCTCTTGAGGTATTGGGTTCGAACACGACGTCAGTAAATGAGCATAAATTCTTAAATGATTGAGTTGTGAAAATTTTTGGATGGAACGTGAGAACATTTAGGTCGAGATATCTTCTTATAATATGATTGATCGTCAGTTATCTCTCAAAAGTATCTTAAAACTCTTTAATTAGACATATTTAGTCATTTAACTTTTATTACATTTATGTTTTGATCATTCATTTTTAATTTTTTTTTAATTTACCACTTAATTTTCGAATTTTATTTTATTGGTCAATCGATCATTAAGTGTCTAATGTTGTTTTATTGTCGCCCGTCGGTCACAATAGATTTTCTAAATTTTGAGATTATTAATTAATCAGTAAGATTTATCATCTCTCTATCTAGCATTTGTTGGACTTCTTCCAACAAATGCTAAAACCCAATTGAGATGGTATAATCTTCGACTCTAAGGTTTGTTTTTATTTTGGTCACCCAACTTCAAAAAATTAAAATTTTGTCGCCAATGTTTTTAAAATTTAAAATATTGATCATCCATCATTAAGTCTTAATGAAATGATGATGTAACTTTTTTAAGTTGCTACAATAACACATTTAGACCTTGTCATGTATTCATTCTATCGATTCGATCTTAATTTTAAATTAAATTTTTTCAACTTCAACCTCTATATTTAAATCAGTAACATCCATAACCACGATCTCCGATTAACTTCCCTACATCATGCTCGAATCTCTTGACATTTTTTCCCTAACAAACAGTGATACAAAGGATTAGAGATAGTAGTTTTGGTGTTCACACATTAGATGGTGCGGAGAGCTATTAAGATTGAGGTGATCAGTAGGAACAAACGCACGATTTTAAACTAAGGGAGCGAAGCGAACTTATAAAATTTTACAGAGACAACAATCGTCCCATCAACCCTCTCAGTCCATCCCTAGTGACGAGGACCCCTACTAGTAGTTCCATCTATGCCAACAAACATGAAATTAAGAAAAAGAGGGCATAGCGCAAAGGCAATGCAAAAACGTGCATGAGAAAGTGATGGAAAATTCAAGGTTAAAAAGACAAATTAAGAAAAAGGTTGGAGTATTTTAGCCCCTAGGTTTTATTTTCGGGCAAAAAGATCCCTAACATTTGACATGATAATCACTTTGATCCTTATTCTTTTTTCTGGATCATTTTATCCCTCAATGTTTCATTTTAGGTTAAAAAACTTCTATTTTGGAGCATTAATCATGTATTAACCAATGATTTTCATCTATAGAGAGAGCTTTTTCTCCCAAAGTGAAACGTTATGGCCAAATTACTAAAAAAAAGAGTCAAAATGACCATTTTCGTAAATATTCGGGGCCTTAAATGCATCATATAACACTATAAATAAAATCGAGTCGAATTTTATTTCAGACACATTTAAAAAATCAAATGCGAATTAAATTCGAGTGTAATCATGTATATAATATATGTGACTGATTTAAATAATATTATTCTAAAATTTAAATTTATATAATAGTGTAATTACAAGTTGTACTATCAAACATGATATCAAGAACAAAAATATAATTATATTTTATAATCAAATATGTTTAGATAATTAAAATTTATTATAATTACACTAACATATAATTATTAGAATAATAATTATATTTTCATACCAATATATTAAAAATAAATTAATAATTTGATATTATAACTATATTGTAAATAAAATCTAGATTAAACTTGTGAATTAAAAAATGACATAAATCGATTATAACCGAAAATATTATCAAAAAGCGTAACATTTTAGGCTAAACATGATAATATTTTAGCTTGAAATCGAAAATGTTGTCTTATTTATAATATTTTCGATTGCAACCGAAATTATTACCAGTTGTATAATGTTTTAGTTGAAAACCCTAAATATACTACAACATAATTTTTTTCAAATACGACCGAACATATTACGAGTTATATAACTTTTTAAGTTAAATAAAATAACATTTTAATTTTAGGATAAACTATCGATTATTGTGGCCTTTTTTAGGATAAACTACACCAAATACCACAAAACTTTAGATATAGTATCATTTATATCACTGAATTTTAATTTTATCAATTATATCATTAAACTTTTGATTTCTGTTTCAATTATACCACTGGACCGTTAAATCGTTAACAGCCAAATCAAAACGATGTCGTTTTGTTGAGGTGTCTATGGTGACAGCTGTCAGCCATGTCATTGTGTTGTTAACGATTTAACGGTTCAGTGGCATAATTGAAGCGTAAATCAAAATTCAATGCTATAATTAACAAAATTGAAAGTTCAATGATATAATAATACAACACCTAAAGTAGTAAGATTAAAATAATAAGCATAAAAAATGTAACTTTATAAAAAATAATTAAATATAACTCGTGAAGGAAATCTAAATAAAAAGATACTCAAATTGTCTATATAACCTACTAAGGTAAATAATGACTTCGATCCTGGCTCTCTACAGTCTTTGCAGATGGAATTCAGTTCAAGGAATCACATCATTAAGAGACTATCGAAGGAAAACAACATCTTTAAAGAAGTAAAGTATGTTTTCCGAAAGTACACTGCTAGACCTACACGAAGAAAAACAATATTCTTTAGTGGTGTGACATTTCCCCCTCCCCTCACTAATTTAGTCATCGCATTTATGCATGATGTTTCGTTTTGGTTATTCAATCCAATAATATGATAAATTGGCTAAATTTTAATATTAGAGTTTTCATTTCTAAGGTTTAATTTAGGAGAATTTCTGATTTTGTCATCGTATTTATGTTGATATTATATTTTAGGTATTCGATTTAAATAAATTGTTAAAAGTGGTTAAGTTTTAATATTAGAGTCATCATTTTAAATTTAATCATGAGTTCTCGAAATTCATAATTTGACATTTAGTTAAAGAAAACTTTTAACTAGTTCACCAATAATCGGTTGCAACCGAAAATGTTATAAAAATGATAATTGTACAATTTAAAAAAGTACATTTTTAATAAGATTTTCGATTATAATTTTTTATTAATTTGAGATAAGTACAAGTTAATATCTACTCAAAGATAACTCTAAACCTTTTAAAATATTATCTAATTTAATATTTTAAGATATTATAGTTTAGGGTAAACTACACAAATGGTCTCCGACTATAAGATAATATTTTATTAAGTCCCTGAACTATTAAAAATTATAAAATGGTTAAAAGTTACGAAATGATCACTCAACTATTTATTATGTTCTATATTCGTCATTTTTCGTTAAAATTGACGACATTTTAAATTGAACGTTAACATTTTGACTGTGATATGATAAAATCTTATCCTAAAATCTCAAACGACTATCATTTCCCAGTCATCATGTTAACGTCCGGTTTATATAATTACCAATTTTTAATATATTTTAAGTAAATATTGCTTCACTTTTTACTATGAGCCCTGTAAACTGATAAAATCAGATTGATTTTTTTAGCAAGGCAATTAAGATTTGATCTATTATTGAGCGACACTTTTGGTTTAAATTTTGGTTATGGGTAACTTATATCATGTCATCTAATTAATAGTAAAATTATAAATAGGTTATTCAGTTTTAGAATGTTACAAACAAGTCACTCAATTAATCGATTTGACTATCAGATCATGTGTTGTTGTGTCAAAAGTCGATACCCATCATATATAGTGGTTGATGAACCCTAATTTTTCACCATAATATTCACATTGATCTCTTTGTTCAATTCATCGGATTAGGTTCCCGATAAACCCTCTTAAAAGTTATGAAATCACCTCAAAACTATTAAACTTTGTTCTTCATCGTTTACCTTCAAATGGACTCTATCTAGGGATGTATTCTTCATCTCACAGACATCTCTCAAACGTTTC
The DNA here is from genome assembly GCF_006381635.1 of Hibiscus syriacus. Lineage (NCBI taxonomy): Eukaryota > Viridiplantae > Streptophyta > Magnoliopsida > Malvales > Malvaceae > Hibiscus > Hibiscus syriacus. The sequence goes on from NW_024063432.1 coordinate 1,393,966, forward strand.
GATTTTCGAATGAAGTTCTCGATCTTTGAGAAGATCAAAACCCAGAATATTATTTTTAATTTTCTTTACCGATTAATTGAATGACTCGTCAGTGACTTTTTGAAATGGGTGACCTGTTTATAATATTACTAATGATTGAATGAGTTATGGTGTAACTTGGATCTCTTTGTTCAATTCATCGGATTAGGTTCCCGAGGAACCCTCTTTAAAGTTATGAAATCACCTCAGAACCATTAAACTTTGTTCTGCATCGTTTACCTTCAAATGGACTCTATCTAGGGATGTATTCTTCAGCTCACAGACATCTCTCAAACGTTTCGATTTTCGAATGAAGTTCTCGATCTTTGAGAAGATCAAAACCTATAATATTATTTTTAATTTTCTTTACCGATTAATTAAATGACTCGTCAGTGACTTTTTGAAATGGGTGACCCGTTTATAATATTACTAATGATTGAATGAGTTATGGTGTAACTTGGCCAATAAAAACATTGAAAAATATTTTAAAAATTATCCTAAATTAATTTTTGTACGAATAATTTTTAAATTTAAATTATAATGACCAAATTGAATTAAATTTGGTTCCAATTTATCATGTTAATTATTTTTTAATTCAAAAGAAAATTATTATTCAATGATTTTGTTTTAACTTTAAAACGGCACAATGGAGTCAACCTCTATTATACCAGAGAATGGTAGTTTCGTTATTATTCAAAATTCAGTGCCTTATTTCAGAATACAAATCTCACTTCAGTATCTCAGTTAGGCTAAGCTAAGCTAAGCTCTCTTTGCCGTTCTTCTTCCTCTTCATCGTTTCTTCTCTCTCTCTCTCTCTCTCTAAAACTCGCCTGAAAATTGCAAAAACGTTGCCGTTTTCACTTCCAGGCTTCCTTTTGACTGCGGAACCGCTACTGGTTTTCCGTTAATCGGGTTACATTATCCCCCTCCCAATGCATTTGCCTTGAGAGGAAGAATGGGTTGCGTCTTCGGAAAGCAATCACAAGCGCCGTCATCTGATCGCCGGAACAGGGGCAACACCGTTGAATCATCACATCCTCCACGTACTCGTCGTCGCCGTAGCTCCGGTGAGACATCCACGGACGTTTCAGTCAATGAAGCCGTGGACCCGGTCGCGAATGTCAAACAGCGGGAGAGACAGAGACCACAAAAGCAGAAGGCTAGACATAGTGGCGATTTCCCGGTGGCCATTCCTGCTCCAGAGACACGGCGGACTTCTTCAGACCTGAACCAACAAGGGTGGCCGTCGTGGTTGATGGCCGTAGCCGGTGAAGCCATCCGTGACTGGACCCCAAGACGCGCCAACACCTTTGAGAAACTTGACAAAGTATATCCATTTTCCTTTCTTTTTTTAAAGCTTAATTGAAAGCTTCCTTTGCTATAAACATCTTTAACAATTCTGGGTTTTATATTTTAGATTGGGCAAGGGACTTACAGCAATGTATACAAAGCCAGGGATCTACTAACAGGGAAAATAGTGGCATTAAAGAAGGTAAGATTTGATAATTTGGAACCAGAAAGTGTGAAGTTTATGGCTAGGGAAATTCTTGTATTAAGTAAGCTCGATCATCCTAATGTAATCAAACTTGAAGGCTTAGTTACTTCAAGAATGTCTTCTAGTCTTTACTTGGTGTTCGAATACATGGAGCATGATCTTGCTGGCCTTGCTGACTGCCATGAAATTAAGTTCACTGAGCCTCAGGTACACCATTCTTTCGTAATTAATGCTGATTAGTGCTAGGTTTTACCATTAATATGTGATTACTTTTCTTGGGTTCTTTCCATATTTTGCACTTGCTTGTCCATTTGAGATTTTATGATATGTACATGTATGTATGTATGTATGTATGTATGTATGTATGTATGTATGATTATGTATTTGTTTCTTGTACCCTTTTTTGTTTTTGTTGGTTGTGGGCATTTGATGTTGCTCTCAAGTATTTTCGCTTGCTACTTGGGTCCCATAGCTAATGGTTTTGTACTGTTTTTGAGTATGCAAATTCATGGAAATTTCCTGCTTGACATCAATTTTTGGAGTTGTTTTCCCACTTCTTTTGAATCATACCTTTTGTTTCCACACTTTCTTGATGGAATGAAAGTGATATAACGTGACAAAAAGGAGAAAGGATCCTACTTTTTTCAACAGTTAAATAGTATATTAGCTTATTTATCTTTCGGTTTCTGGAAACAGAACGAGCTGCTAATAGGAAATGATGATTGATTCCTTTAAGTTATCTGCAAATGAACTCGAGGTTTATTTATGACAATGATTCTCATCATAAGAAGTTACAGTTGTGACCAAGACATTCCTCCAACATGGTGTGATTTGCCACCTTTTTGAAGACAGATTCACCGGAAATAAACATTTCATATAAGCTTATGGTTGTTTATCGTTTGTTTTCGGATGTTGGTTCGTTGCTGAAATTCGATAATTGTTGCTGAATGTGTAAAAATGCTGAGAAATGGCAGTAGGTTGTAATGTTGATGCTATATGTGAAGGTATTTCTACTTTTCTAGGAGTGGCTAGAATTAGTTAAGCCCTACTAATGATCATCCCAAATTAAATACTTAACTTGTAGATAAAATTGAGATTATTTAGAAATTCTCATGCAAGGCTGGTTCAGGCTTGTGATATCGGGAATTTACAATTGTCGGTGTTTGGCTAATGGAGTTTGCATTGCTGAAGAGGTGAAATTTAGATGATTGCTTTGTTTTTTATGTTTCTTCCCTCTGGCAGGTAAAGTGCTATATGAAGCAGTTACTTTCCGGGCTAGAGCATTGCCACGAACAAGGTGTTTTGCATCGTGATATCAAGGGTTCTAATCTCCTTATCGACAATGAAGGAATTCTAAAAATTGCTGATTTCGGACTGGCTACCTTTTATGATCCTGAACAGAAGAGCCCCTTGACTAGTCAAGTAGTTACACTTTGGTATCGTCCACCCGAACTACTTCTTGGGGCAACTTATTACAGTGTTGGGGTTGACCTCTGGAGTGCCGGTTGCATTTTGGCCGAGCTACTTTCGGGGAAGCCGGTAATGCCAGGAAGGACAGAGGTACCAACTTTTCTGTCTCTTTTGTCGACCTGCTCTTACAATCTGTAATCAGAGCTTTCATCTTTTGTAAATCTATCGGGAAACCAGTGTTTTCGAGTCAAATGAATATGAACTGCGGTTTAAATAAGTAATTATTTTCGATCTATAACATCAGATTTTTTCCCTCCTGCTTTAGGTTGAGCAACTGCATAAGATATTCAAGTTATGTGGATCCCCTTCTGAGCAATATTGGAAGAAATCCAAATTGCCAAATGCAACCCTCTTTAAGCCACAACAACCATATAAACGCTGTATAGCAGAAACTTTCAAGGATTTTCCATTGTCTTCTTTACCTCTCATCGAAACACTTCTTTCAATAGACCCCGAAGAACGAAGTACTGCCACTGCAGCTCTTAACAGTGAAGTGAGTTATATCAGCTTTGTTAATGGGGAAAAAATCAATATTCGTGTGTTACCTATAACCCAAGGACTTGCATGATCTATACCCTTTGAATGATCAAATATCCAGTGTTGGATACTCATATTCCGTTCTCAATTCTCACCATCAATTGTTGCAATATCTATAAATTGGTTTGTGAAATACTTAATTTCCTGTTTGCAGTTCTTTACCTCTGAACCATGTGCTTGTGAGCCATCGTGTTTACCGAAATATCCACCCAGTAAAGAAATGGATGTAAGATTGAGAGACGAGCAAGCGCGAAGGTTGGCTGGCTTTCTTTTTCTTTTTTCAGTTCGGCTGTATTCTGGCAACTGATATTAATTTTCCCATACAGGCAACGAAGTCTAGCTGGCAAGGTTAATGCAGTTGATGGTGCAAGGAAAACTCGAGTTAGCGAACGTGCTAGCCGGGCGGTTCCTGCCCCCGAAGCAAATGCTGAAATTCAAGCAAACTTGGATGTAAGTCGGGGACTTTTCTCTTGTTCTATCTTTTTTACCAATTCTTTTATTGTTCATTATCCATGCCTCTTGAATCCACAAATGAATACTCTACTTGCCAAATGCAATTGTTTTCGGGATAATCTCGCAAACGAAATTTCGTTTATGGTTTTCCAGAAATGGAGAGTGATGACACAAACAAATGCCAAGAGCAAGAGTGAGAAATTCCCACCTCCCCATCAAGATGGAGCCGTGGGGCATCCATTCGATGCATCACACAAAGGGCCTCTATCATTCTCTACAACCGACACTTCTTTCACCTCTTCGGTTTTCAGCTCCAAGTTATCTGAATCCGCTAAAAATCCCGTACCTGCCGACGGCCCTTCCAGGAGGAGGAAAACCAATAAAGACCTGCGGAGGGATCCGTCTCGAAAGTTCATTCGCGGTTTCAAACCGTCCTCGATAGGCCTATCCATGGATTTTCTATTCCGGGGTAAGTCCGAGGTCCTTCGTAGTCAGAATTAGAATAGTGTTCCAAGTTTATAAACCCCTTGCTTCTTAAGGAACTTGAAAATGTAGTTTTCCCATCCCTTATTTAATTGTATCTGATGATATAAGTATCTGGTGTATAATCCACGCCAAGATCCCAAATCTTTTGGTGTATAATCTGCCAATGCAATCCCACTTTTTGTTGTACAGTCTCTCAACAAGCACAAGTTAGTCATGCGTTTGATTATGCATAATTTTGATAATTCGATAGATTTTAATGCCCTTCTCTTTAATAAAAATATACAAATTTTATACATGAGAGATGTATGAGTAATAGTGTAAGATTCCCCTACTAAAATTTGAGACCCAATGAAGAATGAGTTGTAAACCTTAAACCACTTGGTGGACGACACATCATAAAGTGACATAGTGGGACCAGGGCCGTGGCTTGGAGGTGCAAACTGCGCGACCGCGTAGGGACCTAAAAAAAATATATATATAGTGACGTTTTATTAATAAACGCCACTATAGATGGACCTATTGCGACGTATTTTTAAAAAAACGCCACTATTATTGCGGATTTATTGATAAAACGCCATTATAGATTGATCTATTACGACGTTTGTCCAGAAAACGCCACTATTGTTGTCCCGAAATCGAATATATCTAGAAAATAGGGGTCCTTTTATACGAATTTGTACATGACCCCCGAAAATCCTGCCACAGCCCTGAGTGGGACCAATCTATTAGATATTTTGTTATTAACGTATGTGCTCGAACCAAATGATCTCAATGGTTAAAAAATTATTATTATTTTAAAATTTTCAGATTCAAGAACTATATATGCAGGAGTGTATCAGTACGAGCACATTAACTGTCAAATGGTTAATTCATTAAATAGATATTATATTGAATTCACTCTAAATAAATAAATAAAAACAAAATTATTAACATATTTCTAGGTGTATCTCACTAAATGCCATTAACAAATTATTTTAGGTTTAGGGGCAATTATTAACATATTTCTAGATAATTTTGGTCTATTACAAGGGTAATTATGTATTTATATTTTATTTTAATTATTTAATATTAACCTCCTTAAAAAATAATTTATTACTTAATAATATAGTTTAATTATTTAAAGTAAATAAAATTCATGGTTTATATATTGAAATATTAATAAAATATATTATATCCACTTGTTAAAAAAATTGATAATATATCCTTCTGTATATCCTTCTCATGTTTCGTCTTTTAAATTTATTCGGGAGTTACGTTTTTTGTCTATATGCAGAGATTTGTACGAAGGGATTTATTTGCATTGATAACTTCCCATTACAGACGCGCATATGAAGACTGCATATGAAGACTGTTCAACTATGTATTTATTTATTTATTTCTTTATTTATACATGTATTGTATTTTATCTTTATTTTTAAATTTTTCTGACTGCCGGAGCTTCCACGGAAGCTGCTCTCAACCTGGTGTTGGGGACAGCCTACTACCCTATCTCCCCCTAACCCTATTACATATGGGAATAGGGTTTTGTTGTTGTTGTTGTTTTTTAATAAAATATTTCATTTATAAAATTTATTAATAAGTTATTTTTATTTTTTTAGGCTTAAGAGTCACAGTTGCCCCTGTAGTAGATCAAATTTATCAATTTCACCCCTACCATATTTTCGCATCAATTTTTTCCTCGAAGTTGTCTAATTTTATCAATATCTACTTTTGACCGTTTTAACTAACGGAACTATTAATTTCTACTTACGTGGACTCTAGCTGTTTCCACCTAAGATAATTTTGCTAACGTGTTAATAGGATGACGTGGTAATAACAAAAAAAATTGCATATGGACCAGGGCATTCCAATTATGTCTCATTTGTTGAATGGATTTCTCCTCCGAAGGCAGCAGCTCCGTCGCCTCTGGCGGCGCCAACAACACCAACTCCAGCTAGAGGTGCTAAAAACTACATTTTATCAGATGAAATTACGTTTCCTGATTGCATTAGAATTAAGATAAACTCTACTAACCAATCCAAGAAATTATCCAAACTAATAAAACAACGTATATAAATTTAAAAAAAATCACAAAACAAAATTTTGATAGCTCAAAATAATTCATTGTATCCTTCAAGGTTTTGCAATGAGAAAAAAAAATGGATAGCTAAGGAACAAAGCAACAAACAGAAAAGCAAAAGCAAAAGTAACAACTCTAATATCAACATAAGTCGAAGCAAGAAGAAGAGAAAATAGAAGGTCGATGGGTGAGTTTGACATTTTCCGACAACCTAGACATCGGTTGAAAGATCCGTGTGGTGGAAAGGTTGAATGGCAACAAGGAGCAACATAATGTGAAGATGGTTCCATCATACGGTTGTTGGCGACGAAATGAAGTATTTTTGTTTCTAAAAAATCAATTGGTTTTATCTATTTTGATATACGATGATTGGTGATGTATTCGAGTAATCAAAGGTCAGATTCATGACGAGGAACACAAGACGATTTTGATGATGTATTTTTCGTCCCAAACGGTGGTCGGCAACGACGAACAACGCTGTGTCACCTGTGGACAAAGGTGAAAGGCTTAGAGAAGAAAGGAAATAAAGTGAAAAAAATATGGGGGAGGAAACTTAAAATGGTATATATATTTGCTTCCAAAACTACGTACCTTATAATCACTCCAGACTATTCAATTTTGAATGATAAAATTAGGGGTGAGCGTTCTATCAAGTCGAGTCAATCTAAAAAATTTTGAGGTATTCGAGTTGGCTCAAACTTGAAAATCAATTCATTGATTACTAAAAATTTCAAGTTTTTTGAGTTACTATTCAAGTTATTTAAGTTATATTTTACAACTCGATTTAAACTTAAGATTTTTTCGAGTCGAGTCAAGTTAAATTTAACCAAAATTTAACCGTAGATTGTAAGAAATGAGTTGGCTTGTATAATAAATAAAATTTAACCAAAATTTAACCGTAGATTGTAAGAAATGAGTTGGCTTATATAATAAATAAGTAATTAAAGTAAATAATCTTTTTCATTTAAGTATCAAACGTATTTTTTGATCAAAATAAGTATGTAAAGTTATCTTTTTTGTCAAAATAGTTACCTAAAGTATTTTTTAGTCAAAATATGTACTTAAAGTATTCAATTATTTTATCTAAGTACCTAAAGTATTCTTTAATTAATAATGTCAATTTTTTTTAAAAAAACTTATATGGAAAAGTTTGAATAGTTTAAGTACCTATTTTAACATAAAATACTTTAGGTATCTATTTTGACCAATAAGATAACTTTCATGCTTTTTTTGACAAAAAAATATTTTAGGTACTTAAATGAAAAAGTGGGTATACTTTAAGTACTTATTTATGATATAAGCCAAATGAGTTTAATTAGTTGAGTCGTATTCTTTTTTTAATAGTCTAGACTCTATAATGTTTACAAATTAGTACGTAGGGATGGCAACAGAGATGAGTTGGGTTAGATTTTTTTGTTAATTCGACCCAAAAAAAATATTTATCCTCCACTCGAATTTGACCAGATTATATATCTTCCAACCTTCTAGATCCGTCCCGAAAAATATGTCCTCTATCCACTTCTGATTCGACTTGAATTTTTGGAGTATAAATTCGATCCGACCCAACCTAGTATAAAATAAGGATTTAATTAAAAATAATAATAATTTTAGTGAAATTACATTATTATCCTCATGTTATGTCGGGTCAGAGTTTTTTTACCCTTCAACTTACCCGACCAACCTCACTCCCTTAAAAAATCCGGCCCTACCCAATCTAAACCCGATTTAAAAAAAAAATGATCCTATCATATTGGGTCTGGTCGGAACTCTTCGTTTCATATTAAATTGCCATACCTAAGTGTATGTTCAAAATTTATCTTATATATTTAGGGATAACTACAATAATAACTCTCTATATATTATTTTTTTCAATTAGATCTCTATTTTTATTAAATAAAATAGTTTTTTATAAATATATTTATTTCGGGTCGGGTTCATGTTTTATCTCAAAAAATCGAGTCGAGTACAAGTCAGGTGAAGTCACTCCTAAACTCATATCGGATCGGATTTCAAGTGGAGAGTATACATTTTCGGGTCGAGTTAGGTTGACCAAAAATTCAACCTGACCCATGTCCATCCCTAATCGAGACGATAATGTCACGAGATTGGGTGAGAGAAAATGTCATGCCTAGAAAAGGAAATGGAAGGTTATGGAGTTTACAAGCGGTATCAAACATGTCTTCTGGAGAGAGGAACGGGTAACAACCCGTGACAAAATATTAATGACTAGGGGTGTTCATTCGGTTAATTCGGTGGCCGAACCGACCGAAATACCATTTTCGAATTAACCGAACTTTTTTTTTCTTTAACCGTTAACCGAACCAAATTTTTTTCGAAAATATTAACCGAACCAAATAAATTTCGGTTAATTCGGTTAATTTTCGAATTAACCGAATTTTTTTAGAATTTTTGAATTTAATATTTTTTAAAATTAAAAATAACAATTTACAATTAATTTAAATAATATCTAATTATAAATAATATCTAATTAATTTGATTCAAACATTTTGCATTTAGTTTTGATATTATTTTAATTAATTAATAATGATTTGGGTTTTAAATGTGTTTTAAATGGATTTGGCATCTTAATATAATTATATTTAAAGGTTAATTCGGTTAATTCGGTTAATTAACCGATTTCGAATCGAATTAACCGTTAACCGAATTCCAAAAAAATCTTTAACCGTTTTCCGACCGAATTAATTCGGTGGCCGACCGAATTAACCGAACTAATTCAGTTCGGTCGGTTAATTCGGTTAAAACCGAATTTTGAACACCCCTATTAATGAATTTATTTTTCCTTAAACACATTATAGTCAAGTGGTCCGTGTACTAAATTTTGAATGAATGCTCCATGAGAATGCATGGAGAGACCTTTAAGAAAAAGAAAGAAAGAATGTATGGAGAGAAAATAATACCGTAAAGCATGATTTAACCTAACCTAAACTTTGATGAACCAAAACCTTTTGCTTTGCTCAACTAAATAGGTCCCCATTTAGTTCAAATGATAAGTAGTTTGATATCGCTTAAGTGAGGTCCTAAATTTGAATCCTTGTGTGTATGCAAAAATTTTCGTTGTGAGACTCACCCGTTATAAAGTCATCGTGTTTTTGTAAGGTTATAAAGTCAAATGCTAATTTTGGTTTAGTTTCATTTTAAATTTAGGGTAAATTACGTGTTTAGTATCTAAATCGATAGTTTGAGTATTAAAACATACTAATATTGATAGTTTAGGCATTAAAATGAGTAATTTGCCCTTAAATTAATTTGGGGTAAATTGGACCGATACGGATATGACTTTGATTGTATGGGCCTTATGTGAATTGGGTATTGAATTTAGGGTTTAAAATGGGGCTTTAATTTTTATTTAAACCATTCGAAATAATTTTTTTAATAAAAAAATTCAACAAATGAGAAGTATTGAATTATGGGTTTAAAACAGAGAAATGATTACGTGCGACAACCTTAATATACGACTAAAAAAATGTTACCGGTTTTGTTATTATTTAAATAACAAGATCGGTAAAAAAATTATCGGAAACATTATTATTTCTACCGATTTTGTTATTATTGGGCGCTTTACCGGTTTTGTTATTTTTTCTACTGGTTTTGTTATTATTGAGCACTTTACCAGAAATGTTTAAAACATTGATGTTTTAGGTAAAAATAATAATATTTTAGATAATTTTTTACCAATTTTGTTATTTAAATAATAACAAAACCGATAGCGTATTTTTTTGCCTTATATTAAGGGTCTCGCACTGTAGAACTTCCCTTTAAAACAGGATTCGAAAAAAATTTGAACTCAAAATATATTTAGACTTAATTTGATTCAAGCTCGAATTCAAGTTCGAACATACCTTAAGCTCGATCTTTTCGAGACGGATATTAAGAAGCTCCCTTTGGCACGTTAAGAACTCGAGCCTGAGTCGAGTATATTCGGTTCGACATCTGAGGATGTAAACAAGCTCTAACAGCCGAGAATTATCTCATACATTAGCAAAGATACAAAGGTTTATTAATAAGAAATACAGATTCTAAGAAGAAATGACTACAAATCTTGATCCGAAAAACAGCTAACCAAAGAACCATTAATTCCCCAGCAAAATGGCAAATCATGCAGCAGGAAAGGAGGAACAAGGCAGGCCAAAGTACCTTAAATCCTGCTAAGAACTTTCTCGGCCGCCGCAATCGTCTTTTCGATGTCTTCCAACGAATGTGCCAAGCTCGTAAATCCGGCGTCGAACTGTGAAGGTGCTAAGTATACATCTTCTTCAAGCACTCCCCTATGAAACCTGGCGAATTTTGCAGTATCGCTCTTCTTTGCATCATCAAAGTTGTGAACAGGTCCTTCCGTGAAGAAAAACCCGAACATCCCGCAGATATGCCCTCCGCAGATCCCGTGTCCCGTCTTCTTTCCGGCGTCTAAAATGCCTCGAACAAGTTCTCCGGTGATCTTATCCAAGTATTCGTACGTTCCCGGCTCTTTCAACCGCTTAAGGGTGTGTATCCCGGCCGTCATTGCCAATGGATTCCCACTCAAGGTACCAGCCTGGTACATCGGCCCTGCAGGTGCCCCCATTTCCATAATGTCCGTCCTCCCTCCATATGCACCAACAGGCAGACCACCACCAATTATCTTCCCTAGGGTTGTTAAACCCGGTGTTATGCCGAAATACTCCTGTGCCCCGCCGTAGGACAACCGAAATCCGGTCATCACTTCGTCGAATATGAGGAGGGCGTCGTTTTCCTTGGTAAGGCGACGTATGGCTTCAAGGAAGTCTGGTTTAGGTGGAATGAAGAAAGAGTTCCCAACAAAGGGTTCGAGAATAATGGCTGCAAGTACGCCTTTGCCGCTCTGAAAGAGACTTTCGACGGCGGATATGTCGTTGTAAGGGGCAGTTAGAGTTTCGAGAGTGGCTGCTTTCGGAACACCAGGAGAGTCAGGCAGTCCTAGGCAGTCCCTCGAATTTGATGAGCTTTTCTCGTCCTGTAAACGCACGCGCAAGTCGCAGCAAGCCCATGCATGCTTCCATACCCGAGTTTATGGACCGTACCATTTCGATGCTAGGCACGGCGGAGATTACCGACTCGGCCAAAACGTTCTCAAGAAGACATGGAGCGCCAAAGCTGGTTCCTTTCTTCATTGTTTCAGCCAGAGCAGCAAGCACCTGCAGCAAATATTTGCAAACCATGAAGAATTATTATATGTGCTCTCCATTACAAACCTAACAACTCTTGGTTGAAAAAATTTGGACCCTAAATAAGACGAGAAAGATCATGAGCTACTCGAGATCGAGTCGATCAAATTTTGTCAATTCTCAAATTGAATGGACTTGACTCGAATTCTTAAAGAGCTAAAGCGAGCTACTTTATATCCGACTCGAAAAACTTGCAAGCAACGCAAAAAAATAATATATTAATTTTTAGATTTTTTTAAATTAAATTATTAATAATATTAACATTTATATTTTTTTAAAATATAATATAAGGTTTCCATACATTTGAGGTTCAGGTTCGAGTTTGAACTTCAATCAAACTAAGTTTAAGAATATTTTGAGATCAAATTTTTTCGAACTAGAGTCGAGCTTGAAAATTTAAACCCGCGAGCTTTCGAGTCGTACTGCAATTTTTCATTGCGAGTTCAAGTCCAACTAGACAATTTAAAGCTTGTAAGTTCTCGAGTCGAATCATGTTCAATTTTACATTTTTGAATTGAGTCGAACTCGACGATACTTAAACTCAACTCGGCTCATTTAATACCCTAAACATAATGCATCATCATGGACATTGCATCCTAACATAACAAGAAGAAAATAAAGTCAAAAAGCATATGAAGTTATGGGATTTGTTAGTCTAACATTTAGTTTTCGTAATTCAACTTATTAATAGTTAAAATAACTTATTTCTCAACCTAACTCGTTCTTCGTTAAGCTCACTAAAATTTTAAATAAAGTAACTACTAAAATTTTATATATAAAAAATTAACAAAATAGTAATGAAGTCAAGTTAAAAATTGTTCAACTCATTAAGATATCGAGTCAAACTCTAATTCGAATCAGATCAACCCAAAACGAACATTAAACAATTTTAAATTGTTTTTAGAAAAGAGAGATGCTCATAAAACTTTTTATCAAAATGTAAGCTTTGAAACCTCAGCCTCATGAAACAAGAAGATGTTCACTATGAGAAACTAGGCAAATCTCAACTACAACCATACATACTACTACAATTAAGTTACTACAACTAAGTTACTACAAGAGTTACAATCCCACCATCTAAAATCACTAGGCCAATTCTAGTATTCTATCACAAATGGGAATCAAATCCCATGAGGGATCAGATAATTACCCATGACCATGCACATCTCACAAGTTGCATATGGTGAAACTAGTCATCTCTGTCACCATCTTTATCGGCACCACTGCCTGTATCGGCATTATCCTCGCTTTCCTCCCCTTCCTCATCCTCATCAGACATGTTATTTATCACTTCCGTAATAATGTCCTTCACCTCGGCTTTCCGGTGCATCAAATCCAGCCCAAAGTGTGTACCTGCAATGATCCAAATCCTATAATTATTCAAGTATAAAAGTTGATATTGTAATTTAAATACTTTAACAACAGCAGGCAAAACATACCCAGTTGTCGAAGGATATCAGATAACGTTGCCTGCATCATAAGAACACAATTTTAGCACTGGAACTCTGAATCCACTCATTTCACCTCCAAATTAGACAGATAAAAGGATTAAAGATGATACTTACAGTGTTGAAGTCCACTTTTTTTAGGATATCTACCACTACATCATGAATCTCTCCCCTGGTAGGCTCAGGTTTAGGTTTCTTACCACTTCTTCCTTTACCTGTAGCAACAGCATAAACACAAAGGCATTGAATAAAAGATCAGCAAGCCACTTCAAATATCTCCCTTCTTTTAATATTATGCAAACATAAAACATCTGTATTTAGCGAAACCTACCTTGCGACTTAGCAGAAACCTTTTCTGATGACTTGTTTGTTTGCTTCTTGCCAGCAGCCTTCTCTTTGGTGGAACCACCCTTAGAGCTTTCCTTTTCAACCTTCAGCTTCTTTGACGCAGAACCCTTTGATTTAGAACCAGAATTTCCACCATCACTGACATCTTGCTTTGAAGTTGATCCTGAGGACTTTTTGCTAGATTTTGCTGGGGTAGCCTTCTTTCCGGATGTGGGATTATCCTTGCTTTTTGACTCAGGACTCTCTGTTGCTGTCTTTTTCGAAGTACTTTTTTCGCTAGACTTGTTGGGCTCTTCTTCCTCCTCTGATTTAGTCTCTTCATCATCATTCTCTTCTTTAGGAGTAGTGTCAGCATCATCTTCATGAGAATCATCTCTAGAGAAAGGGGATTCAACTTTATCATCATCTTCATCTTCCTCAACTTTGGACGAACGCTTACGCTTTTCCCCACCTTGGGGTGCTCTTTGTCGCTTCTGTGGAACAAATTTTGAATCAAATAACAAGCATCAAGCACTCTCAGCCCCGAAAATTTCCAGAAAATAAAAATAGGACAGAGACAAGGAAATGGATAAAATGAGGGAAAATTATCATTCTGAAGCCGTGATTCCCAGCTAGATTCATGTAGGACATCCTAAATCTGGTAGACATTTACTAAATCTTTTTTCCTCTATTTTTCCTTTTTTTTTTTTGAGAAACCAAAGTCTGTACATGGTTTTGTTTGCTAGACAACATCTATGGACATAGCCGTATAGGTAAAAATGTTCTAACCCACCAAACAAAAGGGGAAAAAACCAAGCATTCTTGTCTATGGTATTTACAAGCACCAACACTCATCTGCAAGTGGAACATCATTGCAAGCCAGACCAAGGAAATGCACACAATGAACCTTAGCAAGTACGATAATGAAAATAATCACAAGATTCAGGGAAACAAAATAATGCCAGAGAAACATATATAAACTAAAAACAAACACAGTTTTTCCCCATAAACACATAGGAACCACAGTCTATTAAAGATCATTTGTGACTTGGCAAGTGGAGAAACATAAATTATTCTTAATCTGCAAACAGTCACGGGAAAATCACTCCAACCTTTAATCAAACCACCAAGAGTATCTATAACCCATATAAATGGACTATAGTAAGAACCAATAATAGGTAATGACTAATGAGAACAAAACTGACAAACTTCAACAAGCATATAACAATGGATAATCTCCACATGACTGGACAAAAAACAATAAGTTAACACCTATATTAACAATACAAATCCAAGAACATACAATACAGACACAGCAGCCAGTGAGTAAGGTTTCATAAAACAAAATAAATAGAAATGTGAGATCAAGTCTTGAGAGCACCAACTTTGATAGTCTAAGATTAATTACCAACCCTTGCAAAAACAAGACAACATGACAATTCTTAAACTTCATTCTTATAAGCAAAAACAAAAAACAAAATTTAACAGATCACATTGATCAAAGCAATTTTAAACTCAGCTTGGGAGCAGGTAAAATGATACACAATCAAATATATATTTAAAAAGAAATAAGACGAATCAATAAAATACAAGGCACAAAACAGAACAGGGATACATGCAGGAACAAGCACTACCCAATAATCATAGAATGATATAATAGATCACAACAAATATATAAAAAGGAGCAAAACCAAACAAAACAAACCTTGGCCGATGTATTTGAAGCCTCCCCAGAACCAACATTTTTGCTTGGTGTAGCTTTACGCTTTTTACCCTTCTGAAACAAGGATAAAGAATATCATTCAGATCCAAACTGACAATTAATCATGCCAAATACTTCAACATGCAAAAGAATTTCAAATAGCATTGCACCTGTTCCTTGTCAGCAAGAAGAATGTCTGTAGTAGCATGGGGGGATTCTAAAAATTCCAATAATTTGGCAGAGACTTCCTCCTACAAAAGATAAATGAGTTACACTCAAATAAACAAGCAAAGTCATTACATAAACAATGGTACATTTTATATATTTCTTACTGACCTTTCTAACAGTGGCCTTTGCAATTGGAATATTCAGCAAATCACAGAAATCAACCAATTTTTCTTTAACACATTTTTCAATTTTTTCCCTTATTTTTGCTTTTTGTTTTTCCTGCTGAAAAAAATAAAAAGCAATGGTCATTAAGAGATTCCCACTTAATGAATAACAGCTCATTCCCAAGGTCAAGCATGGGCAATGTATCTTCAATTAATCTATTTTGACTTCATGAAATGCAACAAGAGAACCATGCAGCCAGACTACAGCGGGAAAAGAAAGAAACCAACTTTTACAAGATTAAATAAAATACCTCATTCTCAACCCAAACATAGCCCGAAAATTGGCCAATGTTTCTCTTCAAACTGTAAGGCTGTAGATGGAAAAATACAATTAGTACCGAAAAAAGTATAATGAGACAACAAGACGATATAACTTCATCACCTTTGCTTTCTTTCCAAAGAGTATCACATGAAGCATCTGCAGATTGTCATCAGCTTTTCTCTTTGACAGTTTGAAAGCCACTGAAACAATTTACAAAACCAGAAAATAAATAGGCCAGACTCTGCACTGCAGTAACAGAAATGTTCAATAACCGTATAAAATTGTCATTTCAAAGAATAAGGCATCAAAACAGCATTGATAGAATCTCTCCATCATCCAAGAGAATAATGAGTCAATTATTAAATGAAACTGCAAGAGGCTAGCAGTGATATGCTAATCTTGACAGTAGTCAAATACATCTCATCCACAAATTTCCAATCAATTCAAGTACCTATAAAATTCCTACCAAGCATGAGAATCCACAATGAAACTGTTGGAATGAACTCATGACAACAGGTATTTATGAGGCTATTGGGCTAAAATAGTAGCCCAAAAGTTGAAAAGAAAATAATTGCAAACATTATCAGCAAGAAACAAATAGGTCATCATAGCAGGTCAAAACTGTTCACATTTATCTGATTATACAAAATTTTAAGTTTTTAGAGTTTGACCAATGATTCCTCCAATTTCAAGTATTTACCATACCATTTATTCAAACTCAACAACAATCAAAATGGTAAACTGCGCATGAAAACCATTTAACCTCATTTTAGGACTTTGAATGTCCTTATTCACATCTCTATTGACAGGTTTCATGGAGACTGCTTGTTCTGCTTCCTAAGTATAAAACTAAAATGCATAACTAACAACCAAGTCTCAGATAGTTTGCATCGCCAAAAAGTAAAGTGAACTTTAGTTATTGTTAAGTATCAAAATTAACTAAGTTCTAAGATATAGTCTGCTGATAACCTAGACCAGATGACATAAAAATAACCCAAAATTGAATACAGATCGAAGCTCAATCGGATCCGTTGAAATTCAAATAAAACATTTAACAAAGAGAGTAGATGCATACCATTCGGAATATCTTTAAGCTGTGTACCGCGACCCTGGAAGCAAGGCAGATTATATTAGGAGTCAAAATGAGGAAAATGGAGTGAAAAGGGAAACCGAATTCTTAACGAGAACAATACCTTTTCAATTGAAAAATGTTTGGCTGAGGATGATCTGGCAACGGAAGGAGCTGAGTACCTTTCCACGACTTTCCTTTCCCTAGTAGGCCGATCACTGCCCGGAGTCACGGGCTCTTTCTTCTCAGCCGAATCTCGACCGGGCTTCCTTGGCCTTCTTCCCTTTCGACCACTACCTTTAGCACTTTTATTTCCTTCATCTTCGCTATCTTCTTCCTCCTCCTCCTCCTCCTCCTCCTCATCTTCCTCTACTTCTTTCTGCTCCTCTTCCTCCACTTCTTTCTGTTCCTCTTCTTCCACTTCCTTCTCTTTTTCTCCCTTTCCTTCCTCTTTCACTTTCTCGTCCTCCTCTTTCTCGTCAACTTCCGTTTTTTCCTCAGCTTCCCGAGAATCTTCTTTCTCGGAAACCTCTTTACAATCCTCACCGTCTCCCTTCTCTCTCTCCTCCCCCTCCTCTTTACCTTTAACCGGGGTAGCCTCCTCTTCCTCCGTTTTCTTCTCGTCTAGGGTTTTCTCCGCCATAGAAACCACCAACCAAGCAGTTCCTCCTAAAACCCTAAAATTGAATTCAAAACCCTAACAATTCAATAGACAGTGAGCAGAAATGGTGAGTGATGAAGCGCAGAGCAGTGGAAGTGAAAGACGGGGAAATCAAAGTGTTTGGCGTAGAATTGACCTTGTTATTTGTAGGTCAGAAATTGGGGAATTTTTTAGATAAAAAATTTTCGTTTTCGTTAACGCGCGCTATGGAGATGAGAATAAGAGGGACGAACGAGCGCCCACCAAAAAAAAATATTTCAGAGAGCGGGATTTCATTCTCCTTTCCCCTTTTGGATAAATTACGCATTTAATATCTGAATTATCATTTTTAGTTCGTTTTAATACTTACTTTTTTTTATTTTTCAACACCATACCTATTGTTTAGTTTTTATTTCGTTTTAGTACCTTATCGTTAAAAACTTAACAGGTGATTTGCACCTTTTTTATGGATAAATTGTATCATTCATCACTCAATTATCTTCTCACTCCTGTTTTGGTTATTAAAGTTTAGTTTTTTTAATTTAATTACTTGAGGTCCTGGGTTCAAACACCAGGAATGTCAGGGGTGTGAGTGTTCATTGTCAAATGGTTGAGAGTTATCTTTGAATATATATTGTCTTATACTTACCCCATATTAATAAAAAAATAACTTTCAAATTTTTTTTAGTTGTATGATAAAAAATATAGAAAAGCCATGACATAAATTATTAGTAAAATAAAAGCCATTTGAAAGTTGAGTAGTTAAATAAAAAAATTTGTAACTTTAGTCAAAATAGGAGTGAGAAGGTAGTTGAGTGATGAAAGATATAATTTACCCATAAAAATGCAGTGTCGTTAAGTTTTTTCTAAAACGAGTACTAAAATGAAACAAAAACTAAATATTAAGTATGGTTTTAAAAAAAAATAAAAGTTAGTTACCAAAATAAATTAAAATTGATAGTTTGAGTATTAAATGTGTAATTTACGTTTCTCTTTTTCATTTTGGATTTAATATAAAACAAAGGGAAAACTACACAAATAGTCATTAATTCTTTAGGAATTTTTCATTTTTCATATTTAAGTTTTAAAAATAATAAATTAATCACTAATGTTATAAATTTGTAACAAATCGATCACTCAACGTTAACAGACGTTAACGTGAGTGACAAAAAAAACTTAGATGGCTTGTTAACCACTTACATGGACCGTTGACTACCACATTGGATAATCTACTAAACGATTGATCAAAATCTAAACCAAAATGAGAAACGAGAGATTGGTAAAAATCTAAGTGTGTGAAATAGTCAATATGAGTTGTTGGAAGTAAGTCGCATTATACGGGCCTATTTGCGGGATACACAGATATAACTACTTAAAATTAAAATGAACGGTTGTTCAGTGCCTAAATAATCAATTTATGTTTGCTTTAGTACTTAAATTAAAAAAAAATTAAAAATATACACACATTTAGTTTTTGTTTCATTTTAACATATTGTCGTTAAAAACTTAATGGATGATTTGTACGTGACACCTTTTTCATAGGTAAATTACATCATCCATCATTCAACTATCTTTTTTACTCTTATTTTGGTCACTAAAGTTTAATTTTTTTAATTTAACTACTTAACTTTTAAATTACTTTTAATTTAATAATTGTAATTTATTTTATGAACCACCTAAACGGTTGATCAAAATCTAAACGAGAAGGAAAAATGAGAAATTGGTCAAAATCTGAAGAGTCCAAACTAGCCACTAAGAGTTGTTGGAAATAAGTCGCATCATAGGCATGGGTAGTTTTGCTGTACGACAGTCTTAATATACGGCTAAGGAAATATTATACCGAAAATATTAATATTTTTTAACATTTCCGATAAAACGCTACCTAAAACATTATTTTTTTAGCGAAAATGTTAATTTCGCTACCTAATTTTTAGTATAAAAAATAATATTTTAGGTAACGTCCAATACTAACAGTTCTAGTAGAAAAATAATGTTTTAAGTAACGCTTTACCGAAAATATTAAAAAAATATTAACATTTCCGATAAGTCATTTCTTTAATCGTATATTAAAATTATCATACCTTAGACATCCCCGCATCATACGATCTTGTTTGCTCGGGATTAACAGATACAACTATTTAAGATGAGAATGAATTGGAAGAAAGGGAATCAAAGGTCTAAAATCCTAATTTCATTCGTTTCATGCTCTGTCGCGTATAACTGTATTTGTCATAAGGGTAAATTACATGTTCGGTAACTGAATATTACTCTCTTTCCTATTTCACTCACTATACTTTTTTTTTCAATTTACTCACTGAACTTTATAGATTAAATTATTTTTGTCACTTATCGTTAAATGATAAAACAACGTTAATACATGATAACTTACATCAAAATAACGTCGTTTTGAATTAATGAAGAAGAAAAATAAATTTTAGACTAAAACAACGTCGTTTTGATTAAAATACGGTCATGTAGTAATGTCGTTAATTATTTAACGGTTGAGTGGCAAAAAAATTAAATATGTAAAATTTAGTGAGTAAATTGAAAAAAATGAAAGTATAATGAGTAAAATAGAAAATATAATAAAGTTCAGTTATCGAACATGTAGTTTGCCCTTGTTATAATCATTGGCATTAAGATCAATTTTCTCGTGTTAATTATAAATGCCGAGGGGAATTCATTCAGGTTCGCGTTCGCTGGTAGTAAGGAAGCATTTTACCGTGCAGTTGTATTATTATTATTTTCACTGCAATTAATGATTTGTCATTTTATATTGGATAAATTACGCATTTAGTATTTAAATGATCAATTTTGATCTATTTTAATATTTAAATCTTCAATTTTTAAAAAGTATACATAACGTTTAATTTTTGTTTAATTTTAGTACATTACCTTTTGAAAACTTAATGATATTGTATTTTCTATGGGTAAATTCATTCATCACTCAACTATCTTCCCACTCCTATTTTAGTACTAAAATTTAAAAAAATCAAATTTAACTAATTAACTTTCAAATTGCTCATATTTTAATTACTATGAATTATTTTATTATTTTATTAATGTATAAATAAAAATTTAAAAAGTAATAGCTAAAGTGATTAATTTATGAGTAATCTGAAAGTTAAGTAATTAATTTTAAAAAATAAACTTTAGTGACCAAAATACGAGTGAGAAGATAGTTGAGTGACGAATGATGTAACTAAAATGTGTCACATGCAAATTACCCGTTAAGTTTTTAACGCCAATGTACTAAACTGAAATAAAAGCTAAATGTTAGGTATAATTTTAAAAAAAATGAAAGTTTAGGAACTAAAATGGACTATAATTGATAGTTTAAATACTAAAACGGACCAGAACTAATAGTTTAAGTATTAAACTTATAATCGGATCATCATAAAAAATTAATTATGAATATCTAAAATTACATAAATGTTTCTTCAATATGCATCTGTTGAAACATTTTAATATTTCGATATAACAATTTAAGTTAAATGGATTTTAAGATTTTCCAAATGATTTTCTAAGTATATTCGATATAACTATTCGAATATCAAAACATTACTCCAAATATTTCAAAAATCATTTTTAATCCTTACTTAAGTGTAAAATTAAGTTTTAATCATAAAACAATTTCAAAATAATTTTACAAAGTATTTCGAACCAAATCAAAGCCAAAAATTTCAGATTGCTCAGAGGGAACCGATTTCCCCCCATAGGAGGAACCGATTCCCCCCTGAATGGTTTGGCTCCGAGATTTCCAGAATGCTCGGAGGGAACCGATTCCCCCATAGGAGGAACCGATTCCCCCCTAAACATTTTTGTTCCGAGAATTCCAGTATGCTCGGAGGGAACCGATCCCCCCCAAGGGGGTACCGATTCCCCCCTGTTCAACGGTCGAAATATTTGAATTTTACACTTAGGGAACCGATTCCCTATGAGGGGGAACCGATTCCCCCCACGCTCCAAGCTATTTTATTAAATGTTTTCACACTAAAACGGCTATAATATCTTCTCTAATCATCCCCAACGTTCAGAAGTGATCCAAGGTGTATTTAAGCAAGCTTAGAAGCCATTGATCAGCAACAAGAAACATCAAGCAACTAGAATCAAGAGAGAATCAAAGAGAAAGCATCAAACCTCAAGTTTGAGCATTTCAAGCCTATTTTCATTCAATATTCATTTTACTTTCAAGAACACTTTTTGTGCTCAATTGTATTCATCTTTGAGTGTTCTTTTCTTTGTTCTAGAATTGTGCAAACATCTTACCTTGTGAGGTTTTCTTGTAAGTTTGCAAATTTGTAATCTTCTCTTTGAGAAAAGAGTGTTCTCAAGAGTTGGGGTATACTCTTGAGGGAATTGTAAGGTTATCTCTTTGGCCTCAAAAGAAAGAACAAATTAGTGAATTTGTTGGAAAATCCTTAGTGTGGATAGCTAAGGTAGTGGACGTAGACTTTGTTTGAGAAAGTCGAACCACTGTAAATCGCTGTGCAATTCCTTTCAATTTTCTGCAAAAGCTTCCACAAATTTTTTATTGCCAATTCACCCCCCTCTTGGCCAATTTCGTCATTCGATTAACTCAACAATTGGCATCAGAGCCTAACTCATTTGAAGGTTTTATCGCCTCTTGAGTCGATTCGGGAAGAGTTATATCGATTATTAAAGTCATCAATGGCCTCCGCTTCAAACTTCGACTCCGGTCTCGATTCGATGCCCGTCAACAAGCCTCCTTTCTTCAATGGAGCTAACTACGCCTATTGGAAGAATAGAATGATGTACTTCATTCAAGCAAGTGACATGGGAGCATGGAATGCCGTAGAAGAAGGATACATTAAGCCTATCACTCATCCAAGGTTGTGGAGTGAAGGAGATACAAAAATGTTCCAGCTCAACTCCAAAGCCATCCATATTATCTTTTGTGCTCTTGGACCAGATGAATACGGAAGAGTTTCATCGTGTACAACCGCCAAAGAAATATGGGACAAGCTTCAAGTCACACATGAAGGTACCGATGAGGTAAAGAAATCAAAAATTAGTATTCTAACGCATAGCTATGAAAATTTCAGGATGAAACCAAATGAAGACATCAAAGCTATGACGGATAGATTTTCAACGATTGTCAATGGTCTCAAATCATATGGAGAAATCATCTCAAATGAAAAGCTTGTGAGGAAGTTAGTCTACTCCCTCCCAAAATCATGGCAATCAAAGAAGACGGCAATCATCGAGTCTAAGGACCTATCGTCCTTAACTCTTGAAGAACTTATCGGTTCACTCCTCACTCATGAGATGATGCTTGAAGATGAGGTGGACCTTGATAAAGTTGAAGAGACACCAAAGGAGAAGGAGAAGAAGAAAAACATTGGAGTTGCTCTCAAATCCACAAAAGATGAGAGTGATTCTAATGATGATGATGATGACGAGGAAATGGCATTGTTTGCCAAACGGTTCAGAAAAATGATGAGACCTTACCGAGGAAGAAAATTCAAACGAAATGAAGGCATCAAAGATGAACCAAAAGAGAAGGACCCGATCATTTGCTATGAATGCAAAAAGCCAGGGCATGTCAAATATGATTGCCCACAATTGAAGAAGAAGGGTCAATCAAAGAATAAGCACAAGGCTCATGTGGCTACATGGAGCGATGAAGAAGGTTCCGATGAAGAAGAACAAGAAGTAGCGAACTTGTGCTTAATGGCATTTGGGGAAGATTCTAAGGTAACCTCTAACTCATCTGATTTTGATGATTTATCTTATGATGAGCTATTAGAGGAATATAATGGGTTGGCTTCGGATTATGAGAAATTATTTTTAAAATATAAAAATGATGTTTCAAAGTTAAAAAATGAAAATAAACTCAAATCCAAAACCAACAATGATCTTGAAAGTAAAATCAAAGATTTACAAATCAAACTAGAAGAGTTTGAAAAGAAAAATTTAGATTTGCAAAATTTACTTTCAAAGGTCAATGATGATCATCAAAAGAAAATTGATGATCTTAAAACTTCTTTTGATAAAGTTGGAACAAAACGTTTTGAAAAAAGAGAAAATTCAAAATCCAACTTTGTTAGAAAAGATTTTAGAAACTACAATCATAGATATCCTCAACGAACCTTAAATGGTAAAATCTTTAGAAGTATATGGGTTCCTAAATGACTCATTACTACTAAAGATAAAGATATCCTACACAAATGGATACCTAAGGGGACTAGGATTTTGGAAACTAATGAATATGGACCCAAAAGAATTTGGGTACCAAAAATCAAAAATTAATCTATGTTTGTAGGGAAAGGAGCATTGCTACAAGGCACAGGAAACAAATTCAAATTCATGGTACCTTGATAGTGGATGCTCAAGACATATGACCGGAGACAAAAGCCGGTTCATTGAGCTTAACGTCAAAAATGGAGGAGAAGTGACTTTTGGTGATAATTCAAAAGGTCACATTGAAGGTATTGGTACAATAGGTAATACATCTTCCATACAAATTAAAAATGTTTTATATGTGAATGGATTAAAGCATAATCTATTGAGTATTAGTCAATTATGCGATAAGGGATTCAATGTCTTGTTTGAAATTAATGGTTGTAAAGTTATTGACATTGCATCTAATCGGATTATGCTTGTTGGTCATAGAATAGGAAACATTTACATGGTGCATTTAGATTCTATTGATATGACTAATTTGTGCCTAGTTGCTAAGGATGAACATGATAGTTGGTTATGGCATAGTAGACTAGGACATGCTAGTATGAGTGTTTTGCAACGGCTAATTCAAGGTGATTTAGTTCGAGGGTTGCCTAAGCTTAAATTTGATAATGATAAAATCTGAGATGCTTGTGCTAAAGGAAAACAAAAGCGCGTTTCTTTTAAATCTATTAATGATGTATCAACTAGTAGAGTATTACAATTGATCCATTTAGATCTTTTTGGGCCAACTAGAACTACTAGCTTGGGAGGAAAACAATATGCATTTGTCTTGGTAGATGACTATTCTAGATACACTTGGGTTCTATTCTTAAGTACTAAAGATGAAGCATTAGAAAATTTCATCACATTTTCAAAAATAATCCAAAATGAAAAAGGTTACTCTATCACTAGTGTTAGAAGTGATCATGGAACTGAATTTGAAAATCTTGGATTTATTGAGTTTTGTAATTCTAATGGTATTAGCCACAATTTTTCAGCACCTAGAACCCCTCAACAAAATGGAGTTGTTGAGAGGAAAAATCGAACTTTAGAAGAAATGGCTAGAACCATGCTTTGTGAAAATAATTTGCCAAAATATTTTTGGGCGGAAGCCACAAATACCGCTTGTTATGTTGTAAATCGAGTAATGATTAGGCCAATTTTAAAGAAAACTCCATATGAAATTGTCAAAAATAAAAAGCCTAACATTAGCTACTTTCATCCTTTTGGATGTAAATGTTTTGTTTTAAACAACGGTAAAGAAAATCTTGGTAAATTTGATGCTAAAAGTGATGAAGGAATTTTTCTGGGTTTCCTTAAATTCTAAAGCTTATCGTGTATTTAATAAAAGAACTTTAGTTGTAGAAGAGTCTATACATGTTGTTTTCGATGATAATCCCCTTCTGAGGAAGGATTCTTCTGTTAATTATGATGTAGGTATTGTACAAGCAAATGACGTTAGACATGACGTTGGAGAATCATCATCAAAGGAAGAAACAAAAGATGAGGAAACTCATGATCCCCTCGAGAATCCAACCATTGAAGAAAGGGAAGTATCTTTTCCAAGAGAGTACAACTATGTCAAGGATGGTGAAATTATAGGTGGTCCATCAAAAGGGGTAACTACTCGATCTTCTCTTAGAAATATCTGTAATTATGTTGCATTTATTTCATGCATAGAGCCTAAGAACATCAAAGAAGCATTAAAAGATGAACATTGGATTATGGCTATGCAAGAATAATTAAATCAATTTGAGAGAAGTAAAGTATGGACATTAGTTGAAAGGCCTAGTAATAAATCTACTGTAGGTACTAGATGGGTTTTTAGAAATAAACTTGATGAAAGTGGTAATATAGTGAGGAACAAGGCTAGACTTGTTGCTCAAGGCTATACTCAAGAAGAAGGCATAGACTATGATGAAACATACGCTCCCGTAGCTAGGATGGAAGCAATTAGAATGTTATTAGCATTTGCATGTTTCAATGAATTTAAATTATATCAAATGGATGTTAAAAGTGCATTTTTAAATGGTTTTATAAAAGAAGAAGTGTACGTGGAACAACCTCCAGGTTTTGAAGATTCAAATTTTCCGGATCATGTTTTAAAATTGACAAAAGCTCTTTATGGTTTAAAACAAGCTCCTAGAGCTTGGTATGAAAGATTGTCAAATTTTTTAATTGAAAAAGGTTTTTTAAAAGGAAAGGTTGACACTACATTGTTTTTAAAGAGAAAAGGTAAAGATTTATTAGTAGTTCAAATTTATGTTGATGATATAATATTTGGTTCTACTAATGATGTTCTTTGTCAAGAATTTTCTAAGCTAATGCAAAGTGAGTTTGAGATGAGCATGATGGGGGAGCTCTCATTTTTCTTGGGACTCCAAATCAAGCAAAGAAAAAGATGGCATCTTCATTAATCAAGCTAAGTATGTCAAAGATATGCTCAAGAAGTTTGGACTTGAAAATGGGAAACCTCATAACACTCCAATGAGCTCTTCAACAAAGCTTGACTTAGATGAAGGAGGTAAATGTGTGGATGTTAAATTATATAGATCCATGATTGGCTCATTGCTTTATCTAACCGCAAGTAGACCGGATATTATGTTTAGTGTTTGCTTGTGTGCTAGGTTTCAATCATGTCCTAAAGAATCATATTTACTAGCTGTTAAGAGAATCTTTAGATACCTTAAGGACACTCCTAGTTTAGGACTTTGGTATCCTAGAGACTCTAGCTTTAGCTTGCATGCTTTTTCTGATGCGGATTATGGAGGATGCAAATTAGATAGGAAAAAGCACATCCGGTACTTGTCAATTCCTTGGAAATATGTTGATTTCTTGGCTTTCAAAGAAACAAAATTGTGTTGCATTATCTACCATTGAAGCGGAATACATTTCAGCCGGTAGTTGCTGTGCACAAGTTTTATGGATGAAACAACAACTTTTTGATTATGGAATTGAAGTAGGTACCATTCCTATCAAGTGTGACAATACTAGTGCTATTTGTCTCACTAAAAATCCCATCCAACACTCTAGAACTAAGCACATTGAAATAAGACATCACTTCATTAGAGACCATGTCACTAAGGAAGATGTAGTTCTAGAATTTGTTGATACTTTGCACCAATTAGCGGATATCTTTACAAAACCCTTAGACAAGGAAAGATTTTGGACACTTAGGAGAGAATTAGGTTTGACCAACCTATCTTCACTTAGTGTTTAAAATAATTTTAGCACTTTTAATAAATCTTGAAAAATGCTTATAATAATTTTTGATTGCATTCTTGCTATTAGTTAGGGGGAGTTTGTGATTCTTAGTGAAAATTAATTTTATGTTCAAAAATCGATTAAAGATTAATTTAATTGTTTGAACATAATTAATTTTTGATATATGAGTTGCCAATACCACTAGAAAAGATTAATTTAGCATTTTGTGCTTAAAAAATTGGATTTTAGCATTTTGGTGCAGAGGGAATCGATCCCCCCCCTGAGGGAACCGATTCCCCCTTTGAAGGGGAACCGATTCCCCCCACAGGGGAATCGATACCCCCCTGGGGTTCTGTTAAAATCGGGCAGAACACCCCCAAAATCCCAAAACCCTCTTCTCTCCCTCTCTTCCACCGTTCTTCATCTCCTACACCCTCAAATCTCCATTTTTGTCTCAAATCGACGATATTAATCGGAATTTACTTCAAATATCATCTTCTAAACATGTTGAAATCATTAAAGTCGTGCAAACAACATCTAAATCCCCTCAATCTTCATCTTTCAAGGTAATTTTTCTAAACTCTTTATTTCATTATTTTTGAACATAGGATTAGTTGTAATTAGTTCTAGGTTGAAATAGTGATCGAGCATTGCTTATTTAGGGATTAGAAACTAGATGTTACAACTAATTTCATCAAAAACACAAGAATTTTTCAAAAAATTTTAAATTTTCGAAATAAAAAAAATGTTATTTTTCAAATTATTGTGTTTTGATTAAATTATGTTGTTGTTATGAAAAACTATACATATTGTTTCTCAAAACCATATTTTTCAAAAGTTTTTCAAAAACTTTGCCCATTAGGATTGATTTAGAGAATCTTGAAATATTGAGGACTCATTTGAGTTTTGGGATTAATTGAATTGCATACATCTGTTTTAAAATTGCAGGTTATCCTATCTATTCCGATTTCCTTCACCATGTCAAATCCTAAACGTCCTAGGTCTTCATCTAGTCGTTCTAGTCGTCAACCAAATCCTCCTCCTATTCCTCAAAATCCTATTCCAAATCCTGATCCCAACTTGACTATCCAAAATTCGTGTTTCAATCATCCTGGGTCTAGAAATCACCGATATTGGTATTATCAATATTTCGATTCTTATAAAATCCGGGAAGAACGTATTCCTTCTCGTCAAGCTATGATAGCTATCGATTTTAAATATCTTCCCATTTTACAAGAATGGAAATTTGATAAACTATTTGATCTTGAACCCATCGTTTACCATCAACTTGTTCGTATATTATACTCTAATGCCGTTTGTATTAAAAATCAAGATGAAACCGAAACCATAGGAATTCGTTCCTACCTCCTAGGACAATTCTTATATATTGACCCGACATATATAGCCAATACATTTGGATTAGATAATGATGGTATTTCGAATGAAAAACAAATTTTAGGTTCTCGTTATAAAAGAAGAGATAGTGCGAGTGTCTTAGACCTACATGAGCGTTTTCTTCATCTAATGATTTCTTGGTGGTTTCGACCATCCGGAGGTCGTTATTCTACTCTTAGAGCTTTGGATCTTTGGTGGTTACATTGTTTCGAAAACCGTATTAAAATTAACCTACCTCAGATTTTTTTTGCTGAAATTGTTGAAACCGTAAATCTTGTTCCTAACAAGAAACTTTGTTCATCTCTAGTTTACGGTTACTTTTTGAGTAATATGTTTTCCAAAGCTGGGCTTAGAGTCGGTCTAGATTCCGTTTTTCCTCTTAAGAAACAAATAAATATTCTTTCTTTAACGAGAGCGGGATGGGTAAAGAACAAAGAAACCGGTGAATGGGTTCGATCTTCTACTCCGGGAGCTAGTTCTTCACAAGCTCCACCCGAAGCTGACGAAGATCCCGAGCTTGAGCAATTAATGCAAGATATTGATGAAGCCGAAGATGAGCCTGATCAGCCCGAAGAGCAGCCCGAGGAGCAAGCACAACAAACGCATCAAATGCCTCCATATTTTCAATCCTTTATGGAGACATTCGATTTCCGATACGCTACCATGGACTCGCGCTTTTCCTCTATAGAGTCTCATTTATCCACAATGGGAGCTCAACAATTAGAGATTCTTCGGGAGATGCGTGCAAACAATGAATCAACCAACGCTCGTATCAATGAACTAACTCATGAAATGGCTGCTATGCGAGCCCGTTTTCCTCCTACCGATCCGGATGCTTGATTTTATGTTTAGCTTTAAAACTTTGAACAAAATGAATATTGTTTCAACATTTTGAATTGTTTGATTTTGTGGATTGTTGGATTTTGGATTTATGGATAATGTGAACTTATATGTTTGGTGTTTTATTCATTTTTGCATCATTTACATCATCATTAGCAATATGACCAATTTTGCCATATCACATTATTTATAAATATTGATTTATTAAACTAATGACTAACCTCTCTTTTGATTGTGATCTTAGCAGCTTAAGCTTATAATTAATAAATCAATTGGCTAAATAATTTCAAAACCTTGTTTTACAATGTCTTTTTGATTTAACAAAAAGGGGGAGAAGAATAGGTGTTAAATGTTTTACATGATAAATTGAAGAAGTGTTAAAGTAAGGGGGAGTAATTTCAAAACTTGATTTCAAAAATCTTAAAATTACTAAAATGTTTTGTTATATCAAAAAGGGGGAGATTGTTGAAACATTTTAATATTTCGATATAACAATTTAAGTTAAATGGATTTTAAGATTTTCCAAATGATTTTCTAAGTATATTCGATATAACTATTCGAATATCAAAACATTACTCCAAATATTTCAAAAATCATTTTTAATCCTTACTTAAGTGTAAAATTAAGTTTTAATCATAAAACAATTTCAAAATAATTTTACAAAGTATTTCGAACCAATTCAAAGCCAAAAATTTTAGATTGCTCAGAGGGAACCGATTCCCCCCAATAGGAGGAACCGATTCCCCCCTGAATGGTTTGGCTCCGAGATTTCCAGAATGCTCGGAGGGAACCGATTCCCCCATAGGAGGAACCGATTCCCCCTAAACATTTTTGTTCCGAGAATTCCAGTATGCTCGGAGGGAACCGATCCCCCCCAAGGGGGTACCGATTCCCCCCTGTTCAACGGTCGAAATATTTGAATTTTACACTTAGGGAACCGATTCCCTATGAGGGGGAACCGATTCCCCCCACGCTCCAAGCTGTTTTATTAAATGTTTTCACACTAAAACTGCAATAATATCTTCTCTAATCATCCCCAACGTTCAGAAGTGATCCAAGGTGTATTTAAGCAAGCTTAGAAGCCATTGATCAGCAACAAGAAACATCAAGCAACTAGAATCAAGAGAGAATCAAAGAGAAAGCATCAAACCTCAAGTTTGAGCATTTCAAGCCTATTTTCATTCAATATTCATTTTGCTTTCAAGAACACTTTTTGTGCTCAAATTGTATTCATCTTTGAGTGTTCTTTTCTTTGTTCTAGAATTGTGCAAACATCTTACCTTGTGAGGTTTTCTTGTAAGTTTGCAAATTTGTAATCTTCTCTTTGAGAAAAGAGTGTTCTCAAGAGTTGGGGTATACTCTTGAGGGAATTGTAAGGTTATCTCTTTGGCCTCAAAAGAAAGAACAAATTAGTGAATTTGTTGGAAAATCCTTAGTGTGGATAGCTAAGGTAGTGGATGTAGACTTTGTTTGAGAAAGTCGAACCACTGTAAATCGCTGTGCAATTCCTTTCAATTTTCTGCAAAAGCTTCCACAAATTTTTTATTGCCAATTCACCCCCCTCTTGGCCAATTTCGTCATTCGATTAACTCAACAGCATCAATAATCTAGAAAGATTAGTCAATTGATTTGATAGAAGCTTTCTTTTTCTAATCAAACAATATGTAGATACAGAGACATATATAAGATTTTATATTAAAAAAATAAACGTATAAAATTTTAGAGGATAAAATTGAAGTCAATTAGAATGACATAAAAGTTACCAATGACATCATTACAACTAGAGATGGGCATAGAACCTGACCCGACCCAACTTGATCGGGTCAGTTTTTTTTAAAAAATTTCGGGTTTGGGTCTAATTTTTTTAAAGGTGATGTTTAGGTTTAGTTAGATTCGGGTTTAAGGTAAAAATACATTACCCGAAAAAATATAATTTTACATTATATATTTAGAAATAATTACAATAATATCCATTTATATTTTTTCAATTAAATCACTATTTATATTGAATAAAAATAATATTTTTATTATTTTGGTTCCATCGTCGCTTGCTCCCATTGGGCCTTAGTATCTCGCACCTATTTATATCATTTAGTAATTAAGGTTATTATTCAATTAGATTAATTAATAGTCTATTAATTTAATGAGATGGGACATCAAATCTTTTAATTAAGTTTATAATTTTGAATCATGATGTTTTAAATTAAAAATATTTAAATTAATCATATATTTTTTATAATAAATCTATATAATATTTTATGCGTATTAATCAACCAATAAAACGAACAATAATAGTTAAAAAGGGTAAATTTCATGTTTAGTACATAAATTGTTAGTTTTGGTCCATTTTAGTATCAAAACTTTCAATTTTTCAAAACCACACCTAAAGTATAGTTTTTTTTTTCATTTTTGTACCCGCCATTAAAACTTTAATTTTTGTTTCATTTTAGTACTATGTTTAAAATTCAACGTTATGTTTTGAAAAAAATGAAAGTTTAGGTGCTAAGAGGGGCAAAAACTAATAGTTTAGATACTAAACACGTTAAGTTTTTAACGACGGATACTAAAATGAAATGAACCTAAACATTAAATATAGTTTTAAAAAATAAAAAAATTAAGCATTAAAACCATGGTTATCAAAACCGTACCGGGCCGGTCGGTTCAACCGGTTGAACCGTGAACCAGTGGCCTGTCCGGTCCGGTTAACTTCCAAAATCAGTTTTTGTAATGAACCGATTGAGAACCGGTAGAATCGGCTGAAAAACGATGTGAACCGTCGATTCTGTTTTTTTCTTTTTAAAAAAATTGAACCAAACGACGTCGTTAGTTAAACAAGCCGAGTCGAACTTGAGTATTGCTGAGCTCGACTCGAACTCAAAAACTTTAAAAGTAAACTCAACTCGACTAAAAAACTCACGAGCTAAAAATTATCAAGCTCAACTCAAACTCAAAATATAATATTGAAACTTGAACTCGAAAAGGCTCGAACTAAAAAAAAATTTAGAAGCTCAATTGAAGTCTGAAACTCGAGCTCGATTGAAGTGAAAGAATAGTTCGCTATGTGCTCACCAAAAGGTTCCATGATTTTGAATGTCAAATTACCTCTATTATTTATAGAAGTCAGTTGGGATGCTCTTCTATGTTTCTTAGCCACGTGAGATTGTTTTGTTCTCTTATTTTTGCTCTTCTATGCTCTTTAGACGTTTTTCTGTAGTGATGTATATATTAATATTGCTTTGAATATTATGTAATTTTTTTTAAAAAAAAATATTATTTTATATAATCCGGTTCAACCCGATTGAACCACGGTTGAACCAATGAACCAATACTTTCACCGGTTTAAAGTTTGATCTAAATTTAAAAATACTGATTAAAATAGATCAAAAATGATAATTTAAATATTAAATACGTAGCTTAAACTACCGTTTTCATTATGAATATGTATAATATTTAATTTACATTAATCGACCAATAAAACGAGAATGACTAAAAAATATAATTGAGGACACTAGAGTGCGTCCTCGAAGCCCATAGGCTTTTAATCACTAGCCCAAATAAGGGCCTTGTTCTAATATAAACCCTAGCTGCTCTTCGCATTTGCTTACTCCGTCCTTTATAGTGTTTTCCTCCGCCGTTCTTAGTCACAGAAAAGCTCGGAAGAAGCTTTAGGAGTTGCAGAAATGGTAAATCTCAAAACCCAATGTCACTGAATCCCCTTCTGTTACATCGTCACCTTAATTCTATGTTTTTTTGCTTTGGGTGAATTTTTCTCAATATTTTATCTTATATTCGTACTGTTTTCCAGATTTTAATTAACGTTTTAGGAAATCGATTTAGCCGACGAACACTTGAGAATGAATACTTGGTTTAGAATTTATATAATATTTGTAAAATTTTTATGATTGGTATTTATACATTGTACTAAACAGGTATTACATTGAAAGATTTGTCTAATTCTTAATTCAGCTAAAAGAATTAATTTTTGTGTTGCTATGCGAGATGAGTAACTTCGTTGTTAAATACTCAAAAGTGTTGCTTGAACAATTTCTCACTGATTCTAGTGGTATAATTGGAAGCCTTGTTATGGATCAATGCCCTTATTTAGAAGGGTTTATTTTTTATATTTCTATTAACTTTGTTGTTAAATGTAGGGTCCCAAGAGAGGTGGAAAGGTGGCAGTGTCTGCCAAGAAGAAACAAGTAAATTTTCATTAATTTCTTTACATCGAAACGCTAAACCCTTCAAGTAACACTATTGTGTTCTCACCTTCTGTTTGTCATTTTGATTTTTCAATATTAGGAGAAGGTTGCGAATCCGTTGTTTGAGAAGCGGCCGAAGCAGTTTGGTATTGGAGGGGCTTTACCTCCTAAGAAGGATCTGCATCGATTTGTGAAGTGGCCCAAGGTTGTTCGCATTCAGAGGAAGAAGAGGATCCTCAAGCAGCGGTTGAAGGTTCCACCAGCATTGAACCAGTTCACCAAGACACTCGACAAGAACTTAGGTTTGCGCTAAAATCTTTGCTTCTTTCCTATTTATGTATTAGTTTTAC
Organism: Hibiscus syriacus; assembly: GCF_006381635.1. Lineage (NCBI taxonomy): Eukaryota > Viridiplantae > Streptophyta > Magnoliopsida > Malvales > Malvaceae > Hibiscus > Hibiscus syriacus. Next base: position 1,427,702 of record NW_024063432.1, read on the forward strand.
CATGTTTGATATGAATGGATTCTCCCGTTACAAACTTACAATCTTGTTCCGTGTTAACTTTGCATGGATGCTTGTATGGTATGAGTTTGGGGAAATGGATTTGTAATGTAAGAAGTTAAATGTATCAGTTCTGAATGTTCTCCCTATAATTTGTTTATTTGAGAAAAGGAATGTTTGTGGAAATTGGTGAATGTTGGAGAATTCCCACATTGACAACATGGTAAAGGTGACTTTTTGAATTTGTGATAGGTAATTGAAGATGGTGTTTATCGAATTTATAATTTTTTGGACTCGAGTTATTAAGTGAATCAGCACAAACTTGTTTGTTACTGTTTATATTTATACTTATTCTGCTATGTTTGCTCTTGCATTTTGTTGATTACCTGCACATTTTTTAATCATTTTTTATAGCCTCTTGCATATGTGTACCGTGCACACTCTCACTGTAGATTATCTTTTGTAACGGTTGGGATGAAGTTTAATCGTTATTGGGTCATTTTGTGTCCTCTTACAGCAACAAATCTGTTCAAGTTACTCCTCAAGTACAGGCCAGAGGACAAGGCGGCCAAGAAGGAACGTCTCCTGAAAAGGGCCCAGGCTGAGGCTGAAGGCAAAGCACCCGAGTCTAAGAAACCAATTGTTGTGAAATATGGTCTTAACCACGTTACATACCTTATCGAGCAGGTCACCCTTTAATTTCCGTGTATTTCATCAGTTTAGCAACTTCAGTACTGTACATTTATCATGTTGAAGTACTTAAAAATAATATTTCTTTTGTAATATCCTCTGCAGAATAAGGCACAATTGGTTGTTATTGCTCATGATGTCGATCCCATAGAGTTGGTAGTGTGGCTCCCGGCTTTGTGCAGAAAAATGGAGGTCCCTTACTGCATTGTGAAGGGAAAAGCACGTTTGGGATCGGTAAATTTCTTCTACATTTCCTTCATTTTCTGCCAAATTACAGAGCTAATGAGAAGGTTACTTATTTGTGTTGGTGTACTACTGCAGATTGTCCACAAGAAAACTGCATCTGTCTTGTGCTTGACCACAGTTAAGAACGAGGATAAGATGGAATTTAGCAAAATCCTCGAGGCAATCAAGGTAAGAATATGCCTGCAATATATTCGAAGTAATTTACGTTGAGAAGTTATACGTCATTTTATCCACTTGTGCTGTACATTGCAGGCCAACTTCAACGACAAGTACGACGAGAATAGAAAGAAGTGGGGAGGCGGAATCATGGGCTCCAAGTCGCAAGCCCGGACCAAAGCAAAGGAGAGGCTTCTTGCGAAGGAAGCTGCACAGAGGATGAATTAAGAGGAACGACACACCATTAGTCATCGTTCGTGTTTTGATTTAATAGTCTCGTGTAGTAAGTTACAATCAATTTTCGACTTGTTCTACTCTTTTCCCTTACCGACATTGATATCTATTTTTGTGGTTGAACTTTCTAAATGCCCAGTACCTGCCGCTTGTGGTGCACTTCTGTGATTTTCTTGAACTATCAATCAATGTTTTGTTTTGCATGTTAGTCAAATTCTTCTAGTTTTGGACCGATAATCCCATCGGTTCGAACTTGCATGTAATTATGTACAAATCACATATACAAGGCTTAACCTATATGGGGAACAACACACTACATTTCCCCCACTAGGGAACAAAGATTTATGAACAAGATTTAATGAGTTTGAAGCTTTGGAAACTCGGTATTTTGAAGAGGTTCCCAAACAGGAAGCTTCTGGTTGTCTCTTTGGGGCACAAAAGGGAGTGCCTTTAACCTTGAGGCAGCCTTGTCCTATTTCATTTTGGATCAAATCCACAGTTTTGGGGTCACAACACTGTTCCCTCCCACATCGGGCACCTGATAAAGCGAGTTTAAACCAGTAACAGGCTAACTATAATTAAAACATTAAAGGATCTGACCAAAATATATGATATTCTTGTAAGGTTTAAGGAAATAAATTAGATATAAAATTATTTTTTAATGATTTCTTTGATATTTAGCCATAGTTTAAAAATAAATTAAATATTAATTTTTTTAATATTATCATATCATCTATTTAATGGACAGTTGAATGATCTTTTTTTACAAATCGATAATATTAATTACAATTTTGTTAAAAATTAATAGGGGTGTAAATGAATAGAGCGTTTGGTAAACTGTTCGTATAACGTTTGTTTATTAGGATAAATAAAAGAGTATAAACAAAATTTTCATGTTCGTTAAATAAACGAACGAATACGAACAAATATGTGTTCGATTCATTTATGTGCACGAACAAACTCATTCAGAAGTTTGTTTAATTTTCTTGCATATTAAATATTAGTGAAATTACATACTAAATTGAATACATGATAAAATTTAGAGGTTAACTATGAACCCTAAAAGATTTAAGCATCAGTTGTGTAGTTTACCATTTCCCCTAATTATAACACCAAAAACTCTTTTCTCCTATAGCTTTTCCCTTCCAGCCCGTTGTTCGTCTCTAAATGTTTACGGATATTTATAAATACTGTTAGTGTGTTTTAAGATTGTTTTTTTGTTATTGTGGATGTTATATAAGTTTTATCACGTAGTTTTGTTGAATTTGTTCTTTTCGATTTATTTGGTAACATTTTTAAACATATATAATTAAATATGTTTGCGAACGCTAAATGAATATGTTAAATGAAGACTAACCGAGCGTTAAACGAACATGTTCGTGAACGTTAAATGAACACGTTCGCGAATATTTAAATGAACTTGTTCACGAACATTAAACGGACACGTTTGCGCACATTAAATCAACGAACACGAGCACCTTCAAAAATGGATAAACGAACACGAACATGATAAATTAAACAAATACGAACCGAACATTAACACCTTAAAAAACAGAAGAACACAAACATAGTCTTGTTCGTTCAAACTCGATTCATTTACAACCCTAAAAATTAATAATATTAATGATTAATTTTAATTTTTTTTTAAGTTTTAATGATTGAAACAAAAAAAAACTCAAATATTAATAATCTAAAGGTTTAAGTATACAAAAGGTGTCTAATTTATATTTTTTTTTTAGTTTAGTGTCTATCGTTGATTTTGTTACGCTTTGGTGCCTAACGTTTCATTTCATTATTCAAAATGGATCAAGCCGTGACGGACCATTAAGTTTAACCGTTAACCCATTAAAAACGCCACTTGACATATTTTTTAATATTAAAAAATGATTTATGAAAACAATAAATTATTTCGTTCAAGTTTGGTGTCTAGCATTTCTAGATCAATGGTGGAGAAGAGAAAGAGAGAGAAATAAACGTTAAACACTAAACTGGAACGAAATAATTTCTTATTTTTCATAAATCGTGTTTTAATATTAAAAAATATGTCAAGTGACATTTTTAATGAATTAATGGTTAAACTCAATGGTCCGTCACGACTTGACCTATTTTAAATAACGAAATAAAACGTTAGACACGAATCCGTAACGAAATAAATATTATACACTAAACTGAAAAAAACATAGTTAGATTGGGCACTTTTGTACACTTAAAGCCTACCCTAAATAATATATAAACATCATCTAAGCATATTTCCAAATTTGGTAGGAATAAAGACTCACGCCATTTGCAAAAAGCGTCAACGAACATAAGTCTGATTGATCGTCCATCAAAAGAAACCATGGCAAATCCTCATATTGAAGCATTCGAATATCTCGATGTCCTCACTAAAACCGGTAAAAAAACCCGGCATTTCCAAGCCCAGGTACGTCTCTTAATTGTTTTGTAATCTTCACTTGTTATTTGTAGCTTCTGTAAATTGGGTCATCAAAACTTTTGTCAAATAGTATGCTGGTTCCTTCAAAATGGTAGTGATAAGTCATTTTTTTATTTGTTTTTTTTAAATTTCTTTCAATCAAACCCTAAGTTTTAGTGGATGATTAAATTGAATGTTTTTAAGTGGGTGGGTCGGGGTTGCTTTTGGTCATTGAAATCGGAACTGGGAATTGAAAAGTTGCAAGCTAGAGCTAGGGATACATGCATTCGATATGAAAGATATTATTTTAAGTATAGTTTGGTAAAGTTTTGATTATATAACTATTATTGTCAACCAGGGAAAAAGTTTTGATTATATAGAGTTTGGTCCTGATTTCTGATTTTCTTGGACATTTTCAGAAGATATTGATTTTCATACTCTTAACTAAAACATAAGTTGTGAATTGTACATAGATGACATGTGTATATAGCTTTGAACAATGAGAGTTTGGTTATTCATTTCCTTTCATTAGATTGAAAGTTGTGTATCTTGCTTCTTTTTATTCTTTTCATTCAATTTATCTGGTCATATAATTAATTGGCTCTAATGGTTATCTTGTTATGATGTACACATTGCTTATGATTTCTATACAGTTGTTTCTTGATATGTGACGCATTGTGTGTTCCTTGCAGGGGAGATGTCCATCGTGATGGGGATTACCATCGAGCAGTCCATGTTTGGATTTTTTCTGAGAGTACGCAGGAATTGCTTCTCCAAAAACGTGCTGACTGCAAGGACTCCTGGCCAGGGTTGTGGGATATCTCCAGTGCTGGCCATATATCTGCTGGTGATTCATCACTGATAACAGCACAGTATGTGAATCCAACTTGACAAGTCTATGATGCTGTTTCTTTCATAAGGCTTTCTTATGCATTTGAAGTGCTGTTTCTGTTTGTAATCTTTCTGTCTGTTTCATGCAAAGATAGTCTCCCCATATTCTTGTTTGTCAATTCTACTCTGTTGTTGTATACACTTGCTAGATTTGGTTAATATATTTCATTTAAATATCTAATTGATTGTTTTCTAACTGATGTTAAACTAGTGGTCCCTAAAGTCGCCAAAAAACCTTTTTGTTGGGGAGTGAGGACATCTGAGTCATTTTTTCTTTTATATTTTTCTTTTTAAATCCCAATCCTTGAGCTCAACTTGATACACAGTTACATATTAGCACTTTTTAAAATATTCTGTCTTTCCTTTTATCAGTCTAAGGTAAGTCATTCAAGAAATTCATTCTTTCATTTTCTTTATTAGTGACCTATTATAACTATAAATTCTGAAGTAAAGGTCCAAAATTAATGTTGACTATTATTCACAATGTTCAATTTATTTAGAGCTAATTTTATCTTATCTTATGTTTACCTTAGTGATGCATTCTTAAAGTACTGCGCTTTAATGGTAGTGTATAGTTTTGCTCCCCTATTTTTTAGTAATAGGAACTTAGTTTGTCTCAGAAAGTAAAACGATTAAAAGAAAGAACATAAAAGAAAGGAGAGAAAAATCTTTGTCCAACCCAAAAAGATAAAAAAGGAAACCTTTTTATATTTTGAACTTTTATTCAATCATCTAAAATCAAATATCAAAGTTCGCAGGGTTTAAGGATACTAAAGCCAAAATATCTAAAATTAATTGTATGGAAAAAATTAAATTTAAGTTTTAATGGCTTTCGGAAAAGGGAAATAGAAAAATTTATTTGTACCAGATATTGTATCATGGTTAATTTTTGTAACCTTTTTTAAATGACAATATTCCCATATAAGCATCTTATTTGCAGACACTTTTTAGACTGCATGTCCAAAACTTTATGCAGATGACCAGCCTGAGACTTGGATACATAGCGGAAACTAAGAGAGATAGGTTTTTGGTTGTCATTAGCCAAGATAGTTGTTATTTTTTTAGCATCTAATTGCAGTGAGTAATAACATTGACATTAGCCACGATAGTTGTTATTTTTTAGCATCTAATTGCTGTGAGTAATAACATTGTCATCAATGATTGCTGGTGGCCTAAAATGGTAGACTCGAGAATAATGGGATGCCCAGTGGATGGTAGCTAGCAAAATGTGTGGTCAACTCCTGGTAATAGTAATTTAAATCCTCCGAGAAATCACCTAATAATTTTCCAAACATAAAATCACCCTTTCCCCTAAAGTCTAAGCTTGATTTTTTTTGACCGAGCAAATAGATCATTCGACTAAATCTCTTGTATTACCAAAAAACATAGGAGAACATGAAAATACATTCTTCAAGCTATATTTTGCCAAAAAAAAGCCTTTTGATATTGTCAGCTAACAGCTTGGACCAACCATCGCAGGAAAATTGGTGATTACTTTATATTTGTGAATTAAGACTGATTGGGTTTAGTTCCTACTAAAATGAAGATACTCAACATTGAGTGTTTTCAGAAACATGAAATATGACTGCCCTTATTTAGCTTAAATGCACCATCATGGTAATTTCCATGATTCCTTTACCAAATTTGTGTGTTTGCACTATCAATTGTTTGAATCCTTTTAATATTGAGCTGTATTGTCATCTGCTTTGTGATTATAATGAGCTTATGAAGTGGTTTTACTGACTCCCTTCTACTTTAAATCTTCAAGACCTCATGGTATTTAATACGAGAAATACAATTTGAATTTGAGCACATGGCCCTTCTATTCCTAACAACAACTATCTGGAAGATGATCTTATTGCCCGTTCCTCTGTTAGTAACTTTCAACACAAGAAATTCCCTGGAGATCAGTATCTATTTTTTTCTCCCTTGCTAGGCCCAATTTTTCAATCTTCCCCCACATTTCTTACTTGGTGAACATATTACTGTCAGAAAGTTTTCCCTTTGTGGTTGATCTGATTTTAAAACACAGTGCTTGCAAAATATCTTATTGATTCAGGAGGGAACTTCAAGAAGAACTAGGGGTGATCCTCCCAAAAGATGCATTTGAGTTGATCTTCGTTTTTCTTGAAGAATGGTTAGTTGATAAAATAATTTTTTCCTTTGGTAATATTTACTCTTCTCCTTGTAATGTAATTGCTGCGGCTGAATAGACGACTATGATTCTTTGTTGGTGATCTTGGCAACATTTTCTTTGGTTTTTATGCTTTGCTAGAACCATTGGTGAATTAATTTATGGTGCTAATGCTATTGCTGTCTTTCTGAATTCAAGTCTATTTTGTGTTTGTCAGGGTTCAATTTTTTCAATAAACAATAATCATTTGGAATCTATTCTTATCCAAAAAAATAATCATTTGGAATAAATTTACTAGGAAAAGCATTGTTATAATTTTCGTTGTAAGTTCATAGTTGTATTGAGTTTCTTTTTCTTAGAAAAGAGTGTTTTGATATATTGTTTTTTCTGAGGTATGCTGCATCAATCCCATGCAATGAGTAACACCATCTAGGCATTAAGTTTTTACCTGGTCTGCATCACTTTCAATCTATCATTATTAACATTACAATTCCATGTTTATTTTCTTTGAATTTTCTGTTTAATTGATTAATTTCAGTATTGTTAGTATGGTTTAGTGGTTTTGTGATGTTTTAATTTCCTTTTGACTTAAAAAATGCTGTTTCGTCTGATTGTAGCGTCACAAACAATGGCAAATTCATCAATAATGAATACAGCGATGTATACCTAGTAACAACTCTAGATCCAATTCCTCGAGAAGCCTTTACACTTCAGGTAAGGAAGTTAATCATTATTCTCAGTTGAACATATCAACTCATTCAATGTTATTTGATATTTATATACCAAATTCTGTAGTTGTTTTCTGACAAGTACTTTCGATGTCTATAAAAAGTTGAGATGAACAATAACAGTCAGAAGTATCATTCAACATTTCATTGGTTTTCTTTTCTAATTTTCTTTTTGATGAAGTATGGATTAATTTTCTTTCCATTCGAAAACTGTCCAGTGATGACGAAGTTGGCAAGAGTGAAATATCTAGGGTTAGGTATGCTTTATCATGTCAAGTTTAAACGTCACTTGTAAGGAATGAACATATCGAATTTAACTTCAACACTGAAGCCCTTCTACATGGAAGAGATACCAATTCCTGCTTGTATTTCAATCTGTTTTCAAGCTGCTACTTTTGTCACTAATATTTGATTAGAAAGTTCCTTGCTGATCTTAAGTGATCTCTGAGAAAAAATGTCATTGTCAGTGATGAATAAGTGGAAACCAGTTGAACTTCTCTCTCTCCCTCCCCCCCCCCCCCAAATAAAATAAAATAACCTTCCAAAAAATTTTGGACTGCTGAAGCATAAGTACAATTTAACTTTTGGTGCCTCTTTTAATGTTTGATCACACGTATTTGTTAGAAAATCCATTTTTTATGGTTAGTTTGAGAACCTATCAGGCATGCACAAATTTGCAGCAGAATCCCTATTTTTATGTATATTATTATAGCTTTCGGGTCTTTATTCTTTGGACTGAGGTCTCATTATATGGATTTCCATCTTTACCGTGATTGTTCTCCTTTGAGTTGGTTTTATTTAAGGCTGTTGATGGTATGTGGTACTTAATCAATGGTTCATTGTATATTTTTTTACAATCATATATGAAAGTCATGCTTTGAAAATGTCATTGGTGAATGGTAAATAGGGAATAGTGAAAAGTAATGTTTTCTTGCTATAAAACTATCTGAAAATGTGAATGTTTCTTATTAGCTTTTTGTTTGGTGACAGGATACTGAAGTCTCTGATGTAAAATACATTTCTGTTAGGGAATATAGAAGTCGCCTAGCTGAAGCGGATCCTAAATATGTTCCTTATGATGTAAATAAACAATATGGTCTTCTCTTTGATATAATTACAAAAAGGTGAGCTAAGTAGGCCATGATATTTAACAAAATAGTTGTCCAATTCATCTAAATGTCATATTCATGTTGTTGTTAAGATTTCAAATACTTGCCTTAGGTACAAAGAGAACAATGAGGCACGCAGTCAAGTTCTACAAAAGCAACTTCGTCGTTATGCTCCTGTTTCTCTGACTGCAGAGGTTCTTAACTTTCTGCAATTTTAATACTAGCTACTCTGCTTTTCTTGGTTGTTGTAACTACAAATGCATCTCAATAACTTATCTGCATGTTACTGTGTTCCTTGTGGCCAACTTCCGCAATTCATTCAAATATTGTATAAATATAACAGTCATACCTTCCAAGTTCCAAGTATGTATTGAATTATTTACCAAATCTATTCCCTCATTGCAGTTGACAGGGCTTAACGATGCTGACATGGAGGCTTTGGTATTACTTATTAAGGCTGCAATGATTATGGATGAAATCTTTTATGTGCAGGTTGTATTTATGCATATGAGTTGACAAAACATCACACACAAGTACATATATTCACACAAACATCTGCTCTGGTCTTATAGCATGTCTCTTAAGCCACTAGCTAGAATAGCATTGTCAGTTTATTTTGGCATGAAGAAAAGAAAATTTGTGCCATTGAATTGATGGTCCAATGCAAAAATTGACAAGAACAAATGCAATATAACTTTTACTTAATATATATGGAGCTCGGTAAAGATGAGTTGTTTTTTAGTTGGCAAACAGAAGACGAGTTCATAATAACAATGCTTTGCTAGTGTACTATTACAAAATTGGTGGTCTTGATTGATCTCTTTCATAACACTTCTGCAATAGTCTTTGGGGTATCTAATTCACTTGTTGCTTCTCCTGTGAAAAGTTGTTTTCAGTTCAATGAGTCAAGTGGTATTATAGGAGCAATTCAGTGCGTCAGGTGATATTACAGGAAAGTAGGAAAGACATTATGAAGGCATAAGTCTATTATTCCCCAGAAAGTAAATGCAAAAGATAACTTATATTGCTAGATTGGAATGGTAGAATCTTTCTTGAACTAATGGCACGACCTTGAATAAATTTTAGATAAGAATGCATCGTCTAGTAACTTGTGGAAATATATTTGGATAGACATATTTAGGATGCAATTCAGATTAGAAGTATTCATTATCACTATAGGATTTTGAGCTGGTTGCAAAAGGGCGTGCATGATAAATCATTGAAAATGAAAATTTTCAATGTTCTAATGTTTCAAAGTTTACTATTTTAGAAACCACTTAAATAAAATTCCAACAGAGAAGTGTTACAAAACATAGGTATCTAAGATTTACTTAATGAATTAAATCATTAAGGAAAGTTTTATTATTTGATTACATGAGCCATTATGTCCATTTTAGATTTTTACCTTTTCCTTTCACTTCTATTTCTTTTTTTTGATAGGAATGAAAGGCCTCGTTAAAAACCCCCTTCTTGATTAAGGAGCTTGATAATAAGCTCCTTAATCAGCGGAAAGAGGAAAAGAGTGCCTTTAATTTTATTTCTAATGGAAAAATTACATAAGATACAACCATTACACCAATAACAGTTCATAAAACTTAAAAACATCCCCTGGCATAAAAGCCTTTACAATACATAAAACTTACCCCCCTGCCTCCCCATTGCACGCTCTTGGAATTCACCTCACTGAATGTACCTTACTAGTGATGAATGTACCTCACGACAGCCATTGAAAGGAGGAGAAGAGTACATTTTTTTGATAGGAATAACAGGCCTCATCACAAACCTCCTCCTTGATTAACGGAGTCTGATAATCAGCTCCTTAATTTAACCACTCAAGTAGCAACCAAAAACCTAAAACTCAAACAATAAAACCCACTGATAATGCCTAACAATCAACCAATTCCCATCTTTGCTAAACTATCAGCCTCCCCATTACACGCCCTTGGAATCCATCTAACTGAGTGCACCCTATCCGAGAAGAGTGATGAAATCTCCTTAACTAAAGGTAAGATAAAAACAGGGGCCAAAGTTGGGGTCAATATCCATTCCACAGCCGACTTGCAGTCACTTTCCACAATCAACCTTCCAACAGTAACCCAACAAGAAGACAAATAGATTTCAATTCCTCTCTTAATAGCCTTTAACTCCGCAACCTGGGGGGGACCTTGACCTATATTTTCTGAAAAAGTCAGAAGAAAGTTGTTGTTCCAGTCTCTCAAAATACCTCCTATACCTCCATTTGTGCCATCAAGTCTAACAGCTCCATCAACATTCATCTTCAAAAAATCAACAGGGGGTGGGAACCAACGAATCACCTGAACATTCTTAGGATTAAGAGCCTTAATACCATCTGCAAGAGATGGATCACCAATCAGCACATCCTCCTGAATAGGAAACTTAGGGTACTTGGCTAGAAACCATTTAGATAACCTGAATCTAGCAATAAAAAACAGAGACATCCTATCAAGGGGAGCACCTTCGAACACCATTGCGTTCCTAGCTTTCCAAATCGACCAAAATACTACTCCCGGAATAAATTTCCAAATCAACGATTTCCCCCTCAGTTCACCCCAAGAGCTGATCAAAGAAGGTGGGTCCTTTGGAAGTACCAAAGCTATAACCCAAAAGCTTACTATCTTATACCATAGTTCCCAAACTACAACACACAAAATAAATAAATGTTGCACTGATTCCACTTGTTCCTTACAAAAAAGACACAGAATTTCATCCCCTAGCTGCATTCCTCTCTTCACCAATTCTTCTCTCACTGCCACTTTCTGATGAGCTAGCTGCCACAGGAAAGCTTCAACACGAGGAGGAGATAATCCCTGCCACACCCCTTTAAACCACATATCAGAACCCCCCGACACCTTCCCGAGTACATTTCTACAAGATTTTACTGAAAACATTCCATCCCCACTTGCAGACCAAGAAAGAAAGTCTTCTACTGATTCTGTCAGTTTAAAGTCATTCAGTTTTGTCATCAATTCCACCCACTGCTCCAATTCCCAGTCACACAAATTCCTTCTGGTTTCGACGTTCCACACCCAACCATTCGAATCAAAACAACCAAACTCAGCAACCTTACCCCATCTGTTTGTAGACAACACATACATTCCAGGGAAAAGATTTTTTAAAGGAAACTTTTGATCAATAATTAATTTACATCAAATACCAGGCAAATTTTTACAAACAAAAAAACTCAGCACTTAATTTTTCCAAACTAAAACATCTGTACTTGTTTTTTAGTGTTTAAAATTTCAGTATATCAAGTAGCATCTAAAACATTTTGCCGATGTAACCTTGTTTTAATGAATTATTGTTTCCCAGTGTAAATATTGTAAATATTCTGATTTTATGAATGTTTTTATTTAATTTTACTTCATTTTTATTGCCATAAAGCACCTAAATTCGTTCATTTGGAACGGAAAGTATCAATATGGTGCAAAATTTTGCAACCTTAATTGTTTACGCACTCTTAATTTTAAGTTCTTGTATAATTTTACAAAATTTTGCTATCATAATGTAAATGCTTAATTGTGATGGACTGATGGCATGATATTTGCCTTTGTTCTTTTCCACCTCAAACAATCAGGTGTGGTACAGCAATCCAGTTCTAAGAGAATGGTTAAAGGAGCATGCTGATGTTTCTCAATTGGACAGCTTGAAATGGATGTATTATTTAATTAATAAGAGTCCATGGTACGTCTTTCTAATTAGTTACTTGGAGGGAATGTCCCTTTATATTTGATAATTCTTTCTTTATCAACAGGTCCTGCCTTGATGAAAACGAGGCATTCTTAACAACTGCAGATTCAGCAATAAAGCTCCTTCCTGAAGCCACAAAGCCAATCACTGGGTGGAAGGGTGTACAGTACAGAGCTGCATTTCCAATGCTAAAACCTTCTGGTGCAAACTTCTACCCTCCGGACATGGATAAAATGGTAACAGAGAAAATTTATCATGTGCTGCAAAGATTGTTTTTGATTATACATGTGGCTATACGATTATATTTCCAGTTTAGCCATCTAGTATTACTTTTAAAATGGGACAGAGATTGACAAGTTTCATTTTTCATAGGAATTTGAATTATGGACTAAAAGTCTAAACTTGGACCAGCAACAGGATGCAATGAGTTTTTTCACTGTTATTAGAAGGCACAGTCAAGTAAACTGGGACTCTTCGCTTTACAATCATATATTTGATGGAACACATCTTTCATCAGGGTCTACTTGTGATCTTTATAGCATTGCTTACTCCCAAGAGTATCATTCTTTCCTGACAATAGCTTCTGATCTGTTGCATAAAGCCGGGGACCTTGTCGGTTCTCCTAGGTCTGAATATGACAGTTTTTTGTTCTGCCTTGTTTATTATTCATACTTTGAAAGCTTATACCTTCAACTAATATCTCTTTAGTTGTTTTACTTTATAGTTTGAAGAGGTTGCTCCATAGCAAGGCTGACGCCTTCCTTTCAAATGACTATTATGACTCCGATATAGCTTGGATGGAATTGGTTAGTTGTTGCTAAGTTTTTCTTTCCACGCTCAAGGTGCTTTCTCATTTTTAACATGAGAAAATTTTGAGAACACATTTACTATGATATGATTTAAAATAATACTCACGATAAGAGATCAAACATATGACTTCCTCTTGAGGCAGTTTGCTCAAAAAGTACTTATCTTGATGAGGGGACTACTTGTTTATAAAGCTAGTTTAATTGTTTATAAAAGGATTTATTTATTTTTGTTTTCAATGTAGACAGTAGCCACCGATTTTCTTGTATCCCTACAACTTTTTTTTTCTCTGCTTAATTTTGATGAACTCACTGGTTCTCTCTCTTTCATTGTTTGATTTTCCTGCTTTAGGATTCTATGTTGGATGTCACCATCGGTCCATACGAAACATATGAAGATTCATTGTTTGGGTACAAGGTAATAAATACTCGTATGAATACATGTATTTTTTTCCTTAATCCTTTTTATTCAGCATTAGATTGTTATTGACCCTTTTGGAAAGTGAATCAAATAGCTGGAAAAATATAGTAATTAAATATGGATTCTTCTTAAAGAATCCCTACAAATTAGTGTATCCCAAAAATTAGGAACATCCCAATAAATCAATAGTCTTTCTTATTTTTTTGTAATTTCCTAGTTTAAACATTGTAAACCTCTATTTAGTAGAGGTAATTATCTTATTAATGGATAAGAAGAATTTATCCTTTTGACGAGTTTAATATTCTTAAAAATTAGGCCACTCAAGAAAAAATAAGAAGGGAGATTATTCCTCATTCCATTGTGATTTAGGTGTGCATTGCCTGGTGACTCGATCTGTGTCTGGGGAGCACAACATAAATTGAGATAATTATTGATTTGAATGCATTGATTCAAAATATGGTATTTTGATGGTTATAAAGGGGTTTTTTAACGAGGCCTCCCTTTCTTATAAAAAAAATATTTCAAAATATTTACAATGTACACTTTTTTTTAATACATCAAAACAAGCTTTTCTTGAACTTGAAAGGTTTAATTTAGAGTTTGGGTGCAAATAGTATAACATGTAAATGGGTGGTGCTTGAAAGGTTCAAATTTGTGTAAAAGCAAAATGATTACGCCAAAAATGTAAAATTTTAGTAAAACCTTCCATTCTTGCAAAACACTCGACTGCTATTTTACTGAATAAGTTTGGATCAGAAGAAACCTATTTTCAGTACGTTTCATTTCCAAATAATAAAGATGATTAATACAATATTGTGAAGAATTTATATGAGTGTAACATGTGTGAGGTGTAATTAGGTACTCATGTCTCTTTAGTTTTTATGTGGTACTATATCTACTGTTTTGAAAAGGGTTGCTTTGTTCTTCTTTCTATCTTTTTTCCTTTAACGAAAACTAAATTCTGTGCACTGGGATCCAGTTGAGCCTTTATATTTTGGAATTATCTTCTCTCACTTGCCAGAAAAAAGTTACTTCCACTTTCACAAAATTTTGATTAATTAGTTGATTCCACACACTACACATCTTTTCGCTGAGTATAAAAATCACGAAAACATTGGAAGACAGAATCTGTGTCTTGAAGAGTGTGCAATGGAAAACTGGCTTGCTGTTGGCTTAGAGAACAAAAAAGTAGAAACAAGAAAGTGAAGTAATTCTGATTTGTAGGCATGTTTGTCTCTGTAGCATGGTTGAATCCTTCCTAAAGTAAAAGTCATTAATTTTAGTTTATATGCATACAAATTAAATATTAAGTATCATGATCTGCATTGGCATTAAGATTATAGGTTTCAATTCCTTAAAAGTTGTATTATAAAAACAAAATCTTGTTGAAAGTGAGCAGCTTTTAACACGGTGTAAGATGATGAGTAAAGCATGATTCGAGATGTCATTTTTTTCATGATGTTATTTATCTATTAGCATTATTTGTTAGTAGGTTGCTAGAATTGTTTGCTTTGAAAGTTTTATCAATGGTCAAATTCTATCTATTGTAGTTTGTTAGTTAAATGAATAGTGGGTAATCTGAGTGCAACCAGTGGTGAATGTAAAAGCTTACAGTACAAAGTTTCACCTTTTCTAGAAAAAGAATAATTATAAGATGGATATACTAATACAAATGATCATGCAAAAGTCACTACTCCTTTAATACAGGGTTACCTAGAACCAACGATTTCCATTTCTAGTTTCTACACATGGCTCAATCACCCCCTTATGACCAAAACTGTGTAGCTTAAAGTGTTAAAACTTTAATTTTTAAGTTAATCATTTTATATAAATGTGTCTTATAGGTAGTTTCTTTGTGCTAGTATCGGTGGTTTGGAGCATTTGGAATAAATTCATTAGGTTCTGGAACATTCAATCTGTCTTACATGTTGATGCAAAAATATTTCTCCTAGCATGGGCTGATTTGAAGATTAATTCAACCATATGGTCATTTATTCCAGGGGTTGTCCTATGGACAATTTGGAAATTCAGAAATTATATTGTATTTGAAGGAGGGAAGGTAGATCAAGCAGAACTCTTCTTTTTAGCTAGATTCAGGTGTAGATGCTTAATTTGTCTGGGAAGTTTAAAAACCAGAAAAAACGTGGGCCGTTAGCAATAGAGAGATATTTTGAGCATTCAAGAAAACCGTAAAAGATCGGTTTATGTTTAGCAATTAACCACCAAGAACGTGGGGCACAGACAGGAAACTAAAGGAGGTGGGAAAACCAGAAAACCAACACAAAAAGGGACCGACAGATAGAAAACAAGGAGGCCCTTCGAAACAGAGATCATCAACAACAGGGGAGGAAAACATTGGTAAAGGAGGGTATTCGAGAATATCAAATAACAAAAAAGAAGATTTGTAAAGGTTTTTTTTTAGACCTTTACCTTGTTTCCGATAAACCAAAGCAATCAATGTAAGGGTTCCTACCCATTTTTCGGAAAGAAAACAACAAGGAAATATCCAATTTTCAGAAGGTATTCTGTTTCTTTTTTTTATATTCAAATTGTTTTGTATGTACATTTATGTGAGTAAATAGAATAGAAATAGAGAGATAAGGAAGCATTTACCTTAGAAGAAGAGAGTAGATCGAAGAGTTGAGGGACTGTTGGAGGTTGTTTGTCTTGCTCAATCGTCGTTGGTGTTCGGGGTTTTGAGTTTAAAGGCTTGTTTTTGTGTGGTGGTCTAGTTTATTTTAGGTTTTGGTCTTACAGTGAGGTCGGTTTTGATCACCGGCTTGCGGTGGCCGGTTGAGGTTGTGAGACCCTTGGAAGCTCTGTTGGGGTCTCGACAGTGAGTGAAGAAGAAGAAGGGGAGAGCGGCTGAGGTCTTTGGAGGAGATGATGAGAATGATTTAGGTTAGAAATTTTACCCTAAAATCACATATATCAAAACGCCCAAACGGCGTCGTTTAGCCAGGTCCAAAACGGCGGCGTTTCATCAGGCTGGAACTTTCTATGTTCTAGGATAGTGGGTTAATTGCGTGATAGGTCATTCCGTTTTCGATCTGTTTCTTTATAGTCCTTAAATTGAATTTTATTGGGTTTTTGATTTCGTATCTTAATTTTAAACGTTCATATCTTAGCCCAGAAACATATTAGGGCCATTTTTGCACTGTTTTTACATTGGTTGTGTAATTTACGGAACTTTCATTTTGGTCCTTGAACGAATCTTTTGTGCCTTCTTAATTTGGTCTTCATATTTATGAACACTTTTCATGTTAGTCTTGAAATGTTTTTATGTTTTGTTTTATTTTTTTTAAAATGTAATTTGTAATTTTGGTTGTTTGACAATTTAGACACTTAGCATGTTTTTTTAATTTAATAGTTAATTCCTACTTTGCATGCTTAGTTTAAGTTTGTTTTATTCTAATGTATGCCAATGTCGTTGTATGCATGTATATACCATATCACCATACTTTATTTTAGACTTAGGTGTTCATTTGAATATAGGATACTATTTAATTAGTTTTTACATGATATTATTTTGCATAATATGCATGATAGCCTCACGTGCATTACTCGACCGTATTCATAATTGGACTAAGGGTAATATCCTTTCAGTTTAAAATTGTTGAAGTGGGCAGTCATAACTGATTTGAGGTCCCCTTTTAATAGTTTTAAAATGAAAGTATATCCCGAAAGTGAAACCAAAAAATTGATTCGTCACCTAAAATTTGGGAACGAGAGAAAAAGAAATGTTCGTTTATTTAAATATATCGAGAAAAGGTTGTTATAACTTTTAAGATCTGGTCTCGATATTTGTAAATAATCGAACATTCTTTATCTTTCTAAAACGATTCGGTAAATTTAATTTAATTTATTTGAATGCTTTTGAATGTTTTAAATTTAAATTTTTATTTTATGGGATCAAAAATCAAAGTAAATTCGAATTTGTAAAGTTCATTGCAAAGACATTAATTAATCAATTAGGTACCGTTTTAGGGCGTTGTGGGGGTGCTAATCCTTCCCTGCACGTAACCGACTCCCGAACTTAGATTTTGGTAACGCAGACCTTAATTTGTTGTTTTAATTAAAATTAATTTTTATTTAAAATAACAAAACATTTTTGGGTGCCCAATCACACCCTAATCAAAGATTGGTGGCGACTCTTCGAACCGTATTTTTCGATCGTAAAGGAAATTTAAAATTTTTCGAAACGAGAGGTCTTTTAAACCGCATTTGTTTTTAAATTAAAAAGAGATAATTAAGAATTAATGTGGTTTTTTTAATCTCACTTTTTTCACATTTTAGAAAAAAATCGTTTCGACATCAGGCTAGCTTCATGTTACTTAGCCAAGTACAAACAGGTTTTGATCTCTAAGGATTTGCTTATTTCAGATCCTTCCTTAGGGGATTCTTGTTCTCCTAACTCCAAACTGATTGCAACTGTGATTAATTGGTCCCCTCCCCCAAAGGGCTTCATCAAATTAAATGTCGATGCTGCTACTACTACTGACTGGAAGAGAAGTGGGATAGGTGGTGTTTTGAGAGATGATAACGGGACAATCATTGACTCTTACAAGGAATCCGCAGGTCCTGGTCCTACTTTGATGGAATTGAAATCTATCCTAAAGGGCTTATCTTTCTTTCACACTATACGACACAGATTCAAGGATCGGTTGATCATTGAGAATGACTGCAGGGGTGGCAGTTGACTGGGTTAGGGATTTCGTTTCATGTCCTGTTGTTTATGCTTACATTGTTAAAGATATTATTGAAAAACTTAGACTGTGTGAAGGTGTTATTAGATGGGTTAATAGGACAGCTAATCTAGAGGCAGACGCTCTAGCTAAGGCTGGAATTGGTTAATATTTATGTTGTTTTAAGGTTGTAACTATTTAGGTTGTCGATCTCCTTCAAGGAGTTTTAGGTTTTTGTAATCTATTGCATTAAGTTTATTATTAATAAAATCCAAGGCACTCTTTTCCTCCTTCCGCTGATTAAGGAACTTTTTCAGAGTTCCATTAATCATGAAGGGGGTTTTTAATGAGGCCTAATATTCCTATCAAAAAAAAAAAAATACACTCGTGCTTGGTTTTGTTTGTTAGTCTATTATACGCTTTGTTTGCTTCTTATTCCTTTTCATTTTTAATTTATGTCAATGTCCTTCCTTTTTCTGTCCTTTATTGACTTACTCTAGCAAATCGTGAAGAGTTTGAGTGCTTCTGTGTACTCTTGCTCTCATCCATGCTTACGTCTACGTTCTCTTAACAAAGGTTGAAATCCATTTGTAACCTGGTATAGTTGTTTTTAGTTTCTGTGGATGTTATATGTTGCTCATTAGATTCACGAATTGCTTAGGCTACATTCGAAGCATTTATTGGAGTTCGGGATGAAAAAGCAACTGCTCAACTTAAATTGTTTGGTGATAACTTGCAGGTAATGTCATTCATATCCTAAGTTCACACATTTCTTCTGGTAACTTGCTAATTTCTATCTAAATATTCAATATTTTAGGTTTTGGAACAAAATCTTCCTATGGATGATGCATATAAATCAAAGGATATTATCGCAGCTCCAATTCGTGTTGTCCAACTTCTTTTCAATTCAGGGGTAAGTTTTGGGGAGCATTGAGAAAAATCTTTTATGATAATCAGATGGTTTTGTTGGCAGTAATGTGCATGTTCACACGCAAGCATGCAAACGTTTGATGCATGCATTTTGTAACTAATCTTTTAATGATTGCGTAATGCTTGAATACTTTCTTCAAATTATTAATGGTTTATATGCTTGTTCTTCTCCAACCCTTCAATTTTTAATTTTTCATTTGTATATTTACTAAATAGTTAACAAGACTGTTTAGAATAAATACAATAAGAGAGTAAATGAAGTTCAAATGTGATTAGACATGCTCGTGTGTTCTGGGTGGGATCATTTACCAGTTTACTGACTCAAAACTGGATTTCAGGAATGGAAATGAAAAGAATGAAACTCAACAAGCTACTCATGCTCCCTGAATTCACCTTTTTGGACAAAATTTTGGCACATAATGAGTAGAAAAAGAATTGCTGCTGTTGCCTGCTAGTACTAATACTATTGTGTAGTTATGGCTGCAAATATGGATGGTCAAAATATTTGAACCAACCCGACCCTATAGGTTTTTTTTTTGAAATTTCGGGGTTTGGGCGGGGCGGGGCGGGGCGGGGCCGGGTTTAAGGTGAAAAATCACCGACCCGACCCGGTTATATATATATGTTTAAGATTTTAAAGATTTTTATTTTTATATATAAGATATATTTTTTAATTAATAAAATATAATAAATCATTATAAATATATTATTTTAATAATTTTAAAAATAATAAATGATTATAAATATATTATTATAAAATATATTATTTTAATTATTTTTTTTTTGATAGGAATAGAAGGCCTCGTTAAAAACCCCCTTCTTGATTAAAGGAACTTGGTGGTAAGCTCCTTAATCAGCGGAAGGAGGAAAAGAGTGCCTTAAAAACTTTATTGATAATATAATCTTACATAAGATTTAAACACTACACCACAATACATCCCATAAAACTTAACAACAATTTTCTAATAGACCTTCTCGCTGGACCAGAAAATCCAGTGACAGGTCCTTACAGTCAACCTATCCCTTTCTTAGCTAAGCTATCAGCCTCCCCATTGCTCGCTCTTGGAATCCACCTCACTGAATGAACCTTGCCATTTGAAAGAGTCAAAATCTGATTAACCAAAGACAAGTAGAAAACAGGAGCCAAAGCCGGTGATTTAATCCATTCCACTACCGACTTGCAATCACTCTCAACAATCAATCTCCCAACAGAAACCCAAACTGAAGCCAGAAAAATTTCAATACCCCTTTTAATAGCCTTTAATTCAGCTAGCGGAGGAGTAACTTGGTCTACTTTCTCTGAAAAAGTCAAAAGCGTGCAACACTCCGAATCTCTCAATATTTTAAAATATTGATATATTCGGGTTGGGTCGGGGTTGGGATTTTAGTCCAAAAATCGGGCCGGATTCAGGACGGGAGAAAAGCTAAGAATTATCGGGGCGGGGCGGGATCGGGTTTAGTAGATAATCCTTAAGTTAATTATAATTTTATTCCATAGACTGGAATGTATTGTCTGGAAAGCCAGGTGTTTGTATTTTTTGGTCATAATTAGTTTTAGTTTTCTCTAGAACCTCCATTCTTTTAGATGTAATAGTTTATCTCAGATAAATATATGTTTAACATATTGTATTTACATCAGGATGTGAAGGGCCCTCAGACTATTGCTTTTAATCTGCCAAATGATGAGCGTATAGTAAAAGATCGAGGAACAGCAATGGTTATCCTTAAGAATGTTTCTGAAGCAAAGTACGAAATTCTCTTCAATTTTCTTTAATTAATTGTTGAAGTTACTCCTATTTACTGAAATGTTGTGGCTTACATTTCCATTATTCTTAATCATTATTTAATTTTTCCATCCTAATTAGGTTCAAAGAGATTCTTCGTCCCATAGCTGATGCATGTGTTGCAAAGGAACAACATGAACTCGTTGATTTTGAGTCTTTCTTCACTCACACAATCTGCCATGAGTGCTGCCATGGGATTGGACCTCATACCATAATCCTTCCTGATGGCCGAAAGTCTACTGTTAGATTGGTTAGTTATATAATGTTTCCTTTTTATTTATGTTTTTTATTTATCCGTTTCTAGAATGTATGCCTAGCATTTTTGTTACAAACATAAATCCATGTACAAAACGGGGGGAAATCTAATAATTTAATCATGTATGGCCAATTATAATTAACTATCGACATACAACTCACTTATGCTGGTTTATCCATATATTCTACATGCCATTGTGATGAAAATGGTTAGAGAAAAGCTAAGCTTTGTTTATGACTTAGGTTTTATATTTTTCTAAACTTGAATAATGCCTACATACCTTGAGCATCTTCATGTAATATTTTTTACTGTGAGAAACAGTTGCTTAAATAGAACAGAAGGTTGAGGTTTGTATGATTTCAGGCAGGGGGTAAAAGAAAGAAAAAGAAGTAATTTAGGTATCCAATATTTATGATGGAGGAGCACCACTAGGGACAGATCTAACTCCGCCCACCCACCCCCTACCCCCCAAAAAAAGATCCTGGCTTTGTCACCATCAATAGATTTGAGGTACATTTATATGGATTTTCTTATTTGTGCAGGAGTCAGGGTTAAGTTTACAAGTGTTCTTTTTTTTCTTTTTCGTCAAATACAAGTGTTCTAAATTATCTATGTTTTCCACGGAGAAGATGTCTGCATAATCTGTGTATTGACATTGTCCTCTGAAGTTCAATGGAGTTTCCTGATGTTACTATTTTCCTTAAAAGAAGTGCCTTATTCTAATTAATTATGGCATCCCATGGTTTCCGTTTTACTGTTTCTTACAGGAGCTTCAAGATTTACACTCGGCTTTGGAAGAAGCAAAAGCTGACATAGTGGGCCTTTGGGCACTGAAATTTCTAATCAGAGGTTATTAAAAAGTCATGTTTTATTATTTTTATTTATATGATATCATTACTAGTGATCATCAAGCATGCCCATACATGTTAGCTGGTGCTGTTCGCAAGTTTTGATTTATTTTTTTATTCATTCCATTTGTTCTCTCTTTGGGATTGAAATTTTAATTCTTTGCTGCAATTTAGAATTGTTTTCAACTGCTTTAAGTTCTGCTGCTTCTTTTAAGAATTAAATGGTTTATTAAATCTAGCCAGAACCAAAAATGACTTCAGAATGATAATCTACCTAGATTCTAACCCCATTCCAAAAAGAGTATTGTAAGTTAACTCTAGGTTAGATGCTAAGCTTTAAGCGTAGAGGCGGTAAATCTGGAGTTCAGAAATTTGTGTAATTTTAAGGTTCTTTTGTATCGAAAAAGCTGCTTTCATATTTTTTGAGTCTAACAATTCATTGAAACCGGACCATTTGTATCCCATGTCAACAAAGTTTTTGGTTACATTTCGTTATGCTTCCACGGGAATTTAATTGCTGCTATGTCTCTAATCTAAGTACAGAATTGGATGACTGCTCCCTGCTCCCTCCAAAAATTGACATGCAAAGTTGAAAGAATGTTTACAAATCACTCTGAGAATTAATTATAGATTTTTTTTTGTTATTAATTTGTTTGTTTGGTACTTAAGATTGCCAGGATTGAACCTGGTTCACTAGAAGTGACTAAGAATCTAACAGTCTACCAAATGAGGATGTAGTAGTTGGCTATTTTTAAAAAAAATCAGCCATTGTGAGATTTTTAACTTCAACATCCCGTCCACATGTGTCTTGTTTCTGTAAGAAAATAACAGAACTTAACAAAAGTGATCATCAATTCGATTAGATATGATTGTTTCAATAAATTTGTTCTGTCTGAGGACTGCAATTAGTGGAAATCACCACATAGGAAGAATTGAACATTAATATTAAAGCATATGACTTGGCTGTCAAGTATCGTTTCCTTTCTCTGAAACTCTAACGTTCTTTCCTAGAATTGTCTGGTTTTCAGTTAACACCTCTATTGAGAGAATCTTAAAGAGTGAAAGAGTTTGTATAGAAGAGGAGTTTGTTTTGACCATTCTTCAAATTTAATACCTTGCTACTAGTCCCACCACTGACAAATCCTCAGCATGCATTTAACTTCTTCATGTCCTTGCAGTGTTCTAAGTCTTTAGGCTGGAAGCGGACTTACCAACCAAGTTTTTAGTAATATAGTGCTATTAGTTATCTGTTTGAGGGGTATTCTCAATCAGGCTTAGATCTCAATCGCCCGATAAAGGACATGGAATCAACTTCAAACTTGAACCTTAAATTATCAAAGAGGAATCTGGAAGAGAAGATTGCCTGCATATTCCATATTGTATGACGAACTAGATAAGAAGTTTTGCATTAGTTATGTACTTTTTCTTTGTTCATGCATTGGTTGTCAATCTTGATATTTTGTGCATTTATGAAATGTTATAACGAACTGCGAAAAACTGACATATTTAGTTTCTCTCTGTTATTTTTTTACATCTTCGGGCAGCATTTACTTCCAAATAATCTGGAAAAATCCATGTATGTTTCCTTCCTTGCGGGATGCTTTCGCTCTGTTCGGTTTGGCTTGGAGGAAGCTCATGGGTAAGTGGACCATTAATTATTCCCTGGAAAAATATTTTTAATTATTGTTACTTACCATTCTTGATTTGCTGAATAATTTCAGAAAAGGTCAAGCATTACAATTTAACTGGTTATTGGAAAAGGAAGCCTTTGTTTTTCATCCCGATGAGACATTTTCTGTTAATTTTGATAAGGTACAACACATTCGGATTTTCACATTCATAAATATTTTTAATTAAACAGTTCCTCCTAAACCAGTCCTTTCTTTTGTAAGATTGACGAAGCAGTTGAAAGCTTGAGTACGGCTATACTCACCATACAGGCTAAGGGTGACAAAGAAGGTGCAAGTTTGCTTCTGCAGAAATACTGCATCATGACACAGCCATTGAAAGTTGCATTGCGAAAGTTGGAATCCATTAATGTATGTTCCTGCAACATTCTAGTATACTTTTATTGATAAAATACTTTCCACTGGTTACCTACTAATTTATTTCAGTATTAAGTATTCTAAGTATATTTTTGGGGATAAAAGGGATTAGATTCTATGTTAGTTGGAGTGTGTGTGTTAGATACAAGTGTGACAATGGTATGATCAATTTTGTTCAAGATTTGCACGTGTTTGGAGGGTTTTGGAGGAATAATTTTCATACTTGGATACTACAAGACATAGGATATGATTAGTTCCTAGATGCGCATTGTTACTGAGCTAGATTTATAAATAGGAAGCTGCATGACAAGAAAACTACATGCCCAGATTATACCCTCTAGAGGGCTTTGCTCTTAAATGGAAAATATGTAAAAAGAAAACATATTTTTCACACAAGTAACAATTTTTGAAGGTAGATGATGTTGCGGTATGATTCTGTGAATAGACGATAATGATATAAATATTGGATTGAAGTGCATGTTTCAAGTATTTTTGCTTATATTCTTTTGCTTCCATTTGTTTCTCAGGTGCCCGTCGATATAGCTCCCACATTTCCTGTAGCTAAAAGCTTGTTGGAATGAAGAATGCTGTTATGTGGTTTGGACAGATAACAATGCTGCTTATAATTTACAAATTATGGGATCACCCGGTGGAGTTTGGAGTGCTTGTCTAACGAAATGTCCCATTCGCTAAGATTTACTAAATTTACTTGATGTCCAACTAAAGTGACAAAGCAATCCCCTTGGGCTGAAAATCTACTCGTTTACCAAGCATAATGGGATGAATGGATGAAAAAACAGACATGCTAATCCCTCTATATATCATTTCCCCCACTGACTAAAATTCCGTTTTCACTTTTGCTAAGTTCATAATCAAGTAATTCGAACAAGGAGTTGGGTTACATAAAACAATTTCCTTGAACTTAACTTCCTCGGGCATTTCTGTTATGCAGGTAGACTTGTAGGAGCAAAGGGAAGTTTCTTAATGAACTTGCCAATATATCCCTCATGGCATACATGAGATCATTTTTGATTCTTCTACATTTGGTTTCAACTTATCATCGTCATTCTTTACGTCAAGACAAGGCTGCACTTCTGGCATTCAAGAAATCCATATTTGATCCGGCATCCGTACTTGCCAACTGGAAAGATGATGTCTATGTTTGCAACTTCACTGGTATTGTATGTAACAGACATCATCGTGTGATGGAAATTGACTTGTATAGCTCCAGTTCTTTCAAGCCTAGCCCACCTTCAACTTCTAAAGCTTGATGAAAACCAGTTCTACGACACTGTCCCCTCGCAACTTTCCTCCCTCCGACACCTCAATGCGTATATTATTATGAGCTACAACTTGACAGGTACCCTTTCTCTAACTGCACTAACTTAAAGACCATAGATGCCTCTCTCAACTACGTCACAGGTAAAATTCCAACGCAAATTGGAGATTATCCAAGGTTATGGTACTTTAATTTGTACCATAATCTTTTTAGCGGCGGAGTTCCTGTCTCCTTAACCAATACTACCAATCTGTCTAGCCTAAATGTGGGCTGCAATCCTTTATCTGGTGACTGCCTTCAGACTTGGGACGTAATCGGCCTAAACTTAAAAATCTCTCTATCATATAACAACATGAAAAATCATGGGACCAACATCAATCTCTATCCATCCCCCCTCTCTACCTTCTTCCCTTACTCTCTCTATACCTCCCTTACCCTCTCACACTCTCCCTCTCCTCCCTCTCTCTCCTTCTGCCCCTCCCTCTCCCCCTTCCTCCCTATCTCCCTCTCTCTTTTTCTCTCTCTCTACCCCTCTCTCTCTACCTCTCTCTCTCACTCTCTCCTCCCTCTCCCCCTCCCTCCCTCCTCCCCTCCCTCCCCATCCAATCCTCTCTCCTTTCCCCTCTCTATCTCCCCCTCTCAGATTCTAGTAACCAGTTTTGTTATCAGTACTGCAGGTGAGTATCGATACTCAAGGGTTCGTATCGATACTAAAGGGCCTAGTATTAGTACCCTCATCTTGAATTGGGTAAGAAACTCATTTTAATTTAGGAGTTCCTCGAAGGAGATTATAAGTGATAACAATTAATGAATACAACTAGAAATAATATGAATTAAGGTGATAAAAAACTAACCATTGTGTGATGCTCGGGAAACAGTCAGGACACTCGAGTTACTTTAGTAGTATGACAATTGTCTTGTATGTTTAAAATGTCCGGACATGTCTCAATTAGTCCATAAGGCACTTCAGCTACTAGCCAGGCATATATGCCCCATGTACTCACAAGGAGTAGGCCGATTGGATGTACGTTTTTATGTAGAAATTTCGGATAATAACTCCTCATTTCCTTGTTAGTTTTAGAAAATCTATGGAGGATAGTGCAACTCTTAGTCATGAGGGTAGAGATGAGAGTTGCGCCTTCCTAGCGGGTGATGCCAGTGACAAGTTAGTCCCAGACTTAGAGTATGAGATTATGGGAGATGCAAAGGTCGATGAGGTGACCTTCTTTAGGAACCTGACGACAACATTGAGACATATTATTAGAGCCATCCTTAGGATGCCAATTGTACCGCCTAGGGTGGCTTCACGTCAATATGCAGTTAGAGCTCAAGAGTGTGACGTTGTAGATGCGATCTCAGTTACTTTTATAGTGTTTTTTTATTCTAGTTACAACATTAGTAGATCAAGGGTCCACACACTCCTATGTCTGTTATGATCTAGTTGGGAAAGAAATATACCAATTGAGGACTTAAAGGTAGGAGTCTAAATGTCTAGTCCTTTAGGATTAAACATCCTTGTTGATAAGGTTCATCGTCGATGTATAGTAGAGATCCAAGGTCATATCTTTCCTGCCAACTTGATGGAGCTACCATTCAGAGAATTTGACGTGATCTTGAGAATGGATTGGTTGTCTAGGCACGACGACAGCTTGAGATGTAAGGCCAGACGACTTAAGCTCAGAGGGGTTGATGGTACTAAGGTAGTGACGACTAACGATAAGTCGGGTTGTGAGTCAGCGATTGATTCTACCTTAAAATCTTGTCAGATGATCGAAGGAGGTTTTGAAGCCTTCTTGGCTCATGTGGTTGACACTTGAATTCCAATTTCAACACTCAAGGACATTTGGGTCGTACGAGACTTCTCTGATTTTTTTCCCAAGGAGTTGTCGAGATTGCCTCTTGACCGAGAGTTGGAGTTTGGTATTGAAGTTTTTCTGGGTATCATTCCAGTGTCAATTTCTCCCTACTGCATTGCATCGACAAAATTAAGAGAGTTAAAAGACTAAATTCAAGAGTTTCTAGTGAAGAGTTTCATCCAACCGAGCATTTCTCCATGGGGAGCACCAGCTCTCTTTGTTAAGAAGAAGGATTGGTCGATGAGGTTGTGCATCGACTACTGACAGCTGAACAAGTTAACCATTAAGAATCGCTACCAACTCCCTACAATCGATGACTCTTCTACCAACTTAAGGGAGCATGTGTGTTCTCTAAGATCGATCTGAGGTTAGAGTACTATCAGTTGAAGGTCAAGGACGTCAATGTAGCGAAGACGACCTTTAAGACGAGGTATGGTTACTATAAATTCTTGGTAATGCCGTTTGGACCCACCAACACCCCAACGACTTTCTAGGATTTGATGAATCGAGTTTTCCACTAGTATCTTGATTAGTTCATGATGGTCTTCATAGATGATGTCCTCGTGTACTTGCGATCAAAGAAAAAAACATGATCAGCACCTCCGTATTGTTCCGCAGTTATGTGATTTTCTAATGAACTATCAATCAATGTTTTGTTTTGCATGCTGGCCAAGTTCTTCTAGTTTTGGACCGATAATCCGATCGGTTCGAACTTCCATTAAATTATGTACAAATTACATATACAAGACTTAACCTATGGGGAACAACACATTAGATTTCCCCCTAGGGAACAAAGATTCATGAACAAGATTTGATGAGTTTGAAGCTATGGAAACTCGGTCTTTTAAGCAGGTTCCCAAACAGGAAGCTTCTGGTTGTCTATTTAGGGAGTTTGGGGCACAAAAGGGAGTTCCCTTAAACCTTGAGACAGCCTTGTCCTATCTCATTTTGGATCAAGTCCACATTTTTGGGGTCAACACTGTTCCCTCCCACATCGGTCAGAAAGAAATTGTGTTTTGCTTTCCCACCATTGCTGCTGCATATTTCAGCTCTTTTGATGCACAATCCATTCTCACGAAATATTCTTGTGATGTCTGAAAGAAGCCCCAATCGATCATCTGTTACCACTTCCAATTCCAGTCCCCGTTGAACAACAAAACACACATGGTTTCAATGAAAGTTTTTCTGGGTCAAATTATGGTTTTCGTCCTCGAACATAGTACAAGCACTAAATCTGTAATTTGACCAAAGTTGTTTTTGGCAGGTTTGATGGTAAGGATGAACAAAACTCGACTCGAAAATTTGATTGTTTCCTCTCGACTCAACTTGCAAAAACTCTACTTGAATTGATTTGAAGTTTAAATTGAATTATAAAACATAACTCGAAATTTTTAGTGATTAGTGGACTGATTTTCAAGTTTGAGTCGAGGCTTTCGACGCTTAATGATATGTATATCACATATGAAAAAAATATATATGAAGAAACATATACGTATTGTATATAGTTTAAAAAATCATTTAAATTGAAATCAAATAGTATCGTAATATTATAAATATTTTTAATTTAATTTCGGGTAAACTACACATTTAGTACCCACACTATCAATTTTGGTTTGTTTTAGTACTTAAACTTTCAATTTTTTCAAACCATACCTAATATTTAGTTTTTGTTTCATTTTAATATCCCAAATTATTTAATGCGTTTAATACTTAAACTATCAATTTTGGTCCACTTTAATACCTAAACTTTCAATTTTTTTCGAAACTTGATGTTAAATTTTGAATATGGATACTAAAATGAAACAAAAACTAAACTATAGGCATGGTTTTCCAAAATTAATAGTTTAGGTATTAAAATAGACCAAAATTAATAGTTTAGGTACTAAACGTGTAATTTACTCATAAAGTTAAACAGAAACTCGAGAACTCGACTCAAGAAAAATTTCAAATCAAGTTTGAGTTATGAAATAAAACTCATCAACCTGAATAACTCGAAAAGTTTTGACTCGACTTGATCAAACGATAGCCCCTAACGTCTTTGGTTCTCCTTTCAATGGCGGCTTCAAGACACTCCATGACTCTTTGTTGTTCAGCCTCTGAGCTTATAGGGAATCCATCAACATGTCTGAGATAATATTCCTACAAAAAGAAAATTAAATTACAACGAAAATCCCACTTTTTATTTATCTAAAATATTTGGAAACCTTTTATCTTATCTGAATGTGATTTTCCAAACCTGATAAGCTTCCTTTCTCCCTGTAATAACTGTTCCATGGAACACAACATATTCCATGTCCGTTGAACAGCAAACAGTGTCGAACAACAGCTTCGGTCGATCCAAGCACCTTATCGTCACGACTGTGTAATCCCGATCGCTTTATTCCAACACTGTAACATGGGGTCGCTCCGAGGTTTCGAATTCGACATTGTTTGGCCTCTCGAAAACTCTACCGGCAAACAAGATTTGGTGCAACCTTCGGCCTCGATAAGTCTCCCCTGGAGTCGAAACCGACATTCTCGCAGTTGGTGTCTTAACATCACTGTCCCCTTTCATGACATTGAAGAGTAACTCCTTGATCGTCCGTGCCGTGTCGAGTGGTCAATGACGCTGATAACAGCGGCTGCTCGACCGTTGTGAGTCCACATCTCGGCATTCACCACATCACACCCCATATCTGCTAAAATCGCAGATAACTCGGATAGAATCCCGGGCCTATCACTTCTGGTTAGTTCGATTAAGGTATGATCTTCGGAAGAAGTCGAATCAACTGAGCTCATCATTGAATTCAAGAAATGCACTTTGGTTTCTAGAGTCTGCAGAATTCAACAAACGAAAATTGATATCGAATATGATCCGAATTCGAGATTATAACCACACACTCCCAAGGAATGCTTACTTTCTCTATATAAACGAGGGTACCTTCATCTGTAATCTTGTTTCCATTATCATCAGTCACATAAAACACTGGAGAAACAACAACAATAAAGTTCGATATAACATTGGAATCCATTCGACGCAACAGACGTTTATCGAAACATACCATCCATGAACCATCCGGCATCGGACGAGACATACGCTTTGGTGACATTAAGATTCATGTCCGAAAGAAGCTGGACCAATTCCAGGAGAATCCTCTGCTTGTACACACAGTCAACCTAAAGAATCAACAACAACAAAAACCATCAGCTTAATGCATGATTGCTTGTTACACAAGAAAGGATGTACATATACCTGTATGAATGTAGTATGCTCACATGCACCATTATCAACAACAATTCTGCAGAAGTGGAAGACAACCCATTGAAGACAAATCAGAAACAAGATAAAATCTGTAAAAAGAAAAATGGTAATATTACCTTGGAGGGTTGATTCTCCTGATAAGTTTTGCAAATTCGTCCTCCATTTGTGTTCTCTGAAAACAAAGTGGAGCGAGGAAGAAGCAAATTTAACTTCTTATGTTGTCTATTATGTGTATGAGAGACAAATGGAGTGAAGTTTTCCGGAGGACATGGCGTGTCGACGTGTCGGATTTCGAGTGGTCGAGGCAAACTTGAGATCAACTAAAAAGAGAGAAAGCTCACCACCATATCCATGTTCCAAACCAATAATGCTTCCATCCCTCCATGCCACCAACCCGGGGAGCAACATCGAAGCTATTCTCTTCATTACACGACACAATCTATAAGCTAGCCTAGCTTAGCAAACTTCCAACCATTTCCCCGACCATAGAATCATCACGGTTGACACTCATAAATGAATGGATTCACCACCCTCCACGGTTGTCTATTACTCATGAATTGCCAAAACAGTAGCAAATCGCATGTCCACCATCAGCCTCTGGTCGGGTCATAGATCTTCGGAGAATGATCTTCGAAAACTTCCGAACCTCTAACTTATCTATATTTCCTAAAATTTAAGCTTTTGACCTACTATAATATATACATAAGAATTTTGATAGACAGATCCTCTAATAAACTCACGTGATACGTCAGAACAAAAATCAAAGTCTGATTATCGGATCCGTTTAGTTTGATTAGCTCACAGACAATCATCGTAAACCTACGATCGATAGGTGCATTAAGGACCACTATAAATATCTCTGACACAATCAAGAAAGCTAACTCTCTTTACAGCACCCTTCTTCCTCTTCTTTTTCATTAGAAACCTCTTTCTCTCTCCTTCAAACATCGGTTCACGATCATCGTTCTCTTATCGGTCACGACTATCTACTCAAATCAAAAGGGATGAACCTCTCACAATCGACAAATTCATTTTATTCCCGTCAACATGAAGAACCAGGCCAAAATTCTTGAAATCCAGACACCCAAGGCCATGAAATGGTCGATTTTAGCTATGAAGATACTTAGAGATAACTTAGAGGGTTGGTGGGGACGATTGTCGATATAAAAATTAAAATGATCAAATAATTTAAATATTTTTCTTAACAATCTATTTTAATTCTTTATATAAAATGATAATTTTATAAATTTATCTTCTAACATAAAATTCAGATACAAAGTGTAGCATTAACATGAATTCAGATATAAAATTTATCTTGTAATAGGTTTTTATACTATATCTGGACTAGTTAGACAATAAATTTATGATGTTTTTGAATGGAATAAACTATATTGAGAAGGTCGGCTTATAATAATTGTTTAGAGTACCGAACCCGAATTAGTTTAACAATACCATAAAGGTTACAAACATTATGCAGACTATATATCACATACATAAGCTATAGCAACATGAACATTTATTTATTTGTTTGATTTCATCAGATTACATCCACTTGAGTGATAAAAGTAGGCATTTAAGCAAAGGCATCAACCAAGGCAGATGCAAAATTTCCCTTGAGACCCTGAAGCACAAGTTGCATTCAGGAATTTGCCCTGCAATGCTTTCTTACACTCGGCAATGCATTGCGGGAGCATGCACGGGTTAAGCTCGATCCCGAACGCGCCCTCCGTGAGATTCGAACCCGAGATCAAGATCGTCACCACCATCAACATTAACCCTAACTTCGCTCCTTTAGTCTCCATTGGAATTCCCTTCTAGTTCAAGCCCCTTTGCTACGTGTTATGGGAAAAACAACACATCTCATATGCATATTTATAGGGCCAAATGAGAATAAGAATCATAGTTCCTTAATTATTCCCCCGCTAACAATGGAGGGGTTATGTTTTAAAGGCCAAATTGTTTCGAAGGTCCTCGTACAATGCGTTCTTTGTGGATTTAGTATATCTACTATAATTCGATCACTTTTAGTCCCTTTACTTTTCAATATGTTCTGAGGTTAAGATGTGTTGATGGGAAAATGTTGATTGTGTGACGATTGTAAGCGACTCAACTCTTCTGATTTGAGTGGAGAACCGTAACCGGTGATTCTAGTGGACAACGGAAGAAGTTGATGCTCAATTCGTAGAGAGATCTTAAGGGAGAGTTTCAAGATCCATCTCCTAACCATGTATGGCGGTTTATCTATTGACCTTTAGTATCAGTGTTAGACCTCGAATCATGAATTAATGATGGCTATTCGTAGGCAGATAGAGCTTATAGATATTGTTGTCAGATAACATATTTTGTTTTAACAGATCACCTAAGGCAACTAGTGGTCATGTCTCTAGATTGTAGTCAATCACAAGATATAAAACTTCAAAAGTTTCGATAAGCAAAAGAATTATTCTGAAGGCTTCAATTGACACCGAACATATAACTTACTGAAGAAATTAAAAAAAAGTATATTAATATGCGATGACATGACATGTACCACTTAACAAAAACCCGTATGGACGAGATCTGCAAAAGATACATAATACAAGGATGTTTTACAAAATTTTCCTCATCTTTGAACCGATAAAGTTGCAGGAAAGAGCACAAGATTAGATATGAAAGCCATTAAATCTATGAGCCAACCCCATAAAGGGGATTATAGTACTGCATCCACCAAAGAAACAATGGGGCCATCATTTTGCCACTTTTTATGAGGAAGAACCAATGGGAGCTCAACGTTTGGTGTGATGCAATGCCCACGTGCTGGCCTTGTATTTTTGCAGATCCAACAGCCAATCTGGGACAAGCACAGAGGCCAATCATGCTAACCCACTTTCCACAAGTGTTTTGTGCCATTGCTTAGCAAGGAAAGGGAAGCTTCTTGTTGGGGTTCATCCCAGTTTTCCACTGCTACTGGTCCTGCAAGATTAGCCACTCTTTTCTTGACATGATTTTTGATGAGGTTTATGGCATTTTGAGTTAAGGGTATCATATGTCCCCAAACTATAAACCTCATTTATATTGATCCTCAAACTTTTAAATATTCTAATTTCATCCATAAATTAAGATTTTTATTCTAAATTAATCCTTAAACTTTTGAACATTCTAATCTCATCCCTAAACTATGACCCACTTTCTAAATTGATCCCCGAACTTTTGAATATTCCAATTTTATCCTCAAATTCATCCAAATATGCAATTAGTTTCAACCATAGTTTAACCTGAATTTTGGTTTTTTAAACATATAATAATATAACTTGGCCCAACAATTTTACTAAAAAGGGATGTGATTAGTATATATGTATAGTCTGAGATGAAATTGGAATGTTCAAAAAGTTTGGGGACCAATTTAAAATGAATGTCATAGTTTGGGGATAAAATTAAAATGTTAAAAAATTTGACGACTAATTTAGAATGATAGTTATAGGTTAGGGAAAAAATTAAAATATTTAAAAGTTTAGAGACCAATTTAAAATAAGGTATATACTTTGAGAACATGTGATGCAATTGACTCAAACATTGCGGCCATAACGGGCACTATTGCGGTCATAACGGGAGTTATTGCAGTCATAGCGGGTATATCGGAAGGCAGCGCTACCGCTATTTCGTGTGAAGGTCCTTCTCTAGTGCTATCGTTGATTTTTAAATGGTATTACTAATAGGAATGACTACTTTTAGGGTGCGTTTGGTTCACGGAATGTAAGATTACCAGTGGGAATAAAAGATTACCAGGGAATAGGATTACTGGGAATGTTGTATTTTGTGTTTGGTTGGTTTAGCAGGAATGTAAGATTACTGTGTTTGGTTAAAAAAATAAAAGATTATTGGAATGTATATTTGACCAAATTGTCCTTATTATATATTTGTATAATATTACAAGTTGTAAAATATTTATATATTTTCTTCAAAAAATTAAATTCATAATATTTATATAATTTTTTTACAAAATTTAAAATATAAAAAAAAGTTTAATGAAAGGGTAAAATTTTATTTTAACCCCTGAACTTCATAAAAAAATTTAATTATAGACTTTTTTTTGTAAATCTAAAATAATTTAAGGATAAATTTGTAATTTAACCTTCGTAGAATTTTTATTATTCAATGACAGAATAATGATATTTTGAAAAAAAAATAAAAATTTAAGGGCATTTTAGTCTAAAATGCCGGTAATGTTACAATACCTAAGGGAAGGGAGGTAATGACATTCCCGGTAATATACCCCAAAAAATCCACTATTGGTAATAAAACATTACCGGGAATGACATTACCGGCCAAACCAAACGGGGGAATGTGGATTCCATTCCCGGGGGAATCCCACATTCCCCCATCCAAACGCCCCCTTAGTATTATTGACGGTTTAGTTATTCAACTTAAAATCAATTGCTAATAGGTGGAGGGGGCATAACTTTAATGTAAAACCAATGGAACTTAACACGTGAGGAATCATATGCCCTACATGCCGACAACCACACCAAGGGTCGTCAACTCTTCGGACACGGTCAGACGTAAGATTTTATGTTAGGAAGACAAATTTTTTAAATTTAAGAGGGAAGGAGCTTATAAATTTGACTGTATCTCCATCCCTTCTTTTTCCTATATCCATGCACTGCAGGTGCTACTTTTGTTTCATCTGGCAGTGTTACTGAAAGAGCTGCGGAGGATCCCACTGCTCGTACGGGTGGGGCGAATGCCGCGCCTAATTCGTCGTCGGATGTTGCTTTGGATGTTGAGAGGATGCGTATTGATAGCGTTTCCAATAGCAGGGAAAATGCTATGTCGAATTCGAACTCGAATACCGATACAGATAACGAGCACATCCATGTAGTTGAACATCCTCTCGTACTGTCGGGTGACCGAGAAGTCCCCTTTACATAGCTAGTTTGTCAGCCAAGTGGGCTGCTATTTTGAGGTAAAGCATGTCAAACTTCAACTATTTATCGACTATGCATTTGGAATTGGCCTAGCCGGATAGGGTTCGAGGCGTTTTTGTTGCTTGTGCTACAAGGCAGAAGGCATTACACCCTGTACATGCTGAGGAGCACCGGCCGTCGGATCCCATCGAGATATCCCCTTGATTGGCTTCATAATCGAGACTATGCATTTGGAATTGGCCTAGCCGGAAAGGGTTCGAGGCATTTTTGTTGCTTGTGCTACAAGGCAGAAGGCATTACACCCTGTACATGCTGAGGAGTACCGGCCGTCGGATCCTATCGAGATATCCCCTTGATTGGCTTCATAATCCGATGCAAGATTGCTTCTTAAACTATTGACTCTTTCTTCGTGTCTAAAATTCCGGCGCACCGGCCGTCGGATCCCATCGAGATATCCCCTTAATTGGCTTCATCATCCGATGCAAGATTGCTTCTTAAACTATTGACTCTTTCTTCGTGTCGAATTCCGGCGCACCGGCCGTCGGATCCAATCGAGATATCCCCTAATCAGCTTCATAATATTATGGATACAAAATTCACAGATGTTAACTGCTGTGTGATTAAATTAAGTTATGGTACTTGGATTATTCTAGTTTAAATGTTGAATTTGTATAAAAATAAATATATTTTAAAGATTCAATTGAATTATTGTGAAATTTAAAATTTAATTTAAAATTTATCTCATAATTTAAACTGGTTATAAAGGTAAAATGCATTAGACGTCACTAAGCTATTCTCAAATGATTGTTTTGGCCATTGAACTTCCAAAATTTACGAAATGGTCATTAGACTTTTTAAAATCGTGATGTTAACTTCTATTAAGGAGGATGAAGGGCACGTTAACTAAACTATTTATTTATTAAATTAACTACAACCAATAAGACAATGATTGATGACACATATATATATATATATATATATATATAAAGTAAAAATTAACCGGGTCGGGTTGGATAAGTGATTTTTCACCTTAAATCCGACCTCATCCCGTCCTGAAGTTATATACTATATAACTAATTCAGAAATATTTTTCAGGGTGGACATATATTTATTAATAACAAAAACATTTTGTATGAGGTGAGCACAAATAAAATAAAATTTCAGGGTAAACATCTTTAGTAAGAAAACAACTAACATAAAGAAATTTTGTTTCCAGCATGGGCACGTGCCCACCTTAAATTCTACGTATATCATCTATTGTATATAGTTCCAGTTCGTCTCAAGCCTCAAACTTTTTTTTATAAAAAAAATCACCCTTATAAAATCGGGTTAGGTCGAGACTCGTCGAATTCAGATATTTTTACAATCCTAAATTTGAAGGCTTCTCCAAGTCTTGAACCGAGAAATTTAGTCTAATTATCAGAAAGTGAACAAAACCTAAAGCTTGCAGAGACGCACATGCATTCTCTAAACATCTGTTTCTCTTTGGAGTATAATTCGAGTCATTAAACCAATTCAACACCAACTAAACATAAAAAATAAAATAAAAAACATATTGTTTTTAAGTTCTATTAATAATCGTAAGCGTATTTAAATACATTATTATTATTATTATTATTATTATTATTATTATTATTATTATTATTATTATTATTATTATTATTATTATTATTATTATTGTTGTTGTTGTTGTTGTTGTAAAGGTAATAAAATGAGAATCAAATTAAGTGGAATGACAGGACCAACTGCAAACACATGCAGAACCCAGGCATTGAACTAGGGCCGTAAACGAGTCCACCTTGAGTATTGTTGAGTTCTACTCGAACTCAAAAAGTTTAAAATTAGGCTCAACTCAACTCGAAAACTCGTGAGCTAAAAATTATCAAGCTCAGCTCAGCTCGAACTCGAAATATAATATAGAAAATCGACTCGAACTCGAAAAGGCTCGAACTCAAAAAAATTCCAGGAGCTCGATTGAAGCTCGAGACTCTAGCTCGATTCAAGCTCGAACTCGATTCAAGCTCGAACTCGATAAAAGCTCGAACTCAAACTCGAATTTGAACATAAAAAAATCTTTTTAATTTTTTTTTTAAATTTATAATTATCAATAATTTATTTTTAATATATTTTTAATAATGTAATTTTAAAAAATATAAAATTATAATATAATATTTTTTTAGTAGCTCGTTAAGAATTTGAGTCGAGCTCGAGTCGAGTTCATTCGATTCGAGTGTTGATCAAGCTTTGACCGAGTCAATCTCGAATATCTCGCGATCTATCTCGTCTCATTTACTGCCTACATTGAACAGTGTAAGTAGGGTTCTTGTCCAAGCACTTATCTGACAATCTTGAACTATGCAGTTGGTCGGATATATATAATGTCAGCTGACATGCTTCAACTTCAGCTTCCATTGTCATCACTGCAACAATAAAAATATTATTAATATACACAGGGATAGATCAAAGGAAGAGTGCGCAGGGATAATCATCTCTGAAAATTTAAAATTATTGTATATTTTAAATATTTTTTAAATTTCTTTTTGTTAATATACCTTCGTCCCTTAAAATTTTAGAAATTCGTATCCTCCGTAAAATTTTAGAAGCTATACTCCTTACCATAAGATCATATATTAGTTCGTTAATCTGACTTGACCCAAAAATAGACCTCCTCTACTCGAATCCAACCCGAGTTTAGAGTGACTTCACCTTACCCGAGTTTTCGGGAAGCCAACCATGGTACTTTAGTCCAGTATAAACCGGACGGAGCTCCTCTTCTTGCATATTCATAACAT
Source organism: Hibiscus syriacus (assembly GCF_006381635.1). Classification (NCBI taxonomy): domain Eukaryota; kingdom Viridiplantae; phylum Streptophyta; class Magnoliopsida; order Malvales; family Malvaceae; genus Hibiscus; species Hibiscus syriacus. The sequence goes on from NW_024063432.1 coordinate 1,465,855, forward strand.
ATTTGTTTCAAAAAAATAAAAGAAATTGTTAGTACGAAGGGGAGAAATCGGACGGAGCATATGTCTTCTTCGAGAAATCGATCGGAATATTTAACGTCTTCGAACTCTATAACTCCGGTAACACCCGTCGTTTTCGGGAAGCCAACCATGGTACTTTAGTCTGAGTATAAATGCAGCAGAAAGGAGACCAATCATGATACTCTAGAGATGAAAAGCTTGAAGAGACGTCATGTGTTTCGACCGTCTTTCGGAAGACGTCAGATATTCCGGCCGACTTTAAAGACGAAGGGGGTGAATTATGAAATATATGAAACCTCCCCGATGCCCGAAGCTGCACCGGTAACGAGGACAACTTTTCCGGCAACATTTTCACTGGTTAGTAGCTGACCTATGCTTATATGGAGTGTGGGTGAGAAAGCTTATATAGGTGTTTCTTGTTTGGTTTTAATCGCATTAACCGATCGAATCGAAATTTCATTCGATTAATCGGTCGGTTAACTAGGTGTTAGATTGATTAACGGTTAGGAAAATTCTGTAAGTCTAGGTATCGATTATTTGAGTTTGAAATTGATTAATTAACTGAACTAATTAAAAATATTAAATGTATTATAGGATAAACTATGCATTTACTATACAAACTATTAGCTTTAGACCTACCTCTCTGTCTATAGGAGGAGAAGCACCCTCCACCATTGTTCTATGTCTTCTTTGACCCAACTTTAGGGTACCCCAAAAGAATAGAATAAAAAGACCCAAACTTTCCTTCCAAAAAGCCATTGATGTGCAACCCCAATTCCTTAATTTCAACTAAAAATAAAACTCCAAGGAATCTTCACCACAGAATCTCCCTTTAATGAAAGCATAGTTTAAATATATTTTATTTTGATATTTTTCTCTTTAAAAAAAGCATATATTATAATCCAATAATTAAACCTACAATCATATATTAAAAGGAATTTTTTCTTCTTCGCTGGTAAATTCTCAATCAACCGTATAGAATGGGAAGACATGTGACCTACGATGAATAGGGTGTTCATTTTTTTTGTTTTAATCGATTGAATTGAATAAATTCGGTTAATTCGATCGGTTACTAAATTAGTTCGGTTGGAGAACTGTTAGTACTTTTTTCAGTATTCAGTTAATGATTAATTCGGTATGAAATCGATTAATTAATCGAATAAATCAAAATTATTAAATATTAAATATATTATATATATATTAAATACATATTTTAAGTTCAAACCCATTGAGAATTAAGACTCATTTTTCTGTAACCACACCAGACTCATCAAATTATTAATATGTAATTAAATTTTAACCAAAATAAAAAATACTTCTATTATATTCAAATTAATCTAATTAAAAAATTATTAAAATTTTAGTTAATTCCGTTAATCGACCAAGATAACCTAACTTTATGCAGTTCAGTTAATATTTTTAAAAAAATTTGATTCGATTAACTGTTAAAAAATTGATTAATTCGGTTAATGAAAATTTAATTCGATCGAAGGTTGAATTAACTGTTTGAACACCCCTAACAATGAAAGAGGAATTAGACAAGTTGGGAGACATTAATTTATCAGCTCAATGCATTCTACCACCAAAAAGAACCCCTTAAGAAATAGCTACTTCCCTAAATAATATATAAATGGGTATTATTGTAATTATCCCTAAATATATAAGGAAATATTATATTTTTTGGGGTCATATCGAGATAGGTATTTTCATCTTAAACCTGAACACAACCCGACCCGAACATTACCTCTAAAAAAATTTGATCCGAACTCAAAATATTTTAAAAAGAAGACCCAATCCAATCAGGTCGAATCGAAACCCGTTGGATTCGAATCTCGTGTCCATCACTAGGTATTGATACTTTTCATTATCATTTAGATTGTCAATATTCGATTTATCACTATTCATTTATATTCCAAGTATGAAGTAAAAAAATAGAAAAAATACAAATAATTTAAAATATTTCATTATTAATATATAATTATATATAACAGCATCAGAAAAAAAATAGAAAATAGGAGTAAAATTCTACAATTTCTCTGTGGATTCTTTTTCTTTTACATTACAGAGCAAGCATTAGGGCTTTCGTCACTGAACATCTGAGGAGGATAAGCGTAAAACTCAGTTGCATACCTTGGAGCGTAATAATATAATTCATTTCTCTTCAGCTCCACCGCCGCGGTGGCTGCAGTGGCTTCTCCGCCGTCACCATCGCCTCCGCCACCTTTCATGTCCTTGTCATTGCCACCATCTTTGGGTTTTTCTTCTTCGTTTTTACGGTGGGGCTCTTGCTTCACTATCAGTGAGTGCTTACCGGTTCTTTTGTAAACGTAATCAACCAGTTTGGTTGGATTGAACACGCCCTTTACTGTCATCTCTGAGCTCTTTGGATCGGGGTCTACTGATTCCACTCCTGAAAAATGATGATTATGATTAATGGGGTGTAAACAATTCAGGTATTATTGAGTTCGAGCAGATTTGAAAAGTTTAAAGTTGAGTTCGAACTCGAACCAAAAATCTTATTGAGAGTGGACATACGTGCATAAATATTACAGAATTTTCGCATGTGATGAACACAAATAAAATTTTAGGGTAGATGTTGGTAACGGATCCAAAAATTAAAAAAATGAAGTCTAAAATTTTATTTTTCCTTTTTAAAAAATTATAGGTATGCTAAATTCAACTAATTTTCTAAAATAATGGGATGCACCACCAATAAAATAGATAACAAATCGAAGAAAATTCAAATTTTAGGGTGTGCACGTGTCCACCCTGGGACAATGGTGGATCCGCTACTCTTTGAAAGTTCACGAGCTTAAAATTGTCGAGTTTGACTCGAACTCAAAATAAAAAATTGAAACTCGACTCAAGCTCGAAAAAATTTGAGCTCAAAACATTATCAGATTTAGTTGGATTGATGCTTGACAAAAACTCAAACATAAACATGAACCTTAAGTACATGAAACCCTTATATTGCATATAAAACATCTCAATATTGACAAAACATTTTGGTCATTAGATTTTCGAATTAGATATCAAATAGATTACTTCGGTTCATTAAGAATTCGAGTCGTATTCATTCAATTTGAATATTAATAAAATTTTAATCGAATCAAACTTAAATAACTCACAGTCCATTTGTCTCATTTACAACCCTATTTGATTAAATAAGACCTAAGGAATTCAATAAACAAATGAAATGAGAGAAAAAAAATCGAAACCTTTCATTCTTTGAATACGTTTCTCGATCTCTTGAGCACAAGCTTCACAATGCATGTGAACCTTTAACACCACCACCACCGCCATCACCTCTTCTTTCTTCTCTCCACCCTCGGGCTTTTCTTTTTCCTCCGCCGTGGACGGTGGCTTTGGGATGGGTGAGAGAAGCTCAACTTGTCTGTGGCTTTTCATTTGAACTCTCTCGAGAACTTTCAAAGGGTCGGCTTTGTCACCTTTCACCACCAGCTTATTGCTCTTGCAGTCCGTCATTACATCTTCAACACCTACAAAAAACAACACCGTCAAATCAAACCAAAAAAAAAAACCAAACCCAAAATCAAAAACATGTTGTTTTTGGAAACCTTTAAATCCCCTGAGACAACATCGGAGTTTACGAGCGCAGCCTTCACAGTGCATGTAAACTTTCAATATAATCTCCCGGGGATGATGAACTTGAGGAGCAGCAACAGCAGACTCATCTTCTTCAACCTTCGTCTGTCCCATTTTCTTCTCCTCGCCTGGTTTCTTCTCTTCCTGACAAACAAAGCACGTTGATGCTATATAAGGTCGAAAAAGGAAGTGTAAAGGAGAGCCAAAAAATGGGTATTTTAAAGAGATGATCATCATTCATCACCTCCCCCATTAGTTTACAGAATCTGGGTTTGACTTTGATGTTGTTGATGATGATGACGATACAACGGAACTTCGATTGCTTTGCTAATCTATGGTGTTTTTCTCTCTGGACTGAATTTGCTTTTGCTCTTTTGTTTTCGTTTATTCTTTCTCTTTTCTCCCTGTAAAGTGTGGTTTTCCCAGCACCATCAGATGTAGAGAATCCGAGGCCATTTTCATCCAATTTTGTACTATGATAATAAATGATTCACATCTAAATTTAAATCGAATAACTATATTCGATTCGAATCGATTCAAAAAATAAGATTATACATGAGTTATTGAATTCTAAAAGGTTATAAATGGGTTACTGAGTTAATCAACTCTTGCAAACATGTATAACAGATATTATCTTTTAAATTACACATGAGTTGTATGATTGTAACAAACAATAAATTGATTGACAAAATAATTAATTGATTAATTGAATGATTTGTCTATAAATTTTTGAAATATAGTGACTCGTTTATAATTATCGAAATAATTAAGTGCCTTATAGTGTAATTTACTTAAGCCTGAAAAAAATTTAAGAGAAAATTAAGTTTCCATAAAATGGTGATTGATTGCACAAAATTTATTTGTTTTGCACAAACCAAACAATTTAAGTGGTAAGAGAATTATTGTTATGCCTTTAAATCTTAGGTTAGTAGTGTGAGTATTATATATCAAATGATTTAAAATTATCTTTAAACAAATATTATTTTATACTTACTTCCGTCGACATCGTTTTTGGCTCGGGCGGGGAAAAATCAGTACCGACTTGGGTGTTTTTCTTTTGAAAATGTTTTAAAATATGAGGAGTCGCCACCAATCATTTTAAGGTGCTATTGGGACACCATAAAAATCGGGTGATTTTAATAAAAATATTTTTTTATCAAAATACCAAATTTTAGGGTTTATGAAAATCCAAAAATCAGGTTTGGGAGTTAGTTACGCGTGGGGAATGATTAACACTCCCACAAGCTCCCAAAAATTGGTACCTAGTTGATTACCCTATATTTAGAATCGAAAATTTTAAGTTCAAACTTTATCTAATTTAAAAATCATTACGGATGTAAAGTTGAAAACGGTATTCGTTTATTAATGCCAATAGCATTCGCCCCGTAGCATAAATGCGAGATTTTATGTTAAGAGAGATAAACTTTAATTTATAAAATTTTAGGGGGCAAAAACATAATTTAAATATAAAATACATGATAATTTTAGATCCTAAGTCCATCTCGTACCTAATTTACTAATCGATTAATTCAAATCAAATATTATAAAAATTTATTTATAAAATTGACATTTCCAACCAAATTTGCTACATTTAGAATATTAGAATTTGAACTTGTATTTTGTGTCGGTTTAAGATCTTTTATGGTATTCTTCGAATGTCGACCTAATGTTATTATTAAATTGTCCTATCACTTTTATTTATATATATATCGTGCTTTTAGTTTAACGAATATAACTTCCAAATATTGTAAATGTTATGATGTTAGGTCTCACTTTCATGATGGGAGTAGAATCTTATATCTTGTTTTTTTTTATAATCGTCAGTATCCGATCTATTGATCGATTAATTCGGATCGGGTACTGCAAAGACAAGAGCCACTCTCCTAATTCAGTTTGTTTCATTCGCAATTGTCAGGATTCGAACCCCTAACCTTACTTAAAGAAACTAGTATCTCATCTCACTAGACCAACTGATTATTGGTATCTTATAATTCGGTTTTAACTCTGATATATACTCACTCATATAGTCATGGGTAGAGTGAGGATTCTAATTCAAAGGACAAATATAATCAACAATAAAAAAAAATTAAAGAGATAAAGTCAAAATAAATCAAATTTTGAAAATTCAAATAGGTATTTAGTCCTATATATTTTTATGATAAAAAATTAAGGGAGCAGTGATCCCGGAGACAATGAATAGCTCCGTCCTGAATACAATGTTTCGTTATGGACCGAGTTTGTCCTACTTATGACCAGTTTAGAAATGATTTTGAAAAGTGACTTTTAAAAGTGTAATAGAAAAGAATTTTTAAAAGTGATGTTTAGAAGTACATTTTAAAATCTAACTGTTTGGGATTATTGTTAAAAAGTGAGTTTGAAAAGATAAAATGTACATTATAGACGTTATGTTATAAATTAAAAATATAGAATTTAAATTATATTTACACTTATTGATATTATGATATATAAAATATATCACTTAAATTATAATAAAAATATAAAATAAATTATTAAGTAATAAATAATTAAAATAATAATTAAATAATAATTTTTTTAATGATGGTAATATTAAATCATTAAGTAATAAATTATATTAAATATATAATTTAAATTATAATTTACTTTTAAATAATTAAAATAAATTATTAAGTAATGTTTTTTAAGGATATTAATATTGAATTATTAAAATGTAATTACATAACTGAGCGGAGCTCATACATTAATAAGGGTAAAATTATAATTTGCTACCAAATGTAAAGTTGAAAATAAAAAAACTATAAATCCTAAATTTTGTGGTTGGTTTGAGACCACCGTTTCCACCACAAATTTTTTATATCTTTTATCCGTTTGATATTGATTCTGCGGTTGGTTTGAAACCATAGTTTCCACCACAAATTATATCCATTTTATGTCGTTTTTTAACCTTAAATTAGGTGATTGTATATTAAAACTTATCGAAATAAAAGTCCTTTGAATTCCGAGATGTCTCAGGTACGACAACATTAATATACGGCTAAGAAAATGCGCTACCGGAAATATTATTTTTTAACATTTCCGGTAAAGTGATCTACAACATTATTTTTTCTACCGAAAATGTTAATATTGGGCGCTACCTAAAATGTTTAACATTTCCGGTAAAGCGCTACCTAAAATATTATTTTTTTCTACCGGAAATGTTAATATTAGGTTCTACCGGAAATTAGTTAGCAAAATTAACATTTCCTGTAAAAAAATAATGTTTTAAGTAACATTTTACCGAAAATATTAAAAAAAATAACATTTTCAATAATACATTTCTTTAACTGTATATTAAAACTACCGTACAATATAACTACCTTTGAATTTTAGCCTGACATTGGGCTATAATACATAGCATATGTTAAAAAGCCTCGAGTGGTAAGTGTAGTGGGCTTCCCAAACCCCTCTTGGTGATGGCTTAAAACAAAATTATATGATACATAAGCGGTGTAATATAAAGTTTACATAAATTTATTTATTTTAGCGTAAAGTATACAAGCAGTCCCTCGATTATAGGGTGTTACTTTTTTAAATCCTTTCACTATTAGAAGTTACAAAATGATCTCTTGACTATAATGTACTACTTTGTTTAGTTTCCCGACCATTAAAAGTTACACAATGGTTACCCGACTATTCATATGTTTCCAGCTCGTCCTTTTCTGTTAAAAAGGTGATGGTCGTCGGAGTTGTACGTTAACCTACTGATCGAGATATGATAAAATATGATCATAGAATCTCAAATAACTATACAATTCAAATATATTTTATCATATTTTAGTCAATAGGTTAACATTTAGTTTAGTAACAAAAAAGACAACTTTGAAATATATAAATAGTCCAATGATCATTTTGTAGCTTTTAATAGTTAAGGAACTCAAAAAAATAATGTCCTATAATCAGGGATCATTTATGTATTTTACCTTTATTTTAATGTTATATATCTTATTTAATGTTTTAGATTTTACAAGCTTTAGAATTCAAAATTTTAATGTAAAATTTTGGTTTATACAGTCTCTGTGTAAAAAATTACTCTCTTTTTATTTAGGGTAAAGTATAAATCTGGTAATTGCACTTTATTCCTTTTCTATTTCACCCATTATATTTTAATTTTTTTTTAATTTTGTCACTAAAATTAATACATTGAGTTTTTTTTGTCACTCAGGCGTTTCTCACAACGGTGTTATGACGTGACTTCTTTTATTCTAACTTTCAATGGGTAAATTACAAATTTAATTACTGAACTTTAGTCTCTCTCCTATTTCACTCACTATACTTTTAATTATTTTTTAATTTAATCACTAAACTTTATGTATTGGAATTGTTTTGGTCACTCCTCTGTTAAAAAAACCACGTCATAACCCCGTCGGTGAAGAAATAACTGTGTCACCAAAAGAACTCAATGTATTAAGTTCAATGAGAAAATTAAAAAGATTGAAAGTACAACGAGAGGTAAAGTTCAGTTACCAATTTTTCAATTTACCCTTTTATCTAAAAAGTCATCATAAATTAGATTTGAGTGCAACTGGTTGTAATTATTCCATGAAATCACAACCTCTTAATTAAATTAATTTATACAATAATTATTGAATTAATTTGATGAAAAAGGAATTGGAGAAGAGCTGGTAAAGTGATAATCTACGTTGTAAATTACGTGTTTAGTACTTAAACTATCAATTTTGGTCCATTTTAGTACCTAAACTTTTAATTTTTCAAAATCATACCTAAAGTTTAGTTTTTATTTCATTTTAGTACCCGTGTTCAAAATTTAACGTTAATTTTATTTCGGTTTAAGTACTAAATGCGTTAAGTTTTTAACGGTTAAGGAAAAATTAACTTCAAAAAATCGTAGTTGCTCTCTCTCTCTCTCTAATAATATGTGGGGTGATTATATTATCTCTTTAAAAAAAATTAATTAATTAATAATATAAATACACTCTACAGATATAGACGATCAAACTGACGACTTCTAAAAAGAATATCATTTATTTTTATAACTGAAACCACTTAATAAATTCATTATTTCTCTCTATTGGATGGCTATTCTCTTAGTTTTTTTAATTATTTTTCATCCATAACAACACTAATTTTGGACTAATAGCCAGTTGTTGGATTTTTTTCCATCCCCTTCTTATAATTCGACATATGTGAATTTTCTATCTTTTTTTTTGTAGGAAGGTATTGACAATTTTTGTTTTTGTTTTTGTTTTTGTAGTATGTTCTTTTATTGTTCTTTTAACACATTTTTTATTTTATTTTATCTTTTCATGGTTAGATTTAAATTGTCTCTGCAGATCCAAATGATATTTGTATGATTATCGTGATGATTTATTTATATTTTGGACCGTCAGACTTTATACTGATAGACCTTACTGATAGACCTTTGTAATAAGTAAAGACAAATCACTATTGAATTATGATAATCGTGTGTCGATGAACAATCATTATTATATGAATTTTTATGTTAGTGTTGATAATACTATCCTTCACCATCGACAATGATGTTTATTTATATCTATCATTGTTCGAGTTGTTTGATTAAGTTTTTAACCCTTTCATTGTATGATGTTTTTCTAGGGATGGGCTTGGGTCGGGTTTCGGCCAACCCAACATGATCCAAAAAAATTTCATCCTTCACCCAACGCAACCCGACCCGAAATATATACCCTCCACCGACCCCATTTTTTGAGATAAAATCTGAACCCGATCCGAAATAAAAAATTATTTTATTAAATAAAAACAGTGATTTAATTGAAAAAAATAATATATATAGAAGAATTATTGTAATTATTCCTAAATATATAACGTAAAATTATATTTTTCAGGTCAGGTATTTTTCACCCTAAACATGAATCCAACCCGACCCGAACATCATCTTAAAAAATTCAACACGACTCGATCCAACTCTAAAATTAAAAAAAAAAACTCGACCCAATCCAATCCTATCGGATCGGGTCGAAACCCGTCAGATTCGGATCCCATGCCCATCCCTATTTTTTTCAGATGGTTAGTTGATATATTTCGATGATTTTACGAGAAATATCCTACTTATATAATTAATTTATTATTATAAGATTTAAACCCTAAATTGTATATACTATAAGAACAAAACTCCTTAAACCTAACCCAAGTTCTAATGTCAAAAACAAGAGTTGGGGCTTGACGTCTTTAACCTCTTTCTTCTAAATCCTCTACTTTCTTCAACAATGCAGGTAAAAAAGAAGGGCAGAGTTCACCCTTCTCCACCTTCATACAAAGACCCTAACTCAGTTTTCAAGCTTTTCCCAGTAACAATTCTAGCTTTAGCCACAGCTCTACCACCACATGACCAAGAAGTGTTGGCTTACATGATTACCAGGTCCATTATTTCCTCCAAAAATCCATTTCAGTCCCTACACAAGCGCAAAAGAGTCAATGGAGCCCCACTTTCTCAATGCGGGTGTTTCGATTGCTACACCAGGTTTTGGCACAGGTGGGGTTCTTCACCCAACAGAGACCTCATTCATCAAGCTATTGAAGCCTTTGAGGACCATTTGGTGCAAAATGAAACCCCCAAGGTTGAAAGTGAGGGCTTGGTGGAGGCTGAAACTGATGAAGTGGCCGTGGTTGCCGCCGCAAACGGCGATGGGATTAGCCACAAGGGTTTGGCTAGGAAGGTTTTGCCGGATGTGTTGGGGTTGTTCAACTCTATGTTATGGAGCCTGTGGGGTAGCAATGTGTAGGAAGGAGTGAAAATTGTCTTTTTTTGTTTCAATTTATCGAGAAAATTTTGCTTGATTTCGTATTAATTAGTTCAGATTGATTTACATCACACATGATTTTATTGAGTGAATTTCCTCGCAAAGATTTTTTTGTATAACCATCCGTATTTGGTTCTATTGATCGATTAATCCGGATTAAGTATTGCAGAAGTAAAACGACCTTCTCAACTCAGCTTTTTACATTCTCAATCGTCAAGATTCGAACCCCTGACCTTACTTAAAAAATTTAATGTCTCGTCCCACTAGACCAATTTCTTACAAATTTTTTTAAAAGATATAATGTTGATTTTTGATATTATGTAATAAAAATTATATTATAAATTATATTTTAATTTATTAATACTACTTTTCATATATATCATCATGTATACTGTACGATGAAATTATCATTTAATTAAATGAATTAAATAATATTTAACATTACTTTTTGATATTCAACCCTAACCTTTTTTTTCATTTTTTTCTTAGGATTTGTTTCCTTTTCTATAAATTAGAGTAATATTTTATTTTTTTATTTTATTTAGTCAACGACTGCATCGATTTTGATGTTAGTTGTGGGCTATCATTTATTTTTTAATTTTTTAATAAGAATAATTTTATCTTTGTGACACGTTTTTCATATTTTTTTATTGTTGGTCATTTTTCTTATTTCCTCATGTTTAGATTTGACGACGCCATTACTAATTAAGATGATGCTTATTTGTAATCGTATTGATATTCCCTGCAATGGACCCTCCAAATTGAATTTGGATACACACTTTTATTTTTCATGGATAGTTTATCACGGTGTAGTCAAATTTGTTCGTATCTATTTTTCAATCGAGTCTTTTGGTTGGTTTTTAACCGTTTTCATGTATAGTCCTTATATGATATAAAATAGATAGTTTCAATGTTATAGGAAAATATCCAAATTATGTATTTATTTTACAATGACAATTCTAAACTCTTATTGAAATTCTGAATAATTTCACTTTTTAATAAGACTAGCGGCCCCTATTAAAAAATTGCTTTTTGATTTCATCTTCGGTAATTCATAGTAAAAAAATTGATAGAATCGCGATGTAGCATTTAAAAAAAATCAGTGATGACGTGACATTACTTTATGATGACACGTTAGCATCATAATTATTTTTTTAACGGTGGATGATCGAGCTTAAACTAAAAGGTAACGTCAAGTATGATTTTGAAACAAAAAATAATTGAGTGACTAAAATAAAACAAAAGTGATAACTGGGATACTAAATGTATAATTTACCCAAATAAAAAGTATAGATACAGATTGCCAAAGTCTTTGATCTCCCGTGGACCATGTCGTTTGTTTTCAAAGAATCCAAAGGCAAAATAATACAAAATCTAGAATAAAATCATCATCATCATCATCATGTGCCTAATTTGTTTGAAATAAGTCCTTTTGATAGATAATTTGGGTAAAACAACAGTATATTTTAGACCCCAAGACTTCAACATCAACCACCAAACTTTCAATCCATAATTTGTCAATTTAAATTAATTATTTCTTGCACGAACCAAGTGAATTCCCTGGCAAAAAAATTATTGTTATTCATTGAGGATCCATGTTCGAGCACCATAGATGTCAGGAGTGTGAGCGTTCAATGTCGAAAGGTTGAGAGTTATCTTTGAACAAATACTACCTTGTACTTACCACGGATTAATAAAAAAAAATCTTATTTCTACGATCTAACGTACTTGTTCCATCCCATTAAATGTGTCTTTTTACAGGACAAAGAGATAACCTTTACAACTCCCTAGTTTTTCACGGGTTAAACTAGAACCTTATCCCTAGCTTTTTAAGGGCTTAGCTAGAACATTTCCTTTTAAAAAAGGATAAAAGAAGTAAACAAGAAAACCTCTCAAAGGTAGAGTGTTTACAAAATTTAAGCTCACAAGAACACAATATTTACAAGAGAATAGAAAAATAAGATTGAAAAACTCTTCTCTTGTGTTTGAATGCTTGGATAGGTGTTCTATCGCTTCTTCAAGTGTCCTCAGCGTATATTTATAGCTTGGAATGTGTTTGAAGTAGTATCTAGCCGTTGGGGATGTTTTGGAGCCGTTTGGGGATGATTTTTTTGCAAAATAGGTTGCCCATAATAGGGGGTATCGGTACCCCTTCATAGGGTATCGGTACCCCTTCATAGGTATCGATACACCTTCATTAAATTCAAATTAAACTAGCCGTTGCAACTAGTGTATGGATACACTTCATGGGGGTATCGGTACACCAGTGTATGGATACACTCATAGGGGTATCGGTTCCCTTTTTGCATTCGGTATTTGAGCAGTCATATGTGTATGGATACACCTGCAGGGGGTATCGGTACACAGGTATCGGTACACCAGTGTATGGATACACTCATAGGGATATCGATACACATTTGCATTTTTGCTTAAATTCGAATTTAATGGACTTTGAATTATTTTTGAAACCTTTTTAAAACTTTGAATAAATTCAATTCAAGTCCAAAAAAACAGTTTGCCTTAAATTTGTTATATCGAAACATAATTCAACAATCTCCCCCTTTTTGATATAACAAAACATTTGAAAATTTGTTTTTGGCAAAACTCTGCCTTAATAAAATGTTTAATGAAAATGATATCAATTGTTAACAATTGTTGGAAAATATATGAAAATGTTAAGCTTCCCCTTTTTCATTAAGAAATTGAATTTTCAAACCAAACTTCTCCCCCTTTTTGATCAAATGACTGCCACTTATATTTATCATAGTTTTTAGTGTAAACTATGTGTATAAACTATTAGTTTTGGTTCGTTTTAATATTTAAATTTTCAAAAAATTTAAAACTATACCTAAAGTTTAGTTTTTGTTTCATTTTAGTACCTTGTTCAAAACTTAATGTTAAAGTTTACAAATTGAAAGTTTATGTACTAAATCGGGCCAAAACCGATAGTTTAAGTACTAAAGATGTTAAGTTTTTAACAAGGTAGTACTAAAATGAAACAAAAATTAAATGTTAGATATGGTTTTTAAAAATTAAAACTTTAGGTACTAAAAGGATCAAAAATAAATGCATAATTTACCCTAATTTCTATTGTATTATCCTTAATGTTTTTCTTTTATATCGCTTTGTTTTTCTTTTACTTTCAAAAGAAAATCTTCCACTTCTCTAACAAAATTGGTAGATATTGTTTTCTATTATATTAATAAATGTTTGTAACCATCTTAAATAAATTGTGTTTGGGTTATGATAAAGTCTATCAATACGTTATCATCATATTTATATCATAAATAATGACGTTTATCTTTCACCGTCGATAATAATATGTATACGAATTCTTCATTTCTTATATTGTTTAACTGATTTTTTAATATTTTTATTTGTTATTCATTTTACTGACGTGTCCACTCTAAAATTCTATTAGTGCCTACCCCATACAAAAGAATTTTATTATAAGTACATATGTGTCTAACCTTAAAAAATATTTCTAGATATGTCACTAAAAAATATGTGATAATACCAACAAGTAGTTGATCTAGTAGGATGAAGTACTAGGTCTCTTAAGCAAGGTCAGGGTTCGAATATTGGTGTTTGCGAATGGAGCAAACTGGGTTGGGGGTCGCTATTGCTTCTGCAGTACCCGATCTGGATTAGTCGGTTAATAGATCGGATACAAGTGATTAATTCAAAAAAAAATGTGATAATAAAGTAGTGTTAGGTGACGTGTACGACTCAACTTGGTGTCTTTCGATTCATGCATGAAGAATTAGCCTCCGGTTCGGTCCATGCATTCAATTTCCCTTTTGCCATTTTCAGTCACATTATATACGTTGGCCAATGGCCATTATGCCGCCCACCCTTTTCCCCCCACATATACCTCTACCTTATTTCAATGGAGAATTATCCCGTAGTTTTCTCGGACGGATCATCGGTTTCGCCATCGTCGATAATGATGATGAACCCTCATCGTCCGAGTTACTCGGGAGCCGACGGTGATGACAAGGAGCGAGTGAAAGTCGGAGGGAAGAAAGGTGACAAGAAGGAGGGGACGAAGAAGCACAAGTATGCATTTCAAACGAGGAGTCAAGTTGATATTCTTGACGATGGGTATCGTTGGAGGAAATATGGGCAGAAAACTGTTAAAAACAGCAAATTCCCTAGGTATTTTTTTCATTCCTACGAATTTCGGATTTAGTCCTCATACTATGTTCGACTTGTCAATTTAGTACCCTTACTTTAATTCGACATAATTCAATTTCTTTATTAGCTCGGCAAAAGACCAGAAATTATACACACTTAGGTGCAAGTGTTAGGGTTTAAGTTGCTTAAATTTGAAATTGGCAGGTATCTAAGAAGAATTTAAACGAAAATAATGAGGGTATTGCTTATGTTATCTAATATCAAAATTAATAGGGACCTAAAAAGTATGTAAATTAAAAATTGGTGGGTCGAGCTTAATTTTTCTAGTTTCAAAAATATTAGGAACCTAAGAAGTAATTAAACCAAAAAAATTTAACAGGAGTAGGACTTCATTTGCATAGTTTCAAAACCTTTAGAGACCTAAGATGTAGTTAAACCTAAAAATTTCAGAGGTCATGGTCCCTCCGTCACTAAATATATGAGTTAGGATCCACTTTACGCTTCTGGCAATGAGAAAAAAATACTTTTTCGCCCCGTAAGCAATGTTAAATACTTAAAATTTGATTTAAAATCATGGTTGGAAAAGTGATTTTCGACCTAATCTTATAAACTTAAATTTCTAAATTTTGTTATGGAAAACAATTTTTTGTGAAATCATATTTTCAGCTTTAAATATTATATTTTTAATTTACAACACAACGTATAAAATGTAAATTTTATCTTTTTAAAACTCACTTTTTAACGGTAATCTCAAATAGTTAATCTTTAAACTGTATTTTTTAAAATAATTTAAAAAATACTTTTGGGTTAATTATATGTTTAGTACCTAAACTATTAGTTTTGGTCCATTTTAGTACCTAAACTTTTAAAAAATTTCAAAACCATATCTAAATTTTAGTTTTTATTTCATTTTAATACCCTTTCGTTGAAAACTTTTAATTGTTTCATTTTAGTACTCAGTTCAAAATTTAACATTAAGTTTTTGAAAAAAATGAAAGTTTAGGGACCAAAACGAACATTTTAGGTACTAAACGCTTTAAGTTTTTAATGGTGGTGTACTAAAATGAAATGAAAACTAAACGTTAGGTATGATTTTGAAAAAATTAAAAATTTAGATACTCAAACGGACCAAAACTGATCGTTTAGGTACTAAATGTGTAATTTACCCAATAATTTTTACCGCACTTTTCAAAATCACATTTCAAAAGTAATACATAGTATAAAACTTTTAATTTTACACATTTTAAGATCGTTGGACGAGTGAAAATAGACGATCACGATTATCATCTCCTTATTTTTCTTTAATGAATATCTTCTCATTCTCTATTGTTAATTAATCTAAGTCGTCTATATATATATATATATATATATATATATATATATATATATAAGTGATATAAGTCTCGAAAGGAGCGAAATTTGCATGGATTTTCATCTTCCATTTGGGTTGTTTTTGTCTTGTTGATTTGCAGAAGTTATTATAGGTGCACGCACAAGGAGTGCAATGTGAAGAAACAAGTGCAACGAAGTTCAAAAGATGATGAAATTGTGGTGACTACTTACGAAGGGATGCACTCTCACCCGGTGGAGAAGTTCATTGAGAACTTCCAAAACATTCTCCAACACATCCAAACCTACAATCCTTACTGAAGATTTCTCTTCGATCTGCAATAAGACTCGTGAATATCGTCTTATCGTGTCTATCATATTTGAGAAATCAAAATTTGAGTACCAAAATAAGACTCGTGAATATCACTTTAGGGGTGTTTGTTTCAAGAATTGACATTCACATGTTTGGTTGGCCGAGAATCTCATTCCCGGTAATGTTTTATTACAAATAGTAGATTTTTTTGGGGTATATTACCGGGAATGTCATTACCTCCATTCCCTTAGGTATTGTAACATTATCGCCGTTTTGGACTAAAATGCCCTTAAATTTTTATTTTTTTTCAAAAATATCATTCTTCTGTCATTGAATAATAAAAATTCTACGAAGGTTAAATTACAAATTTATCCTTAAATTATTTTAGATTTACAAAAAAAAAAGTTTATAATTAAAATTTTATATGAAGTTCAGGAGTTAAAAAAATTTTACTCTTTCATTAAACATTTTTTATATTTTTAATTTTGTAAAAAAATTATATAAATATTATGAATTAAATTTTTAAAGAAAATATATAAATATTTTTACAATTTGTAATATTATACAAATATATAATAAGGACAATTTGGTCAAATATACATTACAATAACATTTTATTCCTTTAACCAAACACGGTAATCTTACATTCATGCTAAACCAACCAAACACAAAATACAACATTCACAGTAATCCTATTCCCTGGTAATCTTTTATTCCCACTGGTAATCTTACATTCCGTGAACCAAACGCACCCTTAGTGTATACTCGATCCCATCATTTTGAACTATGGGAAGGAACCTTAAAATCTATTGTTAGTCAAATGTAAATTTAATTTGTAGGTATGAGTGAGTTTATATATATATGAAATCGAATATATACACTTGTCGAAATCGTATTACGGTAGTTCAAATGAATTAAAACTTTAAAAGGCTTGTTACGAGATTAGAGTTGCTATCAGCCGTTTTGAACTAGGTATGACTGACTGGCTACCCTACTCATGTAGAGCAGTGACAAAAAAACACTTCCCCTATAAGAATCTCACCGTATTATTTCTTGATTTAGGGTCATTGTTGCTACTAGTGGAAGACGCATGGATTACCATGCGTCTTTAGCTTTGTCAAGATTAAAGTCGCATAGTAGTTTTGGAGTCTTCAACTAAAGACTCCATATAATCTTGAAGTTTTCTAAAGGTACTGTAGCAATTATACTACTTTAAAAAATAATACTCGAAGTGGATTATATTAAGATTTTTTTTAAAGATATTATTTTAGTCATTATCTCACGACTGAATACCTTTGAATTGATAAAAAATTCAAAGGGTTAAAATGCACCTTTTTAGCCTATATGTATTTAATCTGTAGGTATGTGAATGGATGATATACCTGCTTCGATATCATGGCTAGCGTACGTCGTGATCTTGTGTTGTTATGAAACAAGAAAAGGATGAATACTTGTTTTCTAGTAATTGTACAACAAAAGGATGTAGCTTAGATGGTAGAGCGCTCGCTTAGCATGCGAGAGGTACGGGAATTGATACCCCGCATCTCCATGATTCCTCTTTTTTCGTTTCGTGAATGAAAAAAGCTGGGTCGGTCTCTCGGGGTTGGGGTATAAAATGATTCGCTTTTCTGTTTAGGGTATAACCTCAACATACAATGTCATCGGCATACTAAAGCCGACATGATCGAATACTCATATATGGAAACATGAAATCAAATAGTTATTCCCAGGGACTTCTTCAACTTCTCAACTTCCAGATATACTGTTGAGCATGGAAGGAACTCTGAGAAATGTTCTTTGCTCAGATCATTAATTGCTACAGCGAGTTTTGGGATTTCTAAGGTTTCTTCATGGGTCAGTGCCCGAACAAACCTGGCTGGATTACCTGCCCAAAGCTCGCAGGTTGGGATTCTCCTGCCTGGGGGAACTACGGAACCGGCTTCAAGGATAGAGTGAGTCTCCACCAAGGAACCTTCCATGAGAATAGAATGCTGTCCGATAATGCACTCCGGCTCGATCGTACATGACCTCAAGAGACTGTATGCACCAATCGTCACAAACCTCTCAATTGTTGTCTCAGCTGGAAGTCCTGTAGATTCAGAAATGGTATTCTCACGATGATGCCAATGAGGTACAGAAATTGACTAGATCATTAAAATATAACACCAAAATAAAGATTTAAATAAAACAATCGTGTGTACGCTTCATTTTTATTTTCACAGCATAGACAATTGGAAAAACCTTGGAGTTACACAAATGAGGCTCACTTGTGATCAAGCAAGGGCCTGCAGATTCCGAGAGCCACATTAGGAAGTAAGGCAAAATTGAAACAACCAATAAACAAGATTCAATAATGAACCAATAGCAAGGAGCAAGTTGCAAATATAAGATCTCTGAAAATAAAAATATTGATACAACATGCAGGCAAAAGAAACAGGAAATCCTTCAGGGATCGCGAAAAAAACCAGGAAATCACTACATCTCCAGTCTCCACTTCCTATACTTGTAAATACTAAACAGGAATTCAATAGCTGCTATGAGTAAAATATCTAGACTCTACATTGTAAATAAAAGACAATGGATATGAAAACTTAATCGAACAAGATTGTTTTTGGCTTAGGAAATTGGCTCACAACACCAACATTTCCTTTTTCTTTTTCCTTTTGCACATATCACTTCATGTTTTGAGTATCTGTTATGACTGAGTTTTGGATTGAGTCGGTGGAGATGGAGGGAAAATCTGTGTTTAATAGCAGAGCTTTTCCCTAGTTCTTTGCTCCGCCTATTCTGTTAGGACCTGTTAGAGAAAGACCTAGATCTCTGTCGGATTTGATAAATTTCAGTTTGCTTTTGTTTATTCCTCTCTTTAAATACAGATTGTTTATTACAATAATTAAGGGAAATCGTATCAAACAAAATAAAGTCCTACCAAAAACAACTTCTATTCCAAGAGTTCTACCAAACAACTTCGATTCTAATGTCCTACCGAAAAGCATCCACAACAGTATCTCACACCACAGCTGCAACATGAACTTACATCTGCACAACAAAGAACATGGAAAAAGTACCATGTTCATAGCTAACCTGATTATTTCAGTTCAATACCTCCGTCTAAAACAAATTACACCTTTCCTTGGCATCAACTCAAAAGGAGCAGTAGCTTGCTTATTAGCTCAAGGATTAGAACTAAGATGATGGTGTTTAGCAAACCACAATACTCACAATCCAAAGAAGAAATACGGGAAAACTGATGACAAAGTTTCTTAAACACAGAAAGCAAAGGGTGACTGAAACGACAATGTTAGTCAAAAGGAGTGATGGTACTGACACAGACAATCGATTCAAGTGTCTGGGTATCAAGAATGTAGAAACCATCATATGCATCTCTTACCAATAATCTTCTTCGTCGTGAGATCCTAAATCAAACAGCTCGATTCACATTAAGTGGACATCAAGAGCTCCTAAGAACCTTTTCAGCTGCATTGAGCGCATTCAAACATAATGTGCAAGTCTCAACCAATTAAAGCTTTGACAAATTTAGCTCATTCCACGGTAAAATAACCCCAGAATAAAATTCAAGCTAACTTCTTATTATAAACAACTATCCAGAAACCCTATACTAAATCCAGCTTAACAAATTTTCTTTCTTTACTCATCTTTCAGCTACATTGAACACATTCAAACACAATATATAAGTCTCAATCCATTACACTGTCGGCTAATTTAGCTCATTCAAATAAAAAAAAAACTCGGAAACGGCAAGAGAAATGGGGGAAAAAAGAGATTACCGGTAGGTGAGGACCAAGCGGCGTGAATGACGCAGCGTTCCTGGACATTAGAGCAGAATCCAACGGAAATCTTGTTGAGATCGCCGCGTAGCACGCAGCCGTTCCACACCGACGCTCCGTCGTAGACGGTTACCTGACCCGCCAATACGACGTTAGGAGCCACGTAAGCGTCGACGGCGACCTTCGGGACCCACTGTCCGAGAGGGATTATCTTCCTTTGGCCCCTGTAATCCCACTTCACTTGATCCGACGACGGCGAGATCGCTTTCGCGGCCTCCGTGGCGAAACAACGGGACGAGATGACGTGACGGTGAGCGGAGAAAGCGGAGGCCACGGCCTTCCTGGAGATGCGAGCTGCTATGGATGTCGCCATTACAGGTGGCAAATGAGTGAGGGAAGAAGGGATTTAGAGCTCCTAACACGAGAGAAATGAGAAAGAGGTAATCCGGTAGAGAAGAAAAATCCCAAATTACAGATCAAATTCTTTTGCTGGGTTCTCAGATTAGTCCACAAAATAGCACCGAGTGAGAAGATTTTTCCTTTTTTAGTTTTCCAGTATTTAATTTAGATTAATAGAAGGTTTAATACATTTTTTAATACTTATACTATACTCTAAAACACGATACAACGTCTACAGAATTTCTTTTGTTAATAACAGGTGATTATAGTTTTCAACGTTATATTTTTAGGTGTCTGAACTGTAACGACACTAAATTTGATCATTATTTGACACGTGTTACGTATATAAAATTTTTAAAAATATTTTATTAAAAAAATAATAATATTATAATTAAAAAAAAAACTTTAAAATTTTACATCTTCCGTCGTCGATCGGTCATCATCGGTCCGTGGTCGTCATTGTTGACATCATCAGAACCATCTCGCCACTGCAACCAAAGTCCAGTCCCCCACCTACCATGAAACTACGTCAATCGTCGTGAAAAATGACGCGAAGATCATCGAATTTCTAAGTTTTTCAATACTATTTTCTGGCGATTTTGACTGTTATAGTCGTCTGTACATTAGACGTCCGCCACCGTTGAGTTCTTCGTCCTTCTCTGAACAAAACTCGACTGATGGTGATCTTTTACTATCGACGGCGGGGGATGGGAGGAAGAGAGACGACGCGAAGGTTTGGTTTTTTATTTTTAAAAAATAATATTTTTATTATTAAATATTTTTAATATATAATGGTAAGCACTAACTTTAAAAATATAACAGATAAAACGTTAAACATTTATTATTAACAAAAAAAATTCTTTGGACATCAAATTATATTTTGAAGTTTAGTTTGTGCACTAAAAAATTATTAAACCATAATTAAATGATAAAATGAATATGGAGAGTTTTATAAAATGGAAAAAGAAAGTTAAAAAGTATGAGTAATTTTTTATTTTGCATGTTGATGTTTCAAAAGTAATAAAATAGTCACTAATATTATAGCAAATCGGTTATTTAACCGTTACCACTCGTTATTCCAATAATAGAAGTATGATATGGCACGTTATACACTTAAACTGACTTGCTTGACATCCTTTAACCATGTAAGTTTAATACAAATTCTTCTTTTTCTTTTTCTTATGCATTTGCACCACCATAGACCAACTTCGCTGTACATTATGTTTAAATTATAAGAAAAAAATTCATGCATGAACAAGTAGAAATGAGGGTATGGTATTAGGGCATGAGACTCGAATCCGATGGGTTCCAACCCGATCGGGTCGGTTTTTTTAAAAATTCATGTTCGGGTTGGGTCAGATCCAGATTTAGAGTAAAAAATATCTGACTCGATTCTACCCGAAAAATATATATAATTTTACCTTATATATTTAGGAATAATTATAATAATATCCCTCTATATATTATTTTTTCAATTAAGTCACTATCTTTATTATTATTTCGGGTCAAGTTTTTAAGTTATATATCGGGTCGGGTTTGGTTCGGGTAAAATTTTATTTTGGTCGGGTTGGGTCTCGGGTGAATGACTCATTGTTCTTGGGTCAAGTCGGATGGACCAAAAACTCAACCCATTGCCATCCCTAGGTATCAATGGGTTTGTTCAATTGACAATCAGCTTAATATCACTTAAGTAAATCTCAGGTTCGAGTCTTTGTGTATGCAGAAAATTCTGGTTGAAAGATTCACCTATCAAAATCAAGTGTGCAGCTTGGATAGAATCAGATTAGTCATGACGAAGCCTTGGAATTAAAGGGCGATTAAAAAGAAATGAAGTTCATTGTGTATGCAAAAAATAAGGTAGACTCGTTCACCAAGATTAGATTTGCGACCTGGGTCGATCCAGAATAGTCTGGATGAATCCTTGGAATTTGAGGGCAATAAAAAAGAAATGAGGGTATGGCGAATGGTGAATGCTTTTACTACTTCGTTTGGCGGGAAAATTATCGTAGAAATTTTAGAGGAAACAATAGGGATTGGGAGACTATCTTAGCAGCCATTCGAGAGGTTGTTAAGGTTAGACTCTTGGCTAAATGTATAGACAAGGGGATATTGTAAATGCATATAATTGATTCGTCGTTTCGACTCAGACCTCATCGAACTCGGATAAAAACGTTCCCAATGAATCTTTGATCAACTTGTTTCCAAGGTTTTGCATGGATTCCGATGGTTTCGTCGTCTCTCTTAGTGTTTGGATATATGCCATAAGCCCATAACAAAAGGAAGCGACACTCTATCTCTGATTTTGTGGAGACCATTTGAATTGGAGGAATTTCGGTTAAAATGATTCCCACGTGGAACAATCTCATTCCTTCTTCCTTTTTTCCCGCTCGGTACATTTTCCGGGAAAACTCGAAATGCTTCACCTCGGTTTTTCTCCATTTTCTGTTTGTTTCATGAATCGCTTGATTTTGGCACTTCACCTCTTCTCGATTCGTTCATCAATGAATCTGAGCTGAATTTTTTTAGCGATTTGATTGGAATTGAAATCAAATAAGTCTATTATTCTGGTTAGTTGTTGATATATTTATTGATACTTATTTATTTTTATTCGTTTATTTCCCTTTCGTATGAGAAAATTGGAAAATTCAATGCGTGTATCAGGGATCAGAGATGGCGAGTTACAGCGGTTCGCCGAGGCGGAGTTTTCCAAAGTCAGGCGTATCACCAGCTAGGAGAAAAGCATTGGAGAATGGAGGTTCCGATTCTATCCGGAAACTCTTACCTTCTTCTCGTGCAGCCCTTATGTAAGTTTTTTCATTTCAAATTTTACGCTTGGTTTCTTTACCATTATTTAAAAAAAAAAGGAAGAATTTTGGATGAAGGATCTTGTGAGTTATAATTGTGGAAGGCACAATTTAGTCTGTTGAACTTCCGTTCAGAAAATGAATAATTGCATTTGGATTTGAATGGATTGATAAAGGCAGTTGGTAATAATTGGTGAACATACAGGTTCTAAATGTGTACATTCTGCGAAATGAATAATGAAAAATGGTTAAATATTGTATTCAATGTAAAATTTCTCTTGAAAAAAAGTAGTTATGATTCTCTTCTTTTTCCTTTTTTTATTGTTTCAACTTGTTTGTGGAAAGTGGACTAGCTGGTGAGCGAACGGTGAAGAGATTACGGCTGTCGAAGGCCGTGACGGTACCGGAAAGTAATACTATTTACGAGGCCTCCCGGAAGATGGCTGCTCGTAAGGTTGATGCTTTATTGCTTACTGACTCAAATGCATTGCTCTGTGGGATTCTCACAGACGAGGTATGACTAAAATCCTTGAAAGAGTATTCCAAACTCCCTTTACTTGAATCTCAAAACAAGGGAGACAAGTACATGAATTAGTTTCTTCATTCTGATATGACTTCTTATGCCTTGTTCTTTGTTCTTATATATTTTATCTAAAGTGAATCAGGTTAACGATGCTGTCTCTCTTTACTGGTTCTTTTTTGCCTGCAGGACATAGCTACAAGAGTGATTGCTCAGGAGCTTAATATGGAGGAGACACCGGTTTCCAAAGTAATGACTAAGAACCCAGTATTTGTTCTTTCTGACACTCTTGCTGTGGAGGCACTCCAGAAGATGGTGCAAGGTTGGGTTTTTTTCGGTTGATACCCACCCTTTTATGTGATATATTTTCTTGTGTCTTACCCTTTAATATTGTTCTGATATCATTCTAAACAGGAAGATCTAGACATTTGCCCGTTGTACAGAATGGGGAGGTCATTGCTTTGCTTGATATAGCTAAGTGTTTGTATGATGCTATTGCTCGAATGGAAAGGTCAGCTGAAAAGGGAAAAGCTATTGCTGCAGCTGTTGAAGGCGTAGAAAAAAATTGGGGAACATCTTTCTCTGGTTTGTGGATAATGATATCGTTTGCTTAAATGATTTTTTTTTGTCTTTGTTTTATTCATTTTGTTTCTATAGTTTTAGCTATCAACATACCAGTTTTAACTTTTAAGTCCATGCTGCCATTTGGGGTAATATGCAGGTCAGAATACATTAATTCAGACACTTAAAGATCATATGTTCAGGCCTTCACTGTCTACAATTATTGCAGACAATCCAAAGTAGGTAATAATTTTTCCTTTTTAATGAATATTGATTTTTCCCTAGTGTTATTTTGAGTTGTATTGCCTCATATGATACCTTTCTTTCAGGATTGCAACGGTTTCACCAACTGACACAGTTTTAACGACTGCAAAAAAGATGCTTGAATGCCGGGCAAATTCTGCGGTTGTGACTATTGAAAACAAACCACGGGGGATTCTAACGTGAGCCTCTTTTGAATCAAATCACAATTCAACATTTTTCTTAGTTTTACCATTCTGATGTTATTTTTAACTGTTACAATTGTCATTGATGTGTATTCTAAGTTTTTACTTTGGATTTCTGATAGTTCAAATGATATTGATGCGGGTAATAGCACATAATCTGCCTCCAGAGACTACTTCAGTGGAGAAGGTTTTCTTTTCTTTTCTTTTCTTTCCTTTTATTATTTATTTATTTGTCAACAGAGTTTGTTCTTATAGCTTGACCTTATATACCAGCAGCAGCTCATCCTTTTTTACCTCTATGATAAGCAATTTCTTGAGTTCTGTTCATATTGCTTTTGGTTTGATGTAAAGGTTATGACTCCTAACCCAGTATGTGCAACGCTCAACACACCAATTGTTCATGCTTTGAAGACCATGCATGATGGCAACTTTTTACACCTTCCTGTGGTAGATAGAGGTGATATGAGTTGCTACCCTACAAAGAACATAGTTTTCTACATACATCAAACCAGTTCTAAATAAGTTTCTTTGGTTGGATGCAGACGGAGAAATAGTTGCTGTTGTGGATGTGCTCCATGTTACTCATGCCGCTGTTGCCACTGTAGGTCAAGTGAGTATCATTCTGAAATTATAGTGTATCTATTTTCTTATTGGGTAAACTACAAGATTGGTCACGTTTGTTTAAGTTTTATATAATTTTTCTCCATGAATTCAAAAAACATAATATTTCATCACTTTCGTTTTTATTTCATTAATATGTGGTCATATTCGTTTTTATTTAATTAAGATGTAGTCACTTACCTTATCAACCTTTGAATGTTTAATCACTGAAATTTTGATTGTTGTTAGTGAGGAAATTAAGTAAAAGTGATCACATCTTAATTGAATAAAAACGAAAGTGATCAATTATTATGTTTTTTGAATTTAATGAGAAAAATGTACAAAACTAAAACAAAAGTGATTAGCTTAATAATTTGATGAAAAATAATATTTTTTACTTGCATAAATAAAGCTTCTTTGTGCTTTAAATGTTAACTAATCATAGATTAAACAAATCAAGATTCACAGGCACATTTGTTTCATACTTATAAATACAACATTTTTTTATAAATAATACATGTGCAACGCATCCCAAAGAAAACTATTAATGCCCACGCACACAATGAACTTGTTAAAGAGAAAGAACAAGATTATAATTTTTTTTTTCCTATTTCCTTGACGATTCATGATGTTTTTTGTTATGATCCCATAATATTTTTCAATAACTAGGTTGGGAAAAATTTTGCAATCAATAATGAGACTACCACAACAATGGTGCAGAAGTTTTGGGATTCCGCAATGTCCTTACCTCCCATTGAAGAAGAAGACGAGACAAGAAGGTTTTCTTATGTTGTTGCTCTGTTTATGTTTCTGTGTTATGTGCCATTACTGCTTTACTAACTTATTGATGGTGATGTTTCAGCTATAGCTCATTGAAGTTGGCTTCTGAAGTAGCAGATACAGAGAGATCTCTTCCATATCCTTCCTCCACTATGCCTTATACATTTGGTTTCAAAATACAAGATAAAAGGGGCCGAATGCATAGATTTATTTGTGGTATGCTACTGTTTCTACTCATAAACTGTGTCATGGTTTCAAAGAGGACCGATGAATTCCTTATCGGTTGAGTTGATCTTAGGACATAGGTGTTCACATTACTTTCAACCTGTGAGGTGCCTTTTTCATGAGTTAAACTGTGAGGTTCAATGCTTTGAAGCCGACAATAACTTGTAGCTTGGTTTAGTCTATGACATTTGATGCTAGAGCCGGTCTAGAGTACTAATGATGTGCCATTTAGGACAATGGGCACTTGGAGTATGGGAGAATGTCATGGTCCTAGAGAGGAACCTTGAACCATGAATCCCATATTGGTTTGGACTGTGATATTAGTCACCTCTGTATAGAGACAGACGTAGGATTTTATGTTAAGAGGAGTGTATTCATAAAATTTTAGGGGATTAAATTATAAAATTTTAAGACAGACAAAAATATATTATCAATTGAAAATACAAAAATTATATGACAATTTAAAAATTTTACATGACAACCGCCTCTGTCAGGCCCCTTGGGTCCATCCCTGCCTCCACCGATACATGTCCTTTTCTTTTACATGTGGTTCATACGCAAGTGTTGCTTGTTTGTAACTTGTCAAACATATGCAGTCCTAAGCAAAACACTTCTAGGCTAATTACTAAGTTATTATTTATGGTAAATTACATGTTTAGTACCTAAACTATCAGTTTTAGTCTCTTTTAATACTTAAACTTTCAATTTTTTCAAAATTATACCAAAAGTTTAATATTTTTCATTTTAGTACCCTTATGTTGAAAACTTTATTTTTTTATTTTAGTACCCCGTTAAAAATTTAATGTTAAGTTTAAAAAAAAGAAAGTTTAGGTGCTATAACAGACCAAAATTTATAGTTTAGATACTAAACGTGTTAAGTTTTTAATGGAAGGGTATTAAAATGAAGAAAAAAAAACTAAACGTTAGGTATGATTTTGAAAAAATTAAAAGTTTAAGTACTAAAATGAACCAAAATTAATAATTTAAGTACTAAGTGCATAGTTTACCCTATTATTTAATAGCAGTTTTCTAGGCTGGCCACTTGTTACGGCTGCTGAAATTTGTGTTCAGTAGATACTATTAGAGGATCTACTTCTTTATATAAACCCTACAGTGTTACAGGCTATTGTGTATAGAAAATAGTATTTAACAGGTTTTTTGCACGTTTCTGTTTGATGCAGATACACGCAGTTTAACTAATCTAATATCTGCAGTCCTTCGTAGGCTGGGGGATGACAGAGATCGAAACAATGTGCCTCAAATCCTGGTATATTTTTAGAAATATTATTAGTTTTTTTTAATGATTACTTAGGTATGTTAATATATTTTTCTCGGAAATGTATGCTAATTGAGGTGCTTATTATGCAGTATGAAGATGAAGACCATGATAAAGTTGTACTGGCGTCAGACTATGATCTTCAAGTGGCAGTGGAACATGCAAAGTTAGTTGGTTTGAAGGTATGATCATATTTTTACAGTGAAATTTGCTTTACACATTGTTAAGAGATTTGATTATAATTTTATGGGTAAACTACGTGTTTAGTGCATAAACTATTAGTTTTAGTTTGTTGTAGTATCAAAACTTTCATTTTTTTCAAAATCATACTTAAAGTTTAGTTTATTTTCATTTTATTACTCTCATTCAAAATTTAACATTAATTTTTGGAAAAAAATTGAAAGTTTGCGTACCAAAATATACCAAAACTGATAGTTTAGGTACTAAAATATTAAGTTTTTACGACAGGGTACTAAAATAAAATACAAACTAAATGTTAGGCATGATTTTGAAAAAAAATAAAAGTTTAGATATTAAAACGGATCAAAACTGATAGTTTAGGTGCTAAATAAGTGGTTTATCCTAATTTTATTTCCTAAAATTTCCTTATCAGTAGTTTAAATAAATCTTTCCTCGTAGTTAGGATACTTTGCTACTTATATTTTCAATATTAGAATATAATAGGCATAATATCAAACTTAGCCTCTAACATTTATCAAAATGATCATTTTGGTTCTTATTCTTTTTTTTAGTATTTTTGCCCCATCGTTTCATTTTCGAGCAAAATGCCTCTCTATAGATGGAAACCGCTAGTTAGCACACAATTAACACTCTAAAATAAGGGCATTTTTTATCCTAAAATGAAACATTGAAGGCAAAATGCTATAACAAAAAAGAATATGGGCCAAATAGACTATTTTGTCAAATGTTAGGGGGCCTTTTTATTCTAAAACGAAACGTTCCAAAATGATTATTTCAATAAACATGGAGAGTAATTTTGACATATATGTAAATATAATGTTAAGCTAAGTTTAGTAGAAGTGTGAAGTAATATATATTGATTAGGTTAAATTACCAGTTTAGTATCTAAATTATAAAATTTAGTCTGTTTTAGTACCTAAACTTTAGTTTTTATTTCAGTTTAGTACCCCATTCAAAATTTAACGTTAAGTTTTGAAAAAATTGAAAGTTTATGTACAAAAACTGATAGTTTAGGTACTAAACGTGTTAAGTTTTTGATGACGGATACTAAAATGAAATGAAAACCAAATGTTAGGCATGGTTTTGAAAAAATTAAAAGTTTAGGTATTAAAACGAACCAAAACTGATAGTTTAGATATTAAATGTGTAGTTTACCCTATTGATTATTGTGAATAGGTATTTTTATTTTATTATTTTCTTTCCTCAACCTTCTAGTTTCAAGTTTAGGTTCGTACTAATTCTTCTTTATGTCATATTGATACATGCTTGAAATTGCATTGTTGCGTCGGAACAATGGCTATACGGAATCAATCCCCTATAAACATACGTGGAGCTCAACATGTCTGAAAGCTCTTTTGCTGATAGTATACTTAAAGATATATAAAATTAGAATGTATCACTGGAGTCGAATCAAGTTAAAGATATCTTATTGATGTATTGTGCAGGGTTTAAGATTGCATTTAGATTATTCGGAGATGAAAGATGGTCGACGGGCCTCCAATACACGAAGCTCGGATTACACAAACTCCGATGCTTGGACTGCTGCATACAACACGTTCGCGGCAGGGGCGGCTGTCGTTGCCGGGTTGGGCTTATTAGCATACCTGAGGAAAGTCGGTAATTAGCATTCTTAAGAAAACTTCCTCCTCCCCCCACCCCCACCACCTCTCTCTCACTCTCTCTCTCTCTCTCTCTCTCTCTCTCTCTCTCTCTCTCTCTCTCTCTCTCTCTCTCTCTCTCTCTATATATATATATATATATATATATATATATATATATATATATATATATATATAAAGAACTTTGCTTAGGATTGATTGGCCAAAGTTGGGTTTAGTTTAGAGGCACTCCATATTTTATATTTTCCCCATTTTTTAAGTCAATACAAATTAAGAAATATTTTCTTAGCTTATAATTACTATTTACATAATATATTAAAGGGCAAATTCCGAGTTTAATACCTAAAATATCAGTTTCGGTCTGTTTTAGTACCTAACCTTTTAATTTTTTTCAAAATCATACCAAACGTTTAGTTTTTGTTTCATTTGTGTACTCATCGTTAACACCTTAACGCATTTAATACATAAACTATCAGTTTTGATTCGTTTTAGTATATATACTTTTAATTTTTTAAAAACTTAACGTTAAGTTTTTAACGGGCACTAAAATGAAACAAAAACTAATTGTTAGGCATGATTTTGAAAAAATTAAAAGTTTAAATACTAAACGCATAGTTTACCCTCTAATAAATATTCATTTATATTTTATTCAAATCTATTTTACTTTTGGAATAATGAATTTGGATATCCAATTTATCTGAATTCATTCTACTTTTACAACTAATGAAGCCAGACTTCGATACCAAATATTCGTTGTTTGCCCTTACGTTGCTGACGTGGCAGTTCATGGTGTTAATGTAGTTGTTCACAATATTGATATAGCAGCCTATCTGTCATGTTTGAGTTATCAATTTAATTCATTTGTCATGTTATCAGCTATCGTGGACTGTCACATCAATACTGTGAACTATCATGTTAGTATTGTAATTGTCAACGATAAAAAAACATTGCTCAAGGTACACATTAAGCTTATTTTCTTAGTTGGAGGACCACTTTGAAAGAAAAAAAAAGATACAATAACCATTTTGATTTTTTTTATAAAAGTACAAGAAACTCTCATACCTTTTTGTCAATTAATTATATTTGACATTTCAAAATTAATGAATTTTTGTTATAATATTCTCAAATATCACATTTTATATCTTTCTAAAAAATAATTAAATAATAATTTCTAAACTTGTAATCATTTAGATATTAAAGATAATATATATATTAGTAATAATAATGAAACACAAATTATTTAAATTTTAATGAACGGTCCAAATGGTTGAAACTTGGAAGCGTTGAGGCTTCAAAGCCTTAAAGTTCCAACAAATGTCGGTTTGTGGGGTCAAATTATTTTCTCACCCTTTTCAATGCCTTATATGGGGACTTTTGGGTTACATTCATTTTAGGGTAAACTACCCCAACTAGTCAGCCATTTATTATTATTATTTTACTCTCGTCACCAAAATCTTTTTTTAATAGGGATGGTAATTTCACCTGCATCCGACGGATTCTGACTTGATCAGATCGAATTTTTTTAAAAATTGGGTTTCGGTCGCATCGGTTCAAATTTTTTAAGTTGTTAAGTCGGGTCGGGTGGAGGGTGAAAAAACTCCGACACGACCCGAGGATAATAATGTAATTTCCTTTAAAAATTATTATTATTTTAATTAAATCCTTAATTTATATTGTGTAGAATCGGGTCGGGTCAGACTTATACTCTGCAAAACTGGGTCGGGTCAGATTCGGATGGAGGATATATATCTTCGAGTTGGGTTAGATCGCGTGTAGGATATAAAATTTCCTGATCGGATCGGATTTTCGTGGAGGGTGCATATTTTTCGATCAAATCGAGTTGACCAAAAACCCCAACCCTAACCCGGCCCGTTGTCATCCCTATTTTTTAATACAATCATCGAAGTTACATGTTTTATTTTTCATTAAAAATTTAATGACAATGCTGCTATGTTTTTTCTTGAATTTTCACACTATTAATATTTTATTATGGGCACAAAATCCTTCAATATTGTTCAATTCTTAACCATTGCACTAAACAAGACACTTTTATTGAAATTAATTGTTTTTATATTTATTAAAGTATATTTTTTATAACAAGAATATATTTTAATAAAATATTTATAATTTATGTTATGATTGATATATTTTTTATAGATATAAATATAATTAATTTTAATTATAGTTTAAATTAAATATTATTTTTCATTTACGTAATAAGTATTGAACTTAATGTAGTAATTAATGATGAGATGCGTCTCATGTTATTAATGAATAGTATTAGTTTATTAAAATATTAATACGTAAAGTTTTTTTATGTGAAGAGAATAAATGAAATGAATAATTAATAATAAATAAAATATTATTTTTTACATCAGCATTGTCATTAAATTTTAAATGAAGAGTATAACTTTGCCCAAAATAGTTCAGTGACCAAAATGAAAAAGGTTAAATAATTGGGGTGACCAATAG
This sequence comes from Hibiscus syriacus, assembly GCF_006381635.1. NCBI lineage: Eukaryota > Viridiplantae > Streptophyta > Magnoliopsida > Malvales > Malvaceae > Hibiscus > Hibiscus syriacus. The sequence goes on from NW_024063432.1 coordinate 1,497,704, forward strand.
AATAATTTATCCTTATTTTAACCTCTTTTGTAATTTTCCCTTTTAGTGAATTATTGGCCTAAAACAGAACATACGTCAATTTTCACATTCCTTAATCTCTAAGTGCGAGAGCAGTGACGGATAAGGATGGGTAGTTATGTCGTATAATAACTTAATATACAGGAAAAATATTATCGGAAATATTATTATTTTTTTAATATTTTTGGTAAAGTATTATTTAGAATATTATTTTTCTACAGGAAATATTAATTTTACTATTTAAAAATTAGTAGAAAAAAATAATATTTTAGGTAGCGCCTAATATTAACATTTTCGATAGAAAAATAATATTTTAGGTATCGCTCGATATTAAGATTTCCTGTAGAAAAATAATGTTTTAAGTAACGTTTTACCGGAAATGTTAAAAAATAATAACATTTCGGGTAGCGCATTTCCTTAACCGTATATTAAGGTTGTCGCACTTGAGAAATCTCCATAAAGATATAATAGATGATACACATTCAAATATATGTGAATTTTTTCCCCAATTTTTATATATTTTAATAATATTTAAATTAAATTATTTTAATGATTATTTTTAATATATTTAGAGCTGATATGAATAATCATAATCAGAAATTCATTATTTATATTTGTTTCATTTTTATGAATAATAAATTTAAATTTGAATATTTATTATTCAGTTCGTTTTATTTTTCCTCAAAAAAGTTCTTATTGTTTGAATTTAATTTATTTTTATAAATAATAAATTTAAATATTTAAATAAATTAATTATTTTTACTAATTTATCTTAATAAATTTAAATATTCAACAAATAATCTAATTAATCCATATTTTAAAAAAACACCTTAAAAACATGTTAGTATTGTTGACAAGATACATTCCTTTAGGACCAACCTGACTCCAATTATCTACAATGGTTAAACTGTTCTATTAGTCACCGAACTATAAGTAAATTATTGATTTAGTTCATATAATTTAATTTTATCATTTTTAGTCCATGTTCTTTTCAAATTTTAAAATTTTTGACATAATCATAATCATTAAACTTGTTATGTCAAATTTCATTATTAATCCTTATACCATGCACAAGTTGTAAACTTAGGTCATATTTTTTAATTTGATTATTTTAAGTCTCTTAATTTAATCATATTATTAAAAAATAAAATTTTAGATTTTAAATATATAAAGATTAAAAGTGGTGTAATTATTGTGTAAAGATAAACCTCATTCACTTTTCATTTAAATTATTATTATTATCTTGAAAATAAGAAAGATTAAAACAATAATTGGATTAGGTAGTGGTGCACATGCTTCAGCCACTTTGTTGGGCAATGAATAGCCTTGATTCAAGTAATGGGAAGTAGTGGCAAATCTATAACTTTTTTCAATTTAGTTAATTAATTCACATGATAAAATGATTTTTTATATAATTATCAATATTTGATCTATGGTCGATTATTCAGATTGAATATTACGAGGCCTAATATGAGAGTGATCTTCTCAACTCGGTCTGTTCTATTCATAATGTCATGATTCGAACCTTTGATATTGTTTTAAATAATCCAATGTCTCTTCCTACTAAACTAGGTGATAGATTAAATTCAATGCAATTCTTATATATATATATTATAAATTTTAATTATATTTTTCAGACTTTTATAAGATTTTATTTGACTTTAACGATGTGGTGGAACTTGGTGATGGAGTTTGGGGTTAATTTAAAACTTTAAAAAATAGAGGTTTAAATTAAGATTTTAATTTTTTTGAATGGTTTAGTTTAATTTTCTCCAAAAATTAAAAAAATTGAAATTTTTAGATACTTAAATTTTAAAAAAAAATATGGAAGATGTTTAATTAAATATATTCAAAAAAATTAAAATTTAATATGAATTTTTAAAAGTTTTTGGAGGTCAAATTAAATTTTAGAAAATTTTAAGGATCTAAATTATAATTATTAAAATTTTAGGGACGTGGTCCCTCTAGTCTAGTTTGTATTTCACCTCTCTTTAACATGTTACATCAATTTTTTATAAGATAAGTCTAAAACGAGTGACATTCATTAAAATGCACCACTAATGACATGTATTGAAATGCATCACTAATATAAATAGGGTAAAATTCATAAATAGTCACAAAAGTTTTTTAATTGATTTTATTTAGCATTAAATTTTTAAAAGTTACAAAATAGACATTAAAATTTTAAACTTTGTTAAAAACTAATACAATCCTTAAATGTTATTAAGGGGTGACATAACATACTAAATTAATGAAAAAATATCTTATTTTGCCTCTCAATTATAAATAAAATTTATTTTAATATTTTTCAACGTGTTCAAGTAATAATTCTAAAACTTTGGATTTTTTAAAAATATATGAAAATAAATTATTTTTAAAACTAAAAATATTTTTAAAAGATTCAGTTATCAAACAATGAAACTATTTTTTTATTAACAAAAAAATAATTTTATAACTAATTATTTATTTAAATGTTGTTGTATTTGTAAAATAAACAAAAAAAATTAATATTTTTAACGCCCAAAAATTTATATTATTAATTAATAAAATTATTTTTTATTAATGGTGTGATTTAAGCATTTAACTTTTATTTAACAAATTTAAACGTAATTTAAAATTCATACATCCATAATATTATATCAAATAATTTTTAATTTATACGGTACAAATTTAATATTCATAATATAAAATTAAAAGATGATATTTATTTTATCTATATCTATTTTATTTTCAATTCAATGAACCTAATAAAAATTATTTCATTTAAAATCAAGAGTAAAATTAAATTTTAATTACAACTTAAGGATCAAATGAGATATTTCTTAATGGTTTTGTGCCCATTTTATGAAGAAAAAAATTTAATATTCATTATGTAACTTTTAAATAATATTTTTTTTGGATTAAGATAAGGTGATTACAAAGTACTTCCAACCATTTGTCAATGAACGTTCAACCATACTGCTGTAATTATTCCTTTAACCACTTAGATAAATTTTAATAATAATTTTTAAGAAGATTATTTATATTTTTGATGTAATAAATTATTATCATCATTAATTATTATTAAACTTGTTAGTTAACATTGCATTAATTAATGGATAATAACTTGTGGTTAGATAGATAACACAAGTTAATGGATGAGTAACTTCCTTGAGTAAAAGCATAGAGAATCTTTGTTATAATTGTAATCTAAAACTTTTTAAGAAAATGATGGATTTGACCCTTGCTTTAATTTAATTATATATTATTATGTTCCATAAACTTATTGATCAGATAATAATTGAAGGGTTAATTATATGATTGATCACTTATGTTTGTGTTTTGTTCATTTTTCTTCACTCATTTCAAAAATTATAATATATAGTCACTTTTATTTTTATTTAATTAAGATATAGAATAAACAAAATTACCTCTGTGATAAATGAATTTTTGTTGTTTCTTGAAGATTAACTTTATTTTAATTGAATGATGTCACATGTGACCATTCGATTGAAGAACTAACTTTATTTTAATTTATTTTAATTTAATATATTTAATTTATTAAAACAAAACTAACCCTATATTAAAATAAACGAAACTTAACTTATGATGACCATATCTTAATTAAAAAAACGAAAATGATTATATATTGTGATTTTTTAAAAATCAGTGAAGAAAAATGAACAAAACACAAACATATATAATCAATTATGTAGTTAACCCATAACTAAAAGATGTGAACTTGAACGTGTTAGAGCCGATGCTTACATGTAACCATAAGATAATATCATATCATTATTATTTTTTTAAAGAGGACTTCTATTAACTTTTTTATTGATTGGTGACCAAAATGAAAGAAAATCATAACATTAGACATGGTTTTGAAAAAAATAATAGTTGGAGCACTCGGGTGTAGTTTACTCAAGTTTTTGAGGTGTTTGGATTCCTAGAAACCTGCTATAAGAACCCAGAAGGATAATCCTTTTACCCAGAAAATCAAAAGAACAACCTTTTTCCCTTCAGAGCTTCAATGGAGCAATCCAAAACCAGCCCAGCAATCTCATTCAACTTCATCTTCTTTCTCTTCCTCACCGTGTTTTCACCATTAGTAGCCCAGCAACAGTCCCCCATTAAGACCATAGTGGTTTTAGTGATGGAGAACAGATCCTTTGATCACATGGTTGGTTGGATGAAGAAATCCATAAACCCGGCAATCAACGGCGTCACTGGCGACGAATGCAATCCCATTTCGACAAAGAACCCGAACCCGCAATCCATTTGCTTCACCGACGATGCCGAGTTCGTGGATCCGGATCCGGGTCACTCGTTCGAAGCTGTCGAGCAACAGGTGTTCGGTTCAGCCACATTCCCTTCCATGTCCGGCTTCGTCGAGCAGGCGCTCTCCGTGTCGCCGAACCTCTCGGAGACCGTGATGAAAGGGTTCCGACCGGAGGCGGTGCCGGTTTACGCTTCGCTGGTGAAGGAATTCGCGGTGTTTGATCGTTGGTTCTCGTCGATCCCCGGTCCGACTCAACCGAATCGGTTATTTGTGTATTCCGCCACTTCACATGGCTCGACCAGTCATGTTAAGAGACAATTGGCCCAAGGGTACCCTCAAAAAACGATCTTTGAATCACTCCATGAAAATGGTGGGGATTTTGGGATATACTTCCAAAACATTCCCACAACTTTGTTCTATAGGAACTTGAGGAAGTTGAAGTATGTCTTCAAGTTCCATCAGTTCGGTTTGAAGTTCAAGAAAGATGCTCGAGACGGTAAGCTTCCGAGCTTGACCATTATCGAGCCGAGGTATTTCGATCTCAAAGGACTGCCCGCGAACGACGACCATCCATCCCACGACGTCGCCAACGGTCAGAAGCTGGTGAAAGAGGTGTACGAGACGTTGAGGGCGAGCCCTCAATGGAACGAGACACTCTTGGTTATTACTTATGATGAACATGGTGGTTTCTATGATCATGTCAAGACACCGTTCGTTAATGTCCCGAATCCGGATGGGAACACCGGCCCCGCTCCTTCATTCTTCAAGTTCGATCGGCTCGGAGTTCGCGTGCCGACTATAATGGTCTCTCCTTGGATCAAGAAAGGCACCGGTAAGTTACTAGGACTCGAAACGTCGGGTTGCGTATTAACCGCCACCTTGCATGTTTAATGCTTGAAACTTGCGGTGCAGTGATAAGCGGACCAAAGGGACCAACTCCAAGCTCAGAATTTGAGCACTCATCAATCCCAGCAACAATAAAGAAAATGTTCAACCTCTCCTCCAATTTCTTAACTCATAGAGATGCTTGGGCTGGCACTTTTGAAGGAGTTGTTAAGGAATTAACCACTCCCAGAACTGATTGCCCTGGTATTTTATTTCAATATTCAATCAACAGATCGGTTAAAAAACATATCTAAAACCTAAAAAAACATGCTTTATTGCAGAGACATTGCCGGATGTTGTACCCCTGAGGACAACTGAAGCCAAAGAAGATGCTGGTCTCTCTGAGTTTCAGAGTGAGATAGTTCAGCTGGCGGCTGTTCTTAACGGCGACCATTTCTTGAGCAGTTTCCCTAATGAGATGACCAAGAAAATGACAGTGAAAGAAGCTCATGAGTACACGAGGGGAGCCGTTTCCCGGTTTATAAGTGCAAGCAAAGAGGCCATCAAGTTGGGAGCAGACAAATCCGCCATTGTAGATATGCGATCATCGCTTACAACGAGGTCTTCGAATCCGTAGCCGGTTGAACTCAAAACCTCATCCCCCTCTATATTTTCTTACAGGTTTTAGATATGTATGTTCTCAGATTAAAATTTGTCAAGGAATATGCAATAAAGCTGCAGTGTTTTGGTGAAGGAACTGTGTCTGAATCAGCTGTCTTCTCATTACAGATTTGACATCCATGCATTTTACGTTTGATTGTGTTTGGTAGAAGTATATGTGTAGGAATGTACTTAATAATGAAAAATCGATTATGAAGAACATCTCATTTTTTTTACTTTCACTCGAGATGATATCGAACTACTCGACAGGCAATGAAGCTCAAACTCCTGCAAATAAAAATTTGTCCATATATACATATGTATGTATGTATGTATATATATATATATGTATGTATATAAGTTTGAATCAAGCGACCACTACATTGAATCAAACTACTTTGGACTTGAACTAAAAACTTCTCTGTAATACATATAGTAAGGGATCGAAAAGGAAATCTTTGCGGCTCTTTTCCCTTTTCTATTTCCTTCCTATTGGCCAAACCACTGCCCTTCAAATTCCAATAACTAACAACAAGAAAATGCAGTTCAATGTCAATCAAAGAGATCTGGATAAACCTAATATGACATCAAATAGAATGACTGAAGTAAAGACAACAATGTGATCACTCAATGCAGATATCTGGGTTCATGTTTACCTCCGAGGGTATCAGCAGCCCAGATAACTCGATTATTGTCCGAGTTTTACATGGAACAAGGACTTTGCCAAGTCGATACATCTGTGATAAGCTCCCGTAGTTGATCAATTAGACGCTTTATATATTCATTCTTGTTTGCAAGCTCCTACAAATAAATCATTACCAGATTAGTTGCATTTGTACATAAATTTAATAAACTGTGTTTCTTCATGGATTAAGGTACAAAATTCAGCAGCATTAGAAAGAAAACGATCAGCAAATTGATCCCCAACGTTAACCCACATTTTCCCTGATATATGGGTATTGGAATATTATTCTCCAGAACAACCACTTAGAGAAACCTCTAAGCAAGTGGACAGGTAAGGGAAAAGGAGGTTTAAGCTCTAGAGAAATATATGCAAAAAAAGCAAAAAGAAACCATATTTGACACTCGCTGGAAAAGCTTAAAGCAATCACAATTTTCCTATACCTTCTAAACTAGATAAAATCATAGCATTACGCTAACAAACTTTACCTAAAACAGCGAAAACTATATATATATATATATATACCATAGGAAGCCCAAATCTTGCTGTCACGCCCTAAAATCGGGGTTAATATTTTAGTCTTGATAATTCGGAATTTTTTTTGCTCTAATTTTCAGTTTGTGATTAAATTGAATAACTATCACTTTAAAGAGTGAATGGCACTACCACAATTGATCCAAGGGACATGAAATAACGGTGTAAACAAGAGACTTATGTTCAATGTGGGGAAAAAGATCGGATTCCCATAGGTAATTATCGACCTGAGGTCATGCAGCTTGTGCTATCAAGCAAGTCGAATTCAAGCATCATAATATCCAATTCAAATAACTTGTAAGCGCAATTGAGTTCTTTTAGTTTTAATATGTATTTTAAATATTCAAAGTTGAACATGTTAAACCTTAATTTGAGCTTGAGCGACTCTGGGAATCGAGTAAACAAGCTCAATAGAGTGGAGCTTGACTAGTTCATTAATATCTCAAGCTGAGCTCAAACTTAAACGGATAATACTTTATCGAACTCGATATCTAGTTGTGAGTTTTAAGTTGAGCTCGAGTTTATCACTATTCCAGATCGGCTTGGCTTGATTATAGTGAAAGGCAGAGGTTAAATACCATAAAATCATTAACATTTTCACTGCAAATACCTTCCTGAGATTCGAGGATTGCTCTTCCAACTTCTCGATATCTGCTTCATCTGCAGGGCTACTCGCAGTTGAACCCGTTTCAAATTCTTTTGCCTGTTTAAAGATCAAAGAGAAATTGCAGAATTGAATCCACGTTCAAACTTTCAAAGGCTCCCTACGTAGCAAAAACAATGAATTTTAAACTAACCCAAGATTCCTACTCAACAAATTGAAACACTGTTTAGTTCAAACCATGAAAAAGTTCCCAATTTAAGATGTAAAGAAACCCTAAACTTCGTTACAATACCTTTTGAGAATTGGGAATAGCGGAGAGCACGGTGCGAAGAGCAGCGACGGAGTTCTTATACCTAAGGCGAGCCTCATCGAGGGAGCCATTGCCACTACCTCCAGCTCCACCCATCTCCAAGTGATGGCCGCCACCTCCGTCGGAGGACGAATCACCGTTGCCTAAAACGGCGCCGATGGAGAGAGAAGGCTCGTTAGTGGCGGCGGCCTTGGTAGTGGGACTGGTGGACCATAAGTCAGGGTTGCAAAGCTCGTCGTTCATGGAAGACAGGATCTGAAAAGCGGCTTCAATGGTTTCTTCTAGATGTTTTAGGCCCTCCGATGCAAGCTCCTGCGTCGAATTGTTGCTGCTGTTTGTTGGCGTTGTTGTAGTACTTGCAACGCTATTTTCTTTCATTTTCCTTTTCAGTGAAGAATTTCTGGAGTTTGTATTACTTTTCTTTTCCCCTGTTTTCTGTTTGGTCGCCGAGAAAATATCAAATGGAGAAATTTGTATCTCAGCGTTGTTCTTGGTGCTTCTAACGAAAACAAATATGGGTGAGCCCTAACTTCAAATTTGAAGCTATTTTAGGGAAAAGCATATTAAAAATATAAGGGTAAAGTACACAAATGGTATTCGAGTATAGTGTATTGCTTTAAGTTTCTCGATTATTAAGAGTTAGAAAATGATCATTAAATTATAAAATGTTACTCTGTTAAGTCCATCGACTACTAAAAGTTACAAAATGATAATCCAATTATTTATTATAATCTAAACTCATCATTTTTCGTTAAAAAATTAATAGTTGTATAAGCTGAACGTTAACATGATGGCTGATATATGATAGTCGTTTGAGATTCTAGTATCATACTTTATTATATCACAGTAATTAGATTAAAGTTCAACTCAAAATACCGTCAATTTTTTAGCAAAAAAAAAACGAGTTTGGAACATAATGAATAGTCAAGTGACCATTTTATAACTTTTAATAGTCGAAGAACTCAACAAAATAATACTCTATAGTCAGAGAATCATTTCAAAACTTTAATAATCGAGAGACTTAATAAAATAGTACTTTATAATTCAGGGATCATTTGTGTATTCATTCAATATGGATTGGGTTTAACTTTGATGGTGTTTTATTTTTTCATTGTTTGAAGTGAAATCTTGGAAAGTTCACTGAGAATTCAGTTTTCCGAAGGGAGAAACTGTATTATGATATGTTTGGCTTCTTGAAGAATTTGATGGAGGGATAAAAATGAGGCCATTAGAATCTGTAACTTGATGGAGTCCAAGTTGTTATTTCATGTTTTGTGATATTCTCAGTAACTAATCTTATAGCATTGTGACGACGTCTCTGCAATGTGTTTCGAAATCCATTATGCTCATGTTGAAAATTCGGTACTAGAGTACGTCATGATGTAAAATGAATGGCCTTGTTATGGTCGGAGAGGAAGAAGAACGACGAAGAGAGGAGAATCGAAGAAAGGACGAGCGAAGAGAGGAATTGAGAATAAACGAGCAAGGGTTAGGGATTGGAGACAGTAATTTGGGAATTGAAGCACGAGAGAGTTATTTGATTAATTTACCTGATGAGATGGAGCAGACAAATGGATCCAAGGCTGGAGTGGCCCAAAACCAGATGGCCCAGTACCTGCTTAAGAAAGGAAAAGACATACAATTTTGTTAGCAGTTTGTTATGTCAACTGGCATTTTTAGATTCTCCTTGTAACTAAATAATACATGTTGAGAGAACAATTTTTCCTTATGTAATGAATGATGAAATCCTCTTCTAAAATCTATCTTCTTTAAATTCTTCTCTCGTATCTATTCCATTTCTCTTAGTCCATAACAATTGGTATCAGAGTCGGATTTCTGTCTTTTTGAGTTAGAATTGTCGGATAAGGACACTTTCTGCAGGTTTCTCCAAATATATTGTTTGTTTCAAAAGTTCGGTGAAGCATGTTTATATCCAAAATGTATGAGTTTCCATATATACTTTGCTAATGTTAAAATTTTGGTATTCTAGTTCCTTTAGTTTTCAGTGAATGACCGTCCCCTGCATTATTAGTTGTTTCAGTTATGCAGTGTGTTGCTTTCAAATTTGTTTTAGTTATCTCAAGAGTTCGGTACTCAAGTTCATAGACTTTTCAAGAGTTCGACTTTTCAAATACGTAGGAAGTTCGAATTACCTTCCTACGTATTTTTTACGATTTTAGTAAATAGATTCCTATCAGTTAATTTGCAAATCAACAAAACTGTGTAATTACTTTCCTTTTCTGCTGAAGAAGTTTCCTTATATTGGGTTAAACAACATTTGGTGTCTTCTGATGCATGTAAAATCTTAGATTTAGTTTTTCTTTTAATGTTAGAATCTGTTCTGATATCGTATTCGGTGACAAATCAGATAATGAACTGAGAAAAGAAACAGCAAGCAGAGAGTCACCAGCATAACTAAAATGGATTGTAACAAAGACGAGGCCATTAGAGCTAAAGAGCTCGCTGAGAAAAAACTTGCGGAGATGGATGCTGTTGGTGCCAAAAGATTTTCTTTGAAGGCTCAAAACTTGTATCCCGAGCTTGATGGTCTTCCTCAGTTGCTTGCAACTCTCGATGTGTATATATCCGAGGATAAAAAGATCAATGGAGAAGTCGACTGGTACAGGGTGCTTGCTGTTCAACCATTTGCTGACGAGGATACAATTCGGAAACATTACAAGAAGATGGCTCTTGTTCTTCATCCCGACAAAAAAAAATCTGTAGGTGCAGATGGGGCTTTCAAAATTCTATCTGAAGCTTGGAATCTGTTGTCTGATAGAGCGAAGAGAATTGCTTATGACCAGAAACAGAACTTGAGGGGCAGTTATACTAATGTTTCGCATGGGAAATCATCTTCATCGGCGACTACAAGCCGTAACGGTTTCCATAATTTCTCCGAAAAGAATATTTCAAACACCAGTGTTCGTAACAGTGCTACTTATTCCAAGCCTGCTCCTCGCACAGTGAAAAATGATACCTTTTGGACGACCTGCAATGCCTGTAAGATGCATTTTGAATACTCTCGGGTTTACGTCAACTTAAATCTTCCCTGCATCAATTGTCGCACACCCTTTTTGGCTGTTGAGACACCAGCCCCGAATATAAATGCCAGTAGCAAGTATACTTCATTTTCCGAATTCATGCAGCAACAAAAGTTTCACCAGGTTCATAATGCCGGACAGGCTAGATTTTCTGGTTTATGTACAAAAATTTCTCAAAAAGGCGTGTTCCCTAGACCAGGAAGTAGCATAAATGTGTCTTCACCGGTTTCTTCCACCGCTGAAGCTTCTGGTGTTACTCGTTCAGCCGGTGAAACATTAAAGAGTAGACACAACGAATTACAGACTGATATCACGAGAGAAGAAAACTTGCACAAGATATTTCATCCTTCTCATAAAACCAACGCAGGTTTAGGTACCGGGTCCTCGGCTTCTGTTTCTATTTTTGCGGCAAAGAAACAAAGACCTAAGAAGAGGCAGATAGATGAAATCAAGATGGGAAACCACTCGTCCATGGGAAATGAAGGGGTTAGTGTTTCTAGTTTTCAAAAGAGTGGTTTCGAAAATACTGCCGGAATCTCTAGAACTAATAGCATAAAGCAGCCTTCACAGCTGGAAATACGGAATATTCTGATGGAATTGGCTAAGAAAGACATCAACAAGAAACTAAATTCATGGAAACTGGCTTCTCTATCAGCCGCTTCGAATAAACCAAAGGCTTTTGGTGAGGGGATCAATGATAAGGATGAAGGAAATGGAAAAGATGCTATAAGTATGAAATCTGGTGCACATGAAACCATGAAGTATGTTGATATCAAGTCTAGCATTCAGCCCAAAAGTTCTTACATTGTTGATTCTCATGTTGATCCTGCTACAAAGGAACCTGATCCAATGTCCGTGAATGTTCCAGATCCCGATTTTCATGATTTTGACCGGGATCGTACTGAAAAGTCATTCGGCGAGAACCAAGTTTGGGCTGCTTACGATGATGATGATGGGATGCCACGTTATTATGCGATGATTCTTGGCGTGATATCATTAAAACCTTTCAAAATGTACATGAGCAATGCCGAACTGGCTCCACTTAACTGGATCAATTCGGGCTTTTACAAAACTAGTGGAGATTTCTGGGTAGGCAAATATGAAGTTAATTGGTCTCTCAATTCATTCTCGCACAAGGTGAAGTGGTCGAAAGGTCGGAGAGGAACAATTCAAATATATCCGAGGAAGGGAGATGTTTGTGCTCTCCATAGGAACTGGCCCACTGATTGGAATGAGCTTACACCTGATGAAGTGATACACAGATGTGACATGGTTGAGGTGCTCGAAGATTACTATGAGAAGACAGGCGTTGCTGTTGCTCCACTCATTAAGGTGCCTGGGTTCAAGACTGTTTCGGAAGCATTCCGAACAGAGTTAAACACGGATGATTCCAAGAGAAGATTTGTTTCGATTTTCTCACCAGGTCCATTCTTATTTGCTCGCAGGTAAAGAAGGTTTAAATGGTCCTAAGGGTTGCTTGGAGCTTGATCCTGCAGCTACATCATTGGACCTTCTTCAGGTATTAACTGAATCTCAGGTGAAAGAAATGGAAGTGATCACCAAAACAGTTCAGGAAAGGAAACCAAATATTAGGGTAGAATCTGCCGGACAAGCTGTTATCGAAGAAGAGAATGTAAATAAGAAACCCCAGATGCTTGTTTACGGTAGACGACAACAAAGAAAACGGGAAACCTAGGAATTCTTTTTGATGAATAGAAGGAATTACAAATTTTGTTCTCTGATAGAAAAGCACCCTTGCGGTTCAATGACAACGACAACGAAGAACACAACGAAAGATGAATTCACAATGTTCATAGCTGTTATATATTGAATTCAGGAATCTGCAGATGGACAATGGAACTGACTTCAATGCTAAAATGGGTCCTCTTCAGAAACTGATTTCAAGCCAGGCATAACTGTGACCCTGAAGAATGTTTAAAGATCAAAACAATTATTCTTTCTTCATATATATTTTTTAATTTATATATTGAATTTTCTTTTTGGGGTAAAATACACCCTTTGGAAGGGCTTATTGTTTGCAGCACTAAACTAGGAGCTGCCTCCCTTTGTTAAAACCACAATTTTCCTTCAAAATGTGTTTAGCAACTTTGCTGATTCTGTCCCCTGAAATTGAATCTAATGCTGTTTTTATTACTATGATTTTGCCTTTCATTTTCCATACCCTTAGTTTCTAAATAGTTTCTAGTTATTCACTGTAAACCTTTACTAATAATTAGATCTCCCAATCTGGTTAATCAGGTTATTTGAGGGTCTAATTGCCACCAATCAGAACATAGGAGGGGCAATAGAGTAATTAAATGGTGAAACATATGAAGGTCATACAAATTCAGGGGCTTGAAAGCATATTTAACCATTCATCATAGCATTATACTACATTCCCCCCTTTCTCTTAATAAAAAAATACAATCATTATTAGTTTACCATTGGGTTTTAACAAACTTCAACAAAAGACAAATATAAATAGATCTGAGTACATTGACGAACGAATCATAACAGGAGATCAAATTATCAAACCACCACCGACAATCATAAATCAAAGTCAAGCGTAATGAGAATTATCTCTAGACATAAACCGTGTATCCAAATCAATTGAGACGACATCAAATCTAACCTGAGAAACTTAAACAACAAGAGCGGTCAAACGACTAATAAAGAAGGCCGAAAACATGCCGAAAGATATAGAAAAATATGTCATAAAGGTAGAGTTATTAGAAAATAAAGAAAACAAATATATCGTTAGTAAGGTTTGGCAATTATATTTACAATCTGGGTACCAAAGGACCGAGCATACATACAACTTTCAAGGATGGACAAAAGAATACATTTAGGGAATCTCCACAGTTGCTAAATATCCCAGGGTGAAATCGCCACGAGTCCATGACCTACTCCTCTCTTTCCTAAAAGTCTCTCAATTGTGAAAAAATACATTCACCATAGAGGGGAAAACAAAAGAATACTACTAGATTATTTGACTGCCAGTTTCACATGAGTTGTCTTTCCTTGCATGATCACTGGTCATTGTTCACCAGAATCTTTTCGCTGCCAAAAAGGGGGAAAAGGTAAATTGGGCAAATGTATAACCAACATAATGCGGAATGAAGTTATAATAAGTTAAAGCCGTCGATAGCAAGCTTAGTTAGTTACATCTGTTATCCTCTCAAGAAAAAGAAATCTTCTTCCTAGCAAATACTCAAAACTAAAGTCGATCCTCAAGATGCAGTTGAATGCTTGCATCTCTAATCAAACTAAAGACATTCTACGAATAGACCCTTTTGTTGTTAACAAGGTAACTCAAAGACTAGTTTGGCTGACTTTAGTATTGCCATTATAAGTTCTGCACTATAATACGTAGTGAAACGTTATTTTACCCATACGAAAATCTTTCAATCTGATGGCCTAAGTGAGCATGGAATAGAGAAAATGTTCTTAGTTGCAGTTATATCTATGAGACACTAACTCCTAGAAAGGCATGCATCTGATGATGTGTGCTTACCATCCGTTTACTGACATAAGGCTGTATCTTAAGTGGCATCTCAGGGTGGCTTTCAACCTTGACGAACTTCTGTTTTTCAATCTCAAATTCTTTTTCTAGATTCCTTCCTGCTACCTGACTGCCAAACCCTACCGAAATTAGGAAGCCAGTTAGCATCACAATCACTCTCCACAATCTCCCCTCGCTTCTCTTTCTCCAGCTCCATCTTTCGCTTCTCAGCCCAAGCAGCCCCAACCCTCTTTGGATTCAACTTACGGGATTTCCATGACTTGTTTGATGACATAAAGCTACTTAAAGCTGGTTTTGCTTGATTGTTTAACAAAGTTTGATCAGTTGCCTCAAACCAGGGCGGGGGTGCTCCAGAATGCACATTTCCTGCGGCATCTATTGTTGAAATGGAAGAGACTTGAGTTAAGATCTGCGAACCTGAAGAAAAAACATCATAAGACAAAGGGAAAAAAAATATTTTTCCTTGGAGCATCTCTCCACTTAGCAACCAGAAAACCATAGTATAATTTTTAGCATACGCATTATTTACATTTTAGTTTCAAAGTGACATGGAATGGAAACATATGAAACCAAAATGCAACTAAAGCATTACCCTGGGAACTCCTTTCTTCATTCACCATACCTGCCCTTTGATACACTTGGCAGACCTGTATGAGAATATATATTTGTGAAGAATATAACTAAAATATCATATACGAAGAAACTAATTGGTGAAATCCCACTAAACAAACTAGAAGGACCCCCCATAGATGAAATTTTAAATAGTCCCACAAAATTTTAAATAGTAAAGACCTGGCTTGGAGAAGGATGCATTCAAAGAAAATAATGAACAGATATTGTAAAATACTAGAATAAACATGATTTTACAAATTAAGGCAAGTGTTCTTTTGTAAATAAATATGGAGCAGACATGAAATAGCATAATCTTGAAGATAAAAAAGACACAAGCTTAATTGACTGAGTAAATGTTTTTGTTAGAAAGGACAAAGCGGTTAAGAAAACCCTTTGATTTCTTACTTTCCTATAAAACTACCATCAAATAACACAAGAAAAAAGATTTATAATAAGCATAAAGATTTTAAGGGACAGCTTCAAAAAGAAGATTTATAATCAGCATAAATGTTGTTATGTGATTATTTCAAATTTCAGCATAGATCTGTCATAAAACAATTTCGTGGAAACAAAATATGATTAGTTGCATAAGGAAAGAGCATGGGATAATAAACTTACCCCAACATTGCTCACGTAAGCATTCCCCGAGCATGTTCCACTGTTGTAAAGAAGATTTTGTTGGCTACTGTTATTAGCTGGAAAATCATCATAAAGCACAGAGAACCAACTAATAAGACAGTTTATTCTAATTTTCATACAAGGAAGTTTCACTGAAATATCAGGGAAATAACTAGAACTAGATTTAATAAGGAAAATATCAAATAACCATATATCCATACCAGTCAAATCATCCGAGATCAACAAACTCGCATTGGAATGCCCACCCGCGTTCAAAGAAAAGTTAGTCTCATTAAAACTTGACCCAAAGTTTGCAACTTCAGGGAAACTTGAATTAGATATCTGATACTCATTTGTATTGTATAGTAAAGGCAAAACAGCATTTGAATAACTTGGTTTAAGACTGTTAAGAGTATTTTGTCCACAATTATTAGTTTTTTTAAAGTTCACATTATTGTGGATATCATTTGAAGCTCCGTATACAACTCCACAAGACCCTTCAATCGGAGCAGCCGTTGCTTCATCCTTCAAAGACTCGCACTTCTTTTCCCACTACAATGACAAAAAATGAAATCCCGTCACATAAATAACCTTCCAAGCTTTTTTTAGAACAATTTAACCGTCTTACTTTAGTTAGATCAGTTTCCAGTATCCTATATTTGTCCAATTGTTCCATCTTTCCACCATACAGCCAGAGAAAATGCTTCAAATTCTTCAGGTGATGAGCGTCTGCCATGTGATTAATAGCATTTTCACTGTTCAAAGAACCAAAAACACTTAAGATTAGCTTTCAAACAAGGCCATCACAGTTAAATCACTGAAATACCAAAGGAAAGGCAAATTGATCTTTGTCGAATCCCCTAAATTTGGTGAAAATATGTTGCCAGGCCCTGAACTTAATGGAAGATAGAGATTTAGTGTTTAGTCATATACTTCAAAAAATATTACCTCGAACTTTTACAATTTAAAATCCTAAACTAATTATTGATAGTATTGCATTTAAACAACAATTGAACTCAAATTCTTAAATTTGATTTTTAACTTTTACTAGCGGTATGTTTGAAGACATATTTCACTCATCAAATCCAAACTTCTAATTTCCATTTTTCCTTATCCCCTCTAAGTAACTTGATCATAAATGGCTGTAAATTCCAAATTACTTAAACTAAGTTTGGCCGAGCTTCAAAAACACTTCTATTTTTTTAAAATCTACAAGAATGTAAAAGTTTAAAACCCTTACCAAGCGAAAGAGCTATTGTGCTCGTCAACGTCAGTATCGCAGAAGACGCACCAAAATCGATTGCGATCGGCGTGTTCGGGTCGAAGAACGGTAGGGTTTTTCAAGAAGAAACGAACGTCGTTTATCTTATTTTCGAATCGATAGAGGAAAGCGGAGAGAGCGGATTTGTGGTTAGGGAAATACTTATGACGTGCCCCTTGGTTGTGATTCAGCTTACAGACCTTGCAGAACTCGAAATCACTCTTCTTTTTCACCTTCTTCCCCTCCTCTTTCTTTGTTTCGCGGTGATTTTGGTTCGTGAATGTCGATTTAGGGTTAGGGTTCGGTTTCTCTGAACGATCCACCATTGTTGTACGGAGAAAACAATTGGTCCTAAAACCTGAAGCCCCGACTCTAAAGCGTTGCCGCGGTTTTGGGTAAGCCGAAAACAAAAGAGTACCGCATTTGTTTTGGTTAAACTATCTTATTCGTCATTGAACTGCAAACGGGTTTCTATTTTGGTCACTAAGCAAAAAAAAATCAAGGCTTAATATAAAAACAAGTACCTAAACTATATTTAAAATAAATTTTTGGCGCCTAAAGAATTTTTCATTGAAAATAGGTGTTTAATGTTTCATCCGTTGTACTTTTAGGTGCCTACCGTTAAAAAGAATCATTAAGTTACACGTGTCACCTTCATATTTTTTTAAAAAAATTGTTTTTAAAAAATTAAAAAATATAAATGTGACATGTATCACTTAACGATGTTTTTTAATGGTAGACACTTAAAAGTATAACAGAGAAAATTTATGTATGTAACAAAAGGCTAAGGAATCGAATCTATCAAGGAACTCAATCAATTAATTTTATTTATCAATTTGGTCCTCCATGCCATTTTGTTCAATGATAATATTCTTGGCCATTTTTTTTATCTTAAAGTCATAATAATTAGAAGAAGATGGGTTGGGGGACATGGGAATATTTTC
Source organism: Hibiscus syriacus (assembly GCF_006381635.1). NCBI lineage: Eukaryota > Viridiplantae > Streptophyta > Magnoliopsida > Malvales > Malvaceae > Hibiscus > Hibiscus syriacus. The sequence continues at coordinate 1,515,594 of NW_024063432.1, forward strand.
TTTGTTATGATTAGTTTTAGTCTCCCATGCAATGCAAGCTCCATTATTGTGTGCTTGATGTCATTGTAGTCCCTAAAACTTTTTGCTTTTATAATTCAACCCTACTTTTCTTCTTTTCTTCCCCTCCCATAATTTTATGGCAAGGATTCACGTTTCCACATGTTCTTGACTATGATTTATTTCTTCCCACCATCTTCGACAAGTACTCGAATATCGATGTTTCACACATGTATTCGATACATATTCGAAACATATATATATCGCATGGTCTAGAAAATCGTTAGAAATATTGACTGATGTTATCACAATCAGGGAGACAACGACGATTAAAACAAACGATATCAAAACAAGAATACCAAAACTTACGTGAAAAATCGTGAAAGAAAAAAATCACAGGCATTCGACACAGAATTCGAATCACAAACTCTACCAACTCAAAAATCTGATACCATAATCCTTTGTTCATAATTCATATTAGCATGGAAGTGATGGGGATTGAGGGAAGAGATTAGCTAGCTAGGAATTCAAGCCAGCTGATCATATGATCAAAGGAACATAAAACAGTATCAGCAGCTGGTAATAAGTGGACAAATGTGAACAGACAAATGTTAAGGTTGTGTCATGATGGCAAGTTTGATTGTTTTGGCTAGGGTTGTCCCTACAGCTTTATCCTGCACTTCGGCTTTATGGAAGAAACTGATGGGTTTGCAATTCTATGATTGTAACCAAATAAGCAATACAAGACAAATGGACCTGTATTGCTAGTGGTCATATGTCAGCCCTCGGTCTCCCATCAACATGATTGTTCTTTTGGTGATAAGGCACAACAAAAATAAGAAAAACCATAAATTAATTACAACTCGACTCAAAAAAACTCAATTTTAGTCGAGCTCAGTTTTACATTTTTTGAGTTGGGTTGAGTTCAGTAATACTCGAGCTCAACTCGACTCATTTACAACCCTAGAATCATAGGTGAACATACAGGCAAGAGGTTCCTAAGAATGTGAGATTTAGAGAAGGTTACTTGATTGTATAACCTTTGAAAGATCATGTCCCTATTAGGACTGTAAATGAGATGAGACAGATCGTGAGTTACTCAAGATCGACTCTATCAAAGCTCGATAAATACTCGGATCGAATGGACTCGACTCGAGTTCTTAACGAGCCGAAATGAGCTACTCGATATTCGACTCGAAAAGCTCGTGAGTAGCTCGAAAATATAATATATTAAGATTTTATTTTAAAAAATAAATTATTAATAATATTAATATTTATGTATTGATTTTTTTTAAATACAGTAAATTTTTATTGTATTTAAGGTTCATGTTCGAGTTTGAGGCTTCAATCGAGTTAAGTTTAAGAAAAAAAATTCATTTCGAGCATTTTCAAGCTGCTCACGAGCTTCAGTTCAGGATTTCGAGTTCGAGCCGAGTTTGAAAATTTTAAGCTCGCGAGTTTTCAAGTCGAGTCGAGCTCCATTTCAGAGTTTTCGAGTCGAGTCGAGTCGAGCTCAGCAATACTCAAGCTCGACTCGGCTCATTTACACCCCTAGTCCCTATATCCATACACGAATGTGTCTCGGATTTTAATTTGAAGATACTTCGTAACAATCGAAAAGTCGAAGGTTTTTGAAATCTTTCGCTCTTTACATCTATATTACTCGAATTCGAATATAAATTGGAAATATTTCAAATATTTGGAAATTCTTGGAAGGATCATATCCCTATAACAATGTCTAGATATACCTAGGGTTTTGAAATCTTTCAAGCCTTTGAACCTATGCTTCTCAAACTTGGATATGAGTTTCAATTTTTTTTAAGATTTGATGTATATGGAAACCACACAAAAGATTTTATTTTTATATTCATGTCCGAACATTTCTCGAATTTCGAATAAGTATATATTCAAAAGAAATGACCATCCAGCTCAGTTGGTAGAGCACAAGGTTCTTATCCTTGAGGTCGTGGGATCGAGTCCCATGAAGGGTATTTCATAATTTGGAGGTCTCCTATGGAAGCTGCTCTTAACCTAATGTTGGGGGCAGTCTACTATCTTACCTCCCTCTTACCCCATTACATATGGGAACAAGGGACATCCATTTAGCCATATTTTCAAAAGAAATGAAGATTCGAAACAACATAGCTCGAATAACCGAAAAATCACTTGTTATTTGGGAACAAAAGCTAATTTGCCTTTAGATGATGAATTAGGTTAAATCTATTGGAAGATTCTTGCAACCAAAAGAAGGCTCAAAACTAATAATTAAGTTAATCATAAAGGGTACTTTCCTTTCTTCATTTATATACGATTTTCCATCGCTCTGAAGGGAAAATAAAGATGTGCTTTTCATGAGGGCCTAATTTTGAAACTCCATAATCCTTTTCCCCCACTAGGTTATGTCTGCAACACTGTTGATAGTCTTGAAACTCATCAAATCAATGCCTTAAATTATTGGATATATGTATATATCTGGGATAGAATCATGCAAAATTCTTTTAATTTTACATAGGTTTAGGAACGTTGTATGAGTGAAAATAGATGGTTGAGATTAACAATAGTAAACGAGAAGATATTCGTTGATAAAAGACAATGAGTTAAGCTCATACATCCATTTATATCCATCTAACGATCTTAAATCTATGCGTACTATATATATACTTGTCTTCATTACGTATAATCTTGTTCCATGAGAGTAATGTTTGGAGGTTGCTGACAAAAAAAAAGCTACAAGTCCATTGTCACAAACATATCTTGAATGAAAGCTTCACTGTTGAACTCCTCTTGACTTGAATGATGCTTTTCAGCGCATCAAAACAAATCAATTTGTGATTTTGGTCCTTCTATTGTTAAACAAGGATTCTTTTTTAAAGAGTAAAGGGGCCGAAATCATAATTTAACCAAATAGTGACCGGTTATTTTGCATTGGGATCCCAGACATGAGTGGTGGGTGTTTGGTTTTTTTTTTTTTTTTGGATGGGCAAAGAAAGTTAAAAGGAAGTTGAAAACAAGTGGCATACAGACTGTTCTGTCTTGTTGCTGATGAATTTACTTGAACTTTTTGTTCTCATTCATTTGCCTTTCTATCAAAATCAGGGTTCTGAAACTTGACTCTTTGATTGCAGGTTTGACTCATCAATGCCAAGTTTTCAGTACTGAGTTCCAGCAGTTATATACATATATATATATATATTATGAATGATCATGTACGTGGCATCTATAGGCGTCGAATATAAATATTTATCATCGATGATCGTATATGATACTCGAGTAGTGAGTGTTGGATATCGAATATGTAAATGATACTTGAATAGCGACTAATCTTACATTTTTGTCATAGATGATCATATATGTTGGTTGAATATGTGTCGGATACGAATTTTTTTGATATGTTATCATCATATATATATTGATTATGTTATATATTCAAAGGATTATATCTTGGTTATATCGAAATATGTGTTGAATAAGTGACAAATATGATTATTTTAAGAGAAATGAAATGTCGAGATTATCAAATCTAACCCTAAAAAGAAGTTTGACTCTGGTCTCCATATAAAATACATATATATTTTTTTATAAGTTTCAGCCTTATACTTTGATAGTGGGAATAGCATCAGTGAAACACATGATCCAATCTTGCAAATTATAGCTAATAAGATATGCCTGCTTATCTGCTCCTGATATCAGAAGTAACTTTTTGCATTTTCAAAAGTTCAAAAAAATGCATATTCATATATATATATATATATATGTATCTGACATTTGTGTGAAATTGTGCTAAAAAGCATGTTGGCAATTAGGACAATAATGTATCACCAAACGAAAATATTAGGACAATAATGCAGCAGTGTCTACAGTTGATTGATTCCTTGCCTTCTATGCATGCAATTCAGAGATTCTAAATTGTGTTTTCGGTTGTGTTTATTGCAATTGCAGATATAACGTTTGTTATTGTGATCATTATAAGTATCGCGATCATACAATAACGATTTCAGATGACACCACTACTACTATTCCGATAACGGACCACTATTTAAATCCTTAGTAGACATCATGATAGTAAAACATTAAAAGAAAGTAAGGGACTTTTGGATCTTAATATGATATAGAGAGAGAGAGAGGGGCTAGAATTAACAATAATTTAATATCAACTTTTGATTTCTCCCCACCAACGATCTTAAAAAGAATTAAAATTTTTAATTGTAGGTGTAAGTGAATCCTAACCGATATATATATATACACACAGAGATCTCACAATTGGATTGCAAGCGAAACCCATTGCTAGAATCTCAGTTTCCAAAGTTATCTGTTAAAACTTTGATTTGTTCTGCATAATCAATATTCATAAACTTCAATATATATATGATCATTGAAATGCAAGCAAAACCCTTTGCTGGCATCTCAAATTCAAAAGCTATATATAATCAACAAATCATCTGTTTACACTTTGATTTCTTCTTCACATGCAGGCATCATGACAGTAAAGCAAAAGATGCATATGATCTTTAAGATGGTATGTGTATGTATGGATGCATGTATGATCTCATGATTAGAGTAAAAGCAAAACCCATTGCTGGAATCTCAAATACATACATATATATATATAATATATATATAGGTTTTTATTAATTGTGTTGTTTTGTTTGCTTAAATCCAAGGTTTCAAACCCTTGAAAAAACAACTCAGCCATGGAGAATGGGATATATAATAAAAGAACTCAGCTATCATTGAATAAAACAAGAAGGGTTTTTTAAATTTTTTATATATAAATGAAAAACATTGAAATTTAATAGTGATTTTCATGGCGTAAACCTTTGCCTGCAAGACTGGCAAGTGATCTCCATGCACGTAGAATCAATCTGCCTCATCGCCCTCTCTTTCATTCTCTCGGCTTTCTCCACTTCTTCTCTTGCTCTCTGCCACATGTGCCTCGCCCGAGCGAACTCGGACTGAGCCATCTCCATCTCCCTCTTCGTCAGCTCCCTCACTCGCTCCGCGTAAGCTTTCTCGATGGCCGCCAGCCGGATTTGCTCCGCCGCTTGCCATTTCAACGCCTCCACGCCGCCCGTGGCGTCGCATATGGGGCCTTTTATGACGCAATTCGACGGCTGTTGGATTGGCCTCAGGCTGATGGATAGTTGCAAGTCGAGTGAAGGACCTTCGTATTGATCCACGGCGGCCGTCGCAGCCGCCACCGTGGATCGGTACCTTAGGGAAGAAGAATCGGAGGAGCGAGAGGAAATCTGGGTCAACGAGGAAATGGGGAGTGGAGTAGGGAGAAGTTGCAGTTCCTTTTGATCTTCGTCTTCCATAGCTCAGAGAGATAATAATAATGGAGGGTGAAAGCAATTTCGCTGCCATATATAAACAGGTTGCCGCCACTATTGATTTGACCTTTTTACCCTTCCTTACCATGCAAAATGGCTTCTACCCAACTTTAATGCTGGAAATGACCCATCCACCCTTGTATTTTGGATACGATCGAGAGCAACATCAGAAAATGAGAAGATAATTACTAAAAAGAGATTATATAACATATAAGTACTTAAAGTATAGTATCCTTTTACCTAAAGTTATATTTTTGGTCAAAATAAGTACTTAAAGTATTCAATTTTTTTTATCTAAGTACCTAAAATATTCTTTAATTAATATCACATGTTATCTTTTTTAGAACTTAAATGAAAAACTTTGAATAGTTTAGGTACCTATCTTGACATAAAATACTTTATGTACCTATTTTGATAAATAATAACTTTAGATACTTATTTTGACCAAAAAATATTTTAGGTACTTAAATGAAAAAGTGAGTACACTTTAGATACTTATTTGCCAAAAATAATCAGATTCTTAGTCATTTATTTCTACTCATCCAACCATCCTAAAAGTATTTAATTTTTTTTAATTTTACACTCGTTGCAATTAGATCTTAATCCATATATATATATATAGGGGCAGTATCCAATTACACAATATAAAACTCTTTTAGTTTTACACATATTTAGGATCGTTGGATGAGTGAAAATAAATGATCTAGATTAACAGTAGGATATGTGAAGATATTCACTAGGAAAAAAACGAGTCAATCTATGCCATCTATGTTCACTCATCCAACGATCCTAAATCTATATAAAACTAAAAAAAATTACATTTTGTAATCGGATCTCATGCATGCATACATACATATATATATATATTCATGAGATCCAATTACAAAATATAAAAAAATTAATTTTACACAAATATATAATTGTTGGATGAGTAAAAATAAACTATTGAGATTAACAATAAGAATAAGAAGACATTCACTAAAAAAATAAGAAGTTAATCTCAGTCGTCTATTTACACTCATCTAATGATTCTAAATCTATATAAAACTAAAAAATATACATCGTGTAAGTGGACGTTAATTCATATATATATATATATATGAATTAATTGTTTGTTTAATTCTTAAATAATAGTTTTTAATTATTTTTATTTTAAAATAATTAGTATATAAAATTAATATTATATTTTAAATTAGAAGTATTATAATTTTTTTAACTAAATTGATATTGAATTTACTTATGAAATTAAATTATAGGCCAAAAAATAGCTTTATATAAATTGAATATGAAATGGAAAGTAAAGGGCATTATTGTGAAATCATTGTTAGGCCCGTAATAGAAGGAAACAAGGCGTACGAAATAACGGCTCACGTTAATATTAGGTTATGATGAGTATACTTTTTGTGCTTTATACATGGCTTAAATACATATCCGGTCCCAGTACTTATCAGTATTTTATATTTTGATATCTAATTATATTTTTCTTCCAACTTGGTACATGAATTTTCATTCATCAACCAGTTTAATACCTACCACTAACATCGTTAAATCCACAGAGACTACAAGGACGACGTCATTGTGATATTATCATAATATAATTATCTGAAAATTAATAAAAAGATTTAAAAAAATTAACATTTTAGATTATTTAATATAATATTCACACTTATTACTGAAATTATTATTAATTATATAAATTTTTAAGTTGAATATAATAATATTTTAATTAAAATTCGTCGTAAGTTAATTTCTTTTATGTATTTTTAAAAATAGAAAAATAACCTTCAAGTTAGATTGAAAACTAACTTCAAGTAAAAAATATATAATAGATTAATGAATAATGTTCATTTTACTATATAAGTTCTGTCTTAATATTTTCTTTGATTAATTTAGACTGATTCGAGTCACATATATAATCTTAATGGATGAACCTCTTAGCAGAGATCTTTTGAATTCATAAGGACTCAAACTCGAGACATTTTTAAGCGATATTTAGGGGTGAGCATTCGATCGAGTTGAGTCGAGTCGAGTGAAAAAAATTCGAGTTATTCAAATTTGTTTAATATTAAAATTAGTTATATAAGTTTAACTTTTTATTTTTTTAAATAATGAAATTTAAGCTTTTATTTTTTAAAAATTTTAGTGCAAATTCTAAACTATTTAAAATTTAAATAAAAAAAACAATCACATTTGATGGTTTCTATAAAGTATCAATTAAGTTATCAAGATCGTTCCCATAATTATATTTTATAACATAAAAATTTTAAATTAAACAATTAAACAGAAAAATTATAATAAAAATATTAATATTAAATTATCTATGATGTCAATAAATTTTTCTCTTAATATTTAAATTAATATAAACAATATAGGCCATGGATTCGAGCAACAACATCCGTAAGATTTTTATGCATTGTTAATATGTTGAAAAGATTTTAAACAGATACTACCATCCTAAACTATTAAAAATAATATTTTTTTAAAACTCGAATTTAAATTAAATAATTTATTCGTAAATATTTAAATTCACACTATCTATTATCAATGCAATAATTATGTTGTGCGACGGGAAACTAAAGTTAATTTACGGTGAGTTTTAATTTAAAATATTATCATATTTACTGTAAAAAACTATATAATTAATAATAATTTCGATTACAACTGAAAATATTATATTACAGTAGGTTTTAACCTAAAATGATACCTCTTCAATTAAAAAAATTATATAATTAATAATAATTTTGATTATAAAAAAGAATATTTATATTGTTTATTTTAAAGAAAATTAATATTTTTTTATTATAATTATTTTAATATTATTTGAATCATATTAATGCTTTTTTGTGGTAGGGCAGGAGGATGTCGGGCCTTGCATGGTACAAAGAGAGAGGGGGAGGGAGGTGCACGTGGTATGGACACAGTGGAGAGGCGGAGCATGATTGGCGATACTGACGCCTCCACTTGGACCCTTAATCTTGTGGGCCCTTCTCTCTCCAATCTCCATCATGTGGGCTGGATGCTTTCTTCTCTTTTCTTCTTCCATGTTTGGTATTCATTGCTATTCCCTTTGGGTTTTTCTCTTTGGATTTTCTTTTCCATTTTAAATAAAAAATTATGTTGCAAAAATAACAAAAAAGTTATTATAAATTTATAATTATTGGATTAAAAAAATTTAATTTTTATTTATATATTTGAATATATTTATTATTTGTATTGAATTCAAATTAATTAAATTACTCATAAATGGTTGTCCCTTGTTCCCATATGTAATGGGGTAGGGAGAGGTAAGATAGTAGACTGCCTCTAACACTAGGTTGAGAGCAACTTCCGTAGGAGACCTCCGAATTATGAAATGCCCTCAATGGGACTCGATCCCATGACCTCAAGGTTAAGAACCTTGTACTCTACCAACTGAACTGGATGGTCATCCACGGAAGCTGCACTCAACCTGGCGTTGGGGGTAGCCTACTACCCTACCTCCTCCTTATCCCATTGCATATGGTAATAGGGTTTGTTGTTGTTGTATTCATAAAAATAAAATAGATTGTGATAATAAAAATATAATTATAAAAGTAAAATGAATTTAAATTGTACCTAAGTGTTAACAACACAATGGGTTAAATAATGTTATGAGAAAAATGATTTTCTTATATAAAATGTTGGAAAATTTAATTTTCCTCTAGTGTAAATGCTATAATTCCCAACAAAAGATGTCCGGAAGATACAATGACTTCTTGAAGGCACTTAAAAGATCCGATTGACTTCTGAAAGATCCATGGGAGACATAACGTTGAGGAACTATTTTAGTTTTATACCTTTTTATGATAATACAACGTAAAATTAAACATTTACTTTAAAATAAAATAAAACAAAATACTTCAAAGATGTTTTAAAAATATTTTAATAAAAAAATGATAAAAAGAAAAGTTAAAAGTTAAGAGGACATGCATTGTTTTCTAAATTATTATTTTTACCAAAAAGAATGTTGGGTTTAGTACTTGGTGAAGATAATTTAAAGATTCTACCCATGTGCCAAAGTTTTCTATTTAGTGAACAAGTTGCATGCATTGATATTATTCTATCTTTTTACATATATATATATATATTATCGGTGACGGATCCATAAATATATTTTTTAGAATGGACACATATGTATTAATAGCAACTAATTTACGTATGGAGTGAACACAACTAAAATTTCAAGGTAGACACCTTCAGTAAAATGAACAACCAACGTAAAGAAATTCGAATTTCAAAGTGGACCACTACTGTATATTATTGAATTTGAGAAATGGAATATTCAATATATAGTTGTAATTTATTTATTGGCCAAAGTTGGAGCAAATCCCCCTTTACAAGGTTTTGATATTTTTCTGAATTTATCATTTTAACTTTTATATATAAAAAAGAGGGGATAGATACCAACAACCAGTTGATCTAGTGGGATGAGGCACTAGGTCCCTAAGCAAGGTCAGAGGTTCGAATCCTGACGTTTGCGAATGGAGCAAACTGGGTTGGGAGGGTCGCCCTTGCCTCTGTAGTACTCCTATCTGAATTAGTTGGTTAATAGATCGAATACCAGTGATTAATTAAAAAAAAGAAAAAAATTATGTAACTTTTGAGTAAGTTACCTTTTTAACAGTGACCTTTTTGGTTTAGAATATACTCTATGTTCATTTAAACACCTTTGCAGTTCATGTTCATTGAAAAAGAAATGAATGAAGAGTTTTAGTTTGATTTAGGGATGAGTAATTCAATCTAGTAGAGTAAAATTGAATTTAAAAATTTAAGTTAGTCGAGTCGATGTGCACTATTTTATCTTAAAGTTTCATTTTAATTTTTTTTTCGAGTCGAGTTTAGTTTATAAAATTTGAATCGAGACGAATAAAATATATTAATTCGAGTATCTTTTTAAATTTAACTGTAATTATTTATAATGTTATGATACTTATTGATTTCAATTTAAACTTTCATTTTTTTGCAAACTCTCCTTGTAATTTGTTTTATGGTTGAATTCTTCTTAATAATATATAAAATATATAATTTTAAAATAAATTATAATTTTTTAAAATATTGCTTTAAAATATTTAGAAATATTTAAATAGGATTTTATTTACAATTAATAAATCAAATAAGATATCACTTATTGAATATATATGGCACACCTTCACGGTTAACGAAAGTAATGTCGTAATACTCATTTTATAATTTTTAAAAATTACATGAATCGAGCTACTTCAGTAGTGAAGGAATTATTGTTATTCATTGAGGTTCCGAGTTTGAGCACCACTTATACAAGAATATGAACATTCAATGTCAAATGATTGAGAATCATTTACGAGATATTACCTTATATACACCCTAAGCTAATAAAAACAACAACACCCTAAGCTCGTCCGATCCTCGAATATTCAATTTCTTATTTTTTAATATTAAAATTTTTATTCTTAATTATCAAATTGAATTTAAAATTTAATTTAATGTCGTTAAAATCAACAAAAGTATATCAACAATCTATTAGTTTAGGGGGATTAAATATTAGGTTTTTTTAAGTAAAGTCAAAATTTTGAATTTTGATATCGTGAATAGAAGAAAGTGAGTTAGGAGGATGATCCCTTGTAATGATATAATATTCGATTTAGATTAATCGATCAATAAATCAAATATCGATAGTTAAATCATTTTTGTAACGAACTTTTAAAAATACCATATTTGTTTCATTATTAATAATTTTTGAAAACCTACGAAAAGCTACCTGTTAGGATCTAGGGGTCCCATTAGTTACCTGTAAGCTCACGGTTGCTGACGGCGGGCCTTTGTTGGATGAAGTAAAGGCTAGATTTTAAACTTGGACAACTAGGAATCTTAAAAATACATAAATAGTCTCTCGACTATTAGGTAAAATATACAAATAGTCCATTGACTAAATGATACTATTTTATTAAGTCTCTCAAATATTAAAAATTACAAAATGATCCTTTAACTATAGAATGATGCTTTATAAAGTCCATTAGCTATTTAAAGTTATAAAATGAATAATCATGTGACCATTTTGTAACTTTTAATAGTCGGGGGACTTAATAAAACATCATTCTATAGTCCCTCGACTATTAGGTAAAATATATAAATAGTCCCTTGACCATATGATACTATTTTATTAAGTCTCTCGACTGTTAAAAATTACAAAATGATCATTTAACTATAGAATGACACTTTATAAAGTCTATTGACTATTAAAAGTTATAAAATGGTCATCCCACTATTCATTATGTTTCAGACCCGTCATTTTCTATTAAAAAAATTGGTCGTTGTCTAAGTTGGACGTTAACATAATGACTGAAATATGATAGTCGTTTAAGACTTTAGGATCAGATTTTATCATATCACATTTTGCAGGTTAACGTTTAGCTCAAAATACTGCCAATTTTTAACGGAAAATGACGAGTTTGCAACATATGAATAGTCAGGTGACCATTTTGTAACTTTTAATAGTCGATGGACTTAATAAAACATCATTATAGTCCCTCGACTATTAGGTAAAATATACAAATAGTCCCTTGACTATATGATACTACTTTATTAAGTCCCTTGACTGTTAAAAATTACAAAATGCTCCTTTAAATATAGAATGACACTTTATAAAGTCCCTTGGCTATTAAAAGTTAAAAATGATCATCCCACTATTCGTTATGTTTCAGACCCGTCTTTTTCTATTAAAAAAATCGGTCGTTGTCTAAGTTGGACGTTAACATAATGACTGAAATATGATAGTCGTTTAAGACTCTAGGATCAAATTTTATCATATCACATTTATCAGGTTAACGTTTAGCTCATAATATTGCCAATTTTTAATGGAAAATGACGAGTTTACAACATATGAATAGTCAGGTGACCATTTTATAACTTTTAATAGTCGAGAGACTTAATAAAACATCATTATATAGTCCCTCGACTATTAGGTAAAATATACAAATAGTCCATTGACTACATTATACTATTTTATTAAGTCCCTTGACTGTTAAAATTTACAAAATGATCCTTTAACTATAAAATGACGCTTTATAAAGTCCCTTGGCTATTAAAAGTTATAAAATGGTCATCCCACTATTTATTATGTTTCAGACCCGTCTTTTTCTATTTAAAAAATCGGTCATTGTCTAAGTTGGACGTTAACATAATGACTGAAATATGATAGTCGTTTAAGATTCTAGGATCATATTTTATCATATCACATTTAGCAGGTTAACGTTCAACTCATAATACTGTCAATTTTAACGGAAAAATATGAGTTTGCAACATATGAATAGTTAGGGTGTCACAAACATAATTTTTTGTTCTTGTTCGTTCGTTAAGGAATGTAACTTATTTGTATTCATTCATGTTCATTCATTAAAATGATAAACTAACACAAACTAACATAAACGAACGAACATAAAATGTAATTTTCTTTTAGATCAAGTAAGAATTCTAAAAAGAATATAAATAAGCAAACATAAATATAAATAGAATTAAACGAACTAACATAAACGAATGAGTTACTGAACATAAACGAATGAATTACTGAACGTAAATGAACATAAATAAACGAACATAAACGAGCACATAAATGAACAAATAAGTCATTTGTTCATATTCATTCATTTAATTATACAAATAAAATTTTTTATTTATGTTCGCTCGTTTAATAAATAAATGAACTTTTCGTCGAACGGTTCAGCTAGATCATTGAACATGCGTCGTTACTAAAATACCATGCATTTTCTACCAAAAAAAGATAATCATCAAGCAGTTTCCAATTCGATACTCATTCTGCTGAAGAATCCATACGACAATGCCTGCGAACTCCACCATGCCGATGTATCGATCGATCCAATCCGCATCCTCGGGTGCATCGACATCTGCCATGTTTGAGTTACCAATTTAGTTAATCTATCATGTCATCTATCACGTTAATCTATCATTATGGGCTGCCATGTTAGCACTGTGAACTGTCACATCATCACTGTAAGGGTTAACGACGAAAAAACATTGGGTAAAGGGTCACATTGGGTTTATTTTCTAAGTTGGATGATCACAGTGGGTTTATTTTATGAGTTGAAAGGCCACATTGAGAGAAAAAAATTACTGCGAGGACCAAATTGGTTTTTTCAAAAGTATAGAAACCCCTGATGCCTTTTGGCCTTTTTAAAATGTAATATAAGTATATCATACAGGGTTGAGAGACTCGACTCAAACTTGAAAACAAATCAACTAATTATTAATAATTTAGATTTATTCGAATTCTATTATATATCTCTACTCGAAAAATATTTCAAGTTGATTTGAATTGAAATTACTATTCGAATTAGGTCGAGTCAAAAAATTTAATTTTTTTTAGTTGAGTTTTGTTGGAATGATGTTTTGGGATATATCGAGTTATTGTGATATAAGAGTCTAAGATATACATGTGCCTCAACTGAATACAAGTTGATTTCACAGAGTGCTGGGTTTAAACCTCTTGCTGAAGCAATCCAAGTCTTGTGGAGAAAACCAATCTTCCTTCAGCTGCAGTTTACCACCACCAAAAGTGTGTTTAAGTTTAAATTACAAATTTACCAGGAAGAAAAAACTGAAACATCGACGGTCAATAAAAGAAAAACCCGAAACATCGACGGTCGAGAAAAGAAAATACAACTTACAAAGTAAGGATATTCACCAGTGATACTGAAGTTTTCAGGAGCACTTTCCATGAACAAGCTTATGAAAAAAAGAACAAAACTGCCACATTCTTCTCCATTTCTCTGTTGGGGAACCTGGTAGTTCAGTTTTGCTTCAGCCACAAGGCAAAATCTGATAAATAAATAACCGAGAAAACAAAGAATCATCACCTTCGGTACCAATAGCGGAATCTTTGATATGGCCTCTTTCGTGACAGGCCTCTTCTCAGCTTCAAATATGTCCAGGACAAACCTGGAATTAGAACCAAGTAGCAGTGGTAAAGATATGCAGGAATGAATATGGATTGTAAAACAAAGTTGCAGATTCATACTTCCTTATCATAGGTTCGAGCCGCCTCGGGCCACTCATTTGCAGTGAATCGAGCAATAACATGCAGGTTGTTTGATTTTTAGATTGCAAGGGTTCATCAAAGTTGCAGAGTATCAAGAGATTCCAATGGCTCCTAAAAGTATCACAAATTCATATGAACCGAAGAAAGGCAACTTGAAAATTGCAGACCATTATGATTAGTGATTTAGTGGCCAGAAAAACTATACTGACCAGTGCACTATTGGAACAAAAACATATTTCTTCGAGAAAATTTGTTTTCGACCGATCCATGCCAACACCCTTTCTTTATACAATTCATCCATGTACCATGAAAACCATAAGCAATCAAGATATGTAAAAGAATCCCTTCGATCATCCGAGAAGCTCTTCCATATGATCCTAAGAACAATCAATGAGCTTAAGATTAGGAATGAGGGAAATAGTGAGAGAGGGAGAGGGAGAGGGAGAGGAGTTTAAAAAGGCCATACTCAAAGCAGTCTGAAAACTGATTGCTATTTAACATCCCTTGTTGCCTGGTGTTCCCGTTGTTAATTCTCCTTCTCGACCTTTTATTAGGAGAGAAGCGACCTAGCAAACATCAACGGATCAACTTAAATACACAATTCTTATGTTCTCCAAGGTGCCTTCAAAGCTATATTGTCCCATCTCTTCAATTTTCTCAAGTATCTATGCCCCATATCCATTTTTCGGCACATCTTCATACATAGCTATAAGAATATAACCCTCCAAATACATTAAAAAACTTAGAAAACATGAAAGAAACTTGTGTCGAATGCGTATCCATAACTAATACTCAAATCAGAGTCCAAATAACATAGCGTCCAAGGCAAAGTGATGCACTAAAACATATCATCGAAGAACATGCAACAAAGTAGATTCAAATATCAAAGTTCCAACTACTATCTATACTATGAAACAGTAACGGATCTAGAAATTGAAAAATGGAGTCCAAAATTTTAATACTAGGTTCTAAAAAATTTGGGTGTACAAAGTTTCTTATTTTTTTTCCTATTCTCATTAGTAAACTAAACTAATTTTTTTCTCAAAATAATAGGTGTGCAATGGCTCCCCTATGGAGCCATGTACATCCGCCCCTGCTATGAAATTCATGTAGAGCTCTCAAGAATAAAACATCAGATTTCAAGTAACCGGTCCATCAATATGAGATTCAAATTATCATTTTGATATGTTTTGGAGAAAATCTTTACTATGTGTATTATATGAAAAATACATAAAAAAGTTTTAAGTATAATGTGTACCAAACCCTCGCCCGAATTTCTTCTAATCTATGAGAACTTCAAATACATGAAAAAAGTTACAAAAAAATGAAGTATACCCAGAAACATGACACTTGAACCTAGACTGTTAATAATTCTGTTAAAGATATAGCAAATCACCATAGCATCCAAATGATATAACAAATCACCATAGCATCCAAATGCAGTGCTACAAATCAGCACCCTTAAACCACCAATCTTAACCTGATAGCACATACGCTTTGCGTATGATTACACAGATTGGAAGAACGAACATTACCTATAGAATGAAAATCAACAAAGTAAAGATATTATTATTAATCCGGGGTTGAAGACATTACACAGATTGGAAGAAAGAATATGGATTGCGTATGAAGTTTCTATGTTGAAGATATATGGAGAACAGAAAAACAAAAAGTTAATGACAATATGAGCTCTATTTTTTATTATTAATCCGGGATAAGGACAAATTAGTATATGTTCAAAGAAATGAACATCCAGCTCAGTTGGTAGAGCACAAGGTTCTTAACCTTAAGGTCGTGGGATCGAGTCCTACGGAGGGTATTTCATAATTCGGAGGTCTCTTACGGAAGCTGCTCTCAACCTGGTGTTGGGGGTAGCCTACTAACTTACCTCCCCCTTACTCCATACATATGGGAAAAAGGGACAGCCATTTTTTAGTATATGTTCAAAGATAACTCTCAAACCATTTAACATTGAACGCTCATTCCCATTCATTTCTTGTACTCGAACCCGAAACTTAAGGAATAACAACAATTCATTTACCACCAACATCGTTTAGTTCGTGCAAACATTATGAACTTTACCTGAAATAGAATTGACCCAAACTCGAAACAACCAAAATCCAAAACTGACTCGAGCCAGAGATAACTCAAACACAACTTGAACAAGTAACACCAATGATCTAAACCCATAACTATCCGAAAGAAACTCGAAGCATACAAATGCAATACTACAGATCTAAGTGCTAGAAATTTCAAATTCTCGAATAATTAAGATATTTTCTCTATATTTTATCTTCACAACCGATTTTGCAACTCCTGAAATTTTATAATTTCACATCCTTTATAATTTTAATATAATTTTCTAAATTCAGGCCCTTAACCTAGATTCTTGTGTCCTTTCTATCTGCACATTCAAACAACCGATCTTAACTTAATAGAATTACACAAATGGATGATAAAAAAACATTACCCATTGAAGAAAAAAGAACGAAAAGGGAGTTGGTGCTTGAAGTTTCTAAGTGGACGACACCTGGAGGAAGAGGAGTAAATGCAAATTGTTCCATTACCTGAAGCTGAAACAGTGGAATGGATTACCGCAGTTGAATCTTCTTCTTCTTCTTCTTCACCGTCGCCTATGACTTGTATCTCAACTGGCGTTCTCTTTGGCATCTCCGGCACGGAGTGAAAACCCTGAATCAATTAAGGATGGAAATTTTGTAAATCATTTTGTCTGGGGAAGAGCTGAATGGAAATTCCGGGACCAGATTTTTCATAATACAATCAGCTTTGCATTTATAGCTTTGTTCTAATGCGTTTGTCTAAGAAAATCATAGGTTTAGCACCTATATTATCAGTTTTCATCTATTTTAATACCTAAACTTTTAATTTTTAAAATTATAATTAAAGTTTAATTTTTATTCTATTTTAGTACCCATTCAAAATTTAACGTTAAGTTTTATAATTTTTTTTGAAAGTTTATGGACCAAAACTGATAGTTTAGTACAAAATGTGTTAAGTTTTTAATGACAGGTATTAAAATGAAGTAAAAACTAAATGTTAGGTATAATTTTGAAAAAAATGAAAATTTGATATTAAAACGGACCAAAACTGATAATTTAAGTACTAAATGTATAATTTACCTAAAAATAATAAATATTATGAATAATAATAATAATAATAAGGGTAAAATATCTATTTGGTCAATTATCTGTTACTTAATTTATTTTCTGGTCACAACCTAATTTTTTTTCAAAACAATACCTAATGTTACTTTTTATTTCTGTTTTGATCACTCGTCGTTAAAATTTTAATAGTGATGCTGACGTGATATTTTTCTTATTATTTTTAAATCTTAACGTGATATTATCTTATGATATCACATCAACATTACTATTCATTTTTAATGACGGGTGGTTAAATCATAAATTAAACATAACTTTAAATGCGATGTAAAAAATAATTGAATGATTAAAATAAAAATTAAATTATAAGTAGATAACCAATAGATAGTTCACCTTAATAATAGTAATCTTAAATTACAGATTCACCTTTCTAGATTTACATGAGAAGAAGAGTAACTAAATATAAAGTAAAAGTAATACTAATTATTATAATAAAATATAATTAAATTAATTAATATATATATATTCAATATATTTCTAATATGTTTTATTAGGAAAATTAATAAGAATTATTATTTAATAAAATAATAATGAAAAAATCATAAACAATCCTTGAATGATGATATGTGATATGTTTATTTATTTTATCAATTTATAATTTATGTTCATTTTAAGATATAGATAAATTCACGTACATATTCAGATAAAATATTTTAAGTCTAGATTATTTAAATAAAATAATATTTTTTCACTAAAATTACTCATTAAATATTAATATTTAAAAGTTTTATTATAATCTTAATATTTTATATATAATATATCAAATCATAACTCAATTATTAATTAGGCCAAGGACATAATGTTTTATTGTACTATAGAAGAAGGGTTACATCCAAGTATTTTGTTCGGCCAAGGACAATAACAAATTAACAATCCACCCCTATGACCTAACATTTTAAAAAATTTTATTTGTTGATTTTTTAATAAATTTTAAATTCAATTTTAATATTTTAAAAAAATATGAAAAAAATAAAAATTAACAGATTAATCAATTAATTAATGTGATTAGGGATGGGCATGGGTCGGGTTTTTGGTCCACCCGACCCGACCCGAGAACAAGGAGTCCTTCACCCGAGACCCAACCCGACCCGACCAAAATAAGTTTTCATCCGACTCGAACCCGACCCGATATATAACTTAAAAACCTGACCCGACCCGAAATAATAAAAAAATATTTTTATTCAATAAAAATAGTGACTTAATTGAAAAAAATAATATATAGAGGGGTATTATTGTAATTATTCCTAAATATATAGAGGGGTGTTATTGTAATTATTTCTAAATATATAAAGTAAAATTATATTTTTTTCGGATCGGATCGGTTATTTTTCACCATAAACCCAAACCTGACCAAACTCGAACATCACATAAAAAAACCCGACCCGACGATTTTTTTAAAAAAAATGACCCGATCAGTTCATAACCCGTCGGGATCGGGTCCATGCCCATCCCTAAATGTGATTGCTCTCTATTAGTTAAATCAATTCAACATAAGCACTTTTCTTGCATAAAAATAAATCCAAATCCAAATGATAATATTTAATTTAATTTAATTAATAATATCAAAAGGAATTATGATACTGCGAGTAAAAAAATTAGATTAGGATAATCATTTATAAAATATATTTTCCGTGATATTTGATATGAATTAATTAATCAATAAATCAAATATCGATAATCAATATAAAAATATTTAACTTTTTGTCCCTATAGTACAATATTAAAAACATTAGGGAATTTTTTTAAATAATGTGTTGGAATTTTTTTATTAGTTCGAGTAATGGTCAGTTGAAATTATTTTCTAAAATAGGGTGTTTGTTACTGTATAAGTTTAAGAAGCATGACTTACAATGCGACTCTAATATAATTTGGATAATTTTGGGGATTTGCATGGAGTGCAATGCGTCTCCTCCATACTTTTTTATTTATGTTTTCAATTTTTATTTATGATTTAAACGTACGATTTAGGGTTTATAATTTGAGGTTTAAGTACGATTTAGGGTTTAAGGTTTATAATTTGAGGTTTAAGTCTGATTTAGGGTTTAAGGGTTAGTGTTTAGATATTAAGATTCAGGGTTTGGGGTTTATTTAATTTTAATCATTATTGTAAATAGAAAATTGGAGCACCATGTGTCTCCCAAATTGGAATAGCACTGTGCTGCTTGCGATTTAAAAGTTATTGTATAATATACATTATTCAAGCAAATAATTTTGGTTCATTATCATTCGAGCAAATTTTTCCCTGAACGTTATAACAAAAAATTAGCCACAAGATTGAAAAGTTTCATGAATTATTAACTATCAACCGGTCTAGTTGTACAAGAAGTTAAATTTTAAAATATTAATTTTTATTTTTTTTAAAATTATGCCTAAAGTTTAGCTTCTGTTTCATTTTAGTACATGCGTCAAAAAATAATGTTAAGTTTTGGAAAAAATATGAAAGTTTAGATGTTAAAATTGATCAAATTGATAGTTTAGATATTAAATGAGTAGTTTACCCTTAAAAAAAATCTTGATAACTCAAACCTAGGGCTGTAAATGAGACGAGACAGATCGCGAGCTACTCGAGATCGACTCGATCAAGGCTCGATAAATACTCGGATCGAATGGACTCGACTCGAGCTCGAGTTCTTAACGAGACGAAACGAGCTACTCGATATTTGACTCAAAAAGCTCGTGAGCAGCTCAAAAATATAATATATTAAGATTTTATTTTTTAAAATATAAATTATTAATAATATTAATATTTATGTATTGTTTTTTTTTTAAAAAATACAGTAAGATTTCATGTATTTAAGGTTCATGTTTGAGTTTGAGGCTTCAATCGAGTTAAGTTAAGATTTTTTTTTCATTTGAGCCTTTTCGAGCTGCTCACGAGCTTCAGTTCAGGATTTCAAGTTCGAGTCGAACTTGAAAATTTTAAGCTCGTAAGTTTTCAGTCGAGCTCTATTTCAAGTTTTCGAGTCGAGCTCAGTATACTTGAGCTCGACTCGGCTCGTTTACACCCTACTCAAACCGATGGACATGTTTAATATATTAGTGACTAGGGATGGGTGTCAGGTTCCGACCTGACTTGACTCAATCGAGTTGCTTTAAAAAAATTGGATTCGGGTCGAGTCTAGTTTGGTTTAGGGTGAAAAAATCTAACCCGACCTGACCAAAAAATAATAAAAATATATTACATATTTAGGAATAATTACAAAATACTCATATTTATATTATTTTTCAATTAAGTGACTATTTATTAAATAAATTAATGATTTTATATTATTTCGGGTAAATTAGAGTGAATTTTATCTCAAAAATCGAATTGAGCTTCAATTTGGATGAAATTACTCTAAACTCGGACTCAGGTGTTAGGTGGATGTATAAAATTTTCGGATCGAGTTTGTTGGAAACTAAACCCAACCCGACCTATGATCATCCCTATTAATGACACGATCATATGCTTGTACGGCAGCGTTTAGTCTATGCAAAAGCCTTCAAGGCGTTAAAACTTCCGTTCCGTCCCCAAAAAGCCTTTTTATTTTATAAAAATAAAGAAAGGAAGAAATAGAGACCGAAAACAAACAATTTTATAATTCAAATCTTTTCCAATCTCTTAATTGAGTTGTGAAGAGGAAAAAACAAAAAACAAAAGAGAAAACGAGAGAGTCATGGTTTCAACGAGACGAAGTGCATCTCTCTCCGGTAACAACAGCAAGAGATCTTCTTCTTCTTCTGAAGATAAGCCTCACGAGTCTCCGAAACGACAAAAGGTGACAGCACAAAACGCATCCGGATGATCTTTCTTGATTTTTCTTGGATTCTTTTTTGGGGGGTGATTTGAGTGTGGCGGATTTGAGTGAAGGTATTTGACTTTTTCAGCGGCTTTTTTTAGGTGGAAAATGCGGAGAAACCGATGCCGGCGGCGGAGAGTTCCAAAGAAATGTGCACGCCGCCCGCCGTGGATCCCGGAGATTGTGGGAACTGCGAGGCTCCAATCGCCGGAGATGACGCGAACAACGCGGGGAAGGCGGAGACGTCATCCGCTGCTGCTGCAGCTGTGGTACCACCGATCGCCGATGGTTAGTTTTTGGTTTCGAGGTTTACGCGATTGGCTAATTTCGTTGCTATTTGAGTTTAATTTCAGTGAATTTGGATTTGGATTTGAGTTTTGTGGATGCGTCCGTATCTGAAAACTGTTTTAGTGTCTCTTTTAGTGTGTTATTGGATTTGCTTTTTAGTTTATTTTCATTTGTCGCTTCTTGAATTTATGTCTCATTTGAGTTAGTTTGGATTTGCATTTTCTTTTCTGAATCTTTTTCTTTTTGAAATTTGAGCGTGTCATTTTTACTGAATGTGGATTTTCTTGTTTTAAAGGTTCTGCACCGACTCTGTTGGATAAGGGGAGGAGCTCGTTCTCTACTTGGAGTATTTCCCAGAAACAAAATCCAAATTTTGATACTTCTATACCTTGGTGCAGACTTTTGTCACAGTCTGCGCAGGTAAAAATTCAAACCTCTTAAAGTAAACATTTCTCTGGTAATTAGTCTTTGTTTGCTCGGTAGTTGACATAAAGCACTGTACTTTCAGATTATCTTCTGATCAAGAATCTTCTCTCTGTATATTTATTTAATCATTTTGTGCTTTTAAGATATCTGAACTACTGGTGTTTCTGTAGATTGACTTAAATATAATTATGTTATTATTTGTAATGAGTTTGGGGCGTTTCTCAACTACAGAATCATAATGTTTCCATTTGCACACCAAATTTCACGATTGGCTCGAGTAAACACTGCAATTTCCAATTAAAGGACCAGACAATTAGCGCAGTGCTTTGCAAGTTAAAGCATGCCCAGGTATCACTATCACCGAGATTTTCCATTGAATATGTTGCTTTCTGTTGGATTCATACAAAATTAAGAACTCTTCTGAATTCAAGAGGAAATTGTCACTTGTGTTTGATCCTGAATATTTTATGGGCGTGCTGTACTGACCTCTTTTAGATGCATTAGCTTTTTGATTTAGGGTGCTTTTTTCTTCCTCCTTTTTTCCCTTCCATTTTTTTTGGATGCCACTGCTTATATTTGTGTTGTGGAGATAAAATCCTTAATATGTATATGCAGTATGAGTACTCATTATTTGTCAACATGATCAGCACGAAGGCAGCGCGGCAGCAATGTTAGAAAGCACTGGGAGCAAGGGATCAGTTCAAGTAAATGGGACAGTGCTGAAGAAAAATAACACTTGTGTGCTTAAGTCGGGTGATGAGGTGGTCTTTGGTTTGCTGGGGAATCATGCATATGTATCCTTTTCCTGGGTTTGAGAGAAAGTGGTTAAAATCCTTCGCTTGCTTGTTGAGTGTTATTTGTTTCTATGTCTATGCTTATTTTATTATCTCCTTAATTTCAATTGATTTAGATATTTCAGCAACTCATGACTGAGGTTGCAGTTAAGGGTTCAGATGTCCAGAATACCATTGGAAAGTTTCTGCAACTCGAGAGGAGATCGGGAGATCCATCGGCTGTTACTGGGGCTACCATATTGGCATCACTTTCAAGTTTGAGGCCAGATTTATCCCGCTGGAAATCTCCTTCTCAAGCCAGCAGTAAGATCCAGCAGGTGACTGATGTGACTACTGCTGCAGATGTTGATCTTGATGGCATTGAAGGAAATTCAACAGCAAACATAGGGAATGATAAAGCTGCAGATGTTGGATCAATCAACAAGAATCTTCATTTTGATTGCAACCACAACTCCAACACAGAGGCAGGCAATGTAAAACTCTCTGGGGTGAATGATTTGTTAAGGCCTTTGTTGAGGATGTTTTCACCATCACTAGTTGTAATCTGAAATTGAGCAAAGTATCTGTAAACAGGTATTGGACAGAAGAAACGAGTGGATGAAGAATTCAAAGCCGCGATGCTATCAAGTATATCACTCCGCTGTGCAGTATTCAAAGAGGACATTCATGCAGGAATTCTTGATGGTAGAAACTTAGAAGTGTCATTTGATAACTTCCCATATTATTTAAGGTATGGTACAAATTTCATGCATAACCGTTTCTTTTTTATTAAACAAATATTTCAAATGTAAACGAGATTTCTCTTAATCTTTTGTTCATTGTGCTGTCCCCCCATGCAGGTACAATTAAGAGCATACCTAAACTCATGGCATGTGTGCAATTACAACATTGAATGATCAATTTGGGATTATTTCTTAAAAGTTTATGATGAGGAAATTTTACTAGAAAATGTTTTTGTAGCCATTTTTCAGTTTTGTGTAAATTCTTTCATTTTTCTAAATCCAAGTGAAGGTTGGGAAAATAATTTAAAATGTTGTTTGTCTTGCAACTCACCTTTTCCAATACATATATGGCCATAAAAA
The DNA here is from genome assembly GCF_006381635.1 of Hibiscus syriacus. NCBI lineage: Eukaryota > Viridiplantae > Streptophyta > Magnoliopsida > Malvales > Malvaceae > Hibiscus > Hibiscus syriacus. The sequence goes on from NW_024063432.1 coordinate 1,539,521, forward strand.
AACCTACAAGTTGGACTCACAACCTCTCTATTTCTATTTGTGATTTTCCGGTTGCCTATGTTTTCTGTTCTAGTAGTTATTTGCTGACTTTTAAAGCTAGCCTAGACAAGCTAAATTAGTTACCGAAACGCGCATTGGTTTGCATCTAGAAAAGGAACTCTATTAGTGAGCATTAGAGGTTGTTAGGGAAGGAAATAATGAGAAACAAGTAGGATCCTCTTCAGTTACCTTACTTCAATAAATCTCTGGCCAGGTTGGTATGTGACAATACAATAGCTTGTAATTCAAGGTTGTCATGTGAAATTTATGTAAACCTTACACTGTTGATCTGATAGTTTAGCTATTTAAGTTTATTTTATCTATTATTCCATGCATTCTCAATATTGTTTTTGCCAGAAATAGATGCAATAGATCGGTCTAGGTTATTTATTGAATGATATGCCATTAAGGAGTGAATTTCTGTCTTTCCAGTGAAAATACCAAAAATGTACTCATAGCAGCTTCAATCATACACCTCAAGCACAAAGAACATGCGAAGTATACTTCAGAGCTAACCACCGTGAACCCACGGATTTTACTCTCTGGCCCTGCAGGTGTGTATGTTTCGTTATTTTTCTGTCTAGACAACAATGTGATGCTTGTATTAGAAGCATCACACTTGATCTTTTCCTTAAAATGGAAATGCAGGGTCTGAGATATATCAGGAGATGCTGACGAAGGCACTTGCTAATTATTTTGGGGCCAAATTGCTCATTTTTGATAGCCATTCCTTTTTAGGTGTAAGAAATCCTTTTTTCTGGGTTATGATCGTTGACATTATTGCATTGTTGTTGCTTTCATTATCCAATTTCATTGTTAGCATATTATTGCTTCAGAAATTGAACATACTAAAGGCGCATATAACTCAGTAAAATTGGTGATTTAATATGTTATAGGGTTTGTCTTCAAAGGAAGCTGAGCTTCTGAAGAATGGAACCAACACAGAAAAATCCTGCACCTGTGCCAAACAGAATTCTGGGCCCATTGATTTGGCCAATAGTTTGACTCCAGCTGTTGAAGTAGACACTTCAAGTGCGGTGCCTGATGCTACTTGTGAGCCTGAATCTCAGCCAAAGATGCAAGCTGATTCCATTCCTTCTTCTTCTGGGGCATCTAAGAATAAAATGTTTAAGATAGGTATTTGCATTTCCTTGAAAAACCTTTCAGATCGAGTCTTTGTGTGATTGACATTTCAGAAGAATTGTTATGATTTGGATTTAGTTTTGTGACAATTGACCTAACATGGAACATGCAGGTGACAGAGTGAAATTTATAAATACAACTTCAGGCAGTCTATATCCAACGGCATCTCCATCTAGGTACTGCAACCTCTCTCTACTATTTTTGGAGAGATTCAGAAGGTGGTTTTAATTAAGCATGTTGTCTCTCCTTATTTAAGCACCCAATGGTTCAAGTGTATTAATTGTTGAACTTTTTTTTTTTGATAGGATAGAAGGCCTCAATAAAACCCCCTTCGTGATTAACGGAACTTAAAAATAGCTCCTTAATCCGCACAAGGAGGAAAAGAGTGCCCTAGGATTTCATTAAACTCAAATATAACAAAGTAATACAAACTAATCTCCCTCAAGAGATACAAAACCAGAAAGAAACAGCCCTTAACAGAACATAATTCGACCAATACCACCTTAGCTAGGACATCCGCCTCTATATGGCTGTCCTACTAACCCAACTAATAAAACCTTCATAAACACTAAGCTTTTGAATAATGTCTTTAACAATTTGAACATAAACAACAGGACAAGAGACCACATCCTTAACCCAGCCAACTGCCACCTTACTATCACTCTCAATAATCAATCTATCTTTAAACCTATGATAAATAGATTCATAAAAATCTAAACCCTTTAGGATAGCCTTCAATTCCATTAAAGTTGGGGGCCCCGGACCAGCAGGCTCTTTGAAGGAGCCAAGAATCGAACCAAACATGTCTTTCAAAATACCACCTAAACCACTCCTCTTCCAATCACTCGAAGTAGCCGTCCACATTAAGTTTAATAAAACCTTTTGGAGGAGGGGACCAAGGAAACACGGTTGAAATCCGATTAGAATGGGAGGAGTAGGAATCCACTAAGGAAGGGTCAGCAATAAGATCATCCTTGGAAATAGTAATATGAGTTTCCTTAGCTAGAAACCATGAAGCAAGCCTGCACCTTGCTAGAAAGAAAATCTCTGCTCGATCAAGCTTCCCTCCTTCAAACACTATAAAATTCCTGGTCTTCCAAATTGTTCATAAAACAGCTCCAGGGATAAATGACCAGATAAGAGAGTTGGTCTTCAAGTCATTCCAAGCCAATAGGAATCTTTTAGCATCTGCATGAAAAACAGACTGAAAATTCCAATAGCCCAAGAATTTCATCCAAATTGGCCAAACAACCGAACAAGAAAAAAATAAATGCGATGAAGACTCTTCTTCTAGATTACAAAAAGAACACAAAGTATCATTTATGCCCTGAACACTTCTCTTAACCAGAGCTGTCTTCACTGCTAACTTCTTTAAGATAACTTGCCAAAGAAAAGTCTCTACTCTTGGAGGCAACAGACCCCTCCAAACACTAGACTTCCAAAATTTAGCTTCCTCCGAATCGGGAGAACCCGAATAAGATAGATTGACACATGATTTCACAGTGAAAACCCCTTCTCCATTCCCCTTCCAAAACAGTCCATCAGCAGCATCAACAGAAATAGAAAAATCAGAGATAACAACCATCAAATTCGCCCATTGCTCAAATTCCCAGTCATTCAACTCTCTCCTCAACTGAACGTTCCAAATCCAACCCCCTGAACTGAACTCCCCAAACTAAAATAATCTTCCTGCTTTATTCACTGCAATAGAAAAAAGTCTAGGGAACAATACCATCAAAGGATGATCCATTGCCCAATTGTCTTGCCAAAACCGAATGTTCCTCCCATTGCCAATTTTATAGCTATATTTACCTCTGATACTACAGCCCAACGAATCAGCTTTATAATGAAAAACTCACCTTCCTTGATGTTTTACTTTCAAATTTCAGCATGGTTCTCGATAACCTAGTCTGGATGAAACTACTTGATGAGAACTAAAGAATATCTGTAACTCTACATATTTTTAATGTAATTGGAACCTATCTAACATGTTTAGTGATATTTTGCAACTTGAAAAACCTTGTTTTCTGCTGGTAGCTTTCCCTCTGACTACCTAGGACTTCCTTTGGGGGCTTCTAGGAATTCTGCTGCTATTTGGAATCCAGTGATCAGTAAATTTTCCAAAAAGTTAACTGGTTGGAAGGCAGCGTCTCTTCTTTAGCGGGGAGATTGGTTCTTATTAAATCGGTTTTATGTTCGCTCCCTATTTATTATTTATCTCTTTTTAAGATACCATTTCGGTTCTAAAAATCCTCAATTCAATGATGTCAAATTTTTATGGGGAGGTGGAGTTGATAAAAGTAAGATCCACTGGGTTAGTTGGTCAAATGTTTGCAAATCTAAGATGGAGGGGGGTTTGGGTGTGATGAATCTGAACTTGATGAATAGAGCGCTTCTAGAAAAATGGTCTTGGAGGTATGCAAACGAGAGGGGATTTGTTTGGAGGGATTTCATTTGTTCTAAATATAATCTGGATCCCTCTTTGTTAATGTTTGAAAATAAATCTCCAAACAAAGTTTCTTGGTTGTGGAGATCAATGGTTTCTAATCACTTTAAAGAGGACCCTGTTGGCTTTAAGCTGAGAAGTTTGTGTTCTAGTATAGTTGGAGATGGCAAATGTATTCGGTTTTGGCAGGACCTTTGGGCTCTAGATTACCCTCTTTTGATTATCTTTCCTAGGTTGTTTTCCATTTCCATCAACAAGATAGGAAAATTGGTTGAATTTGGGGAGTATAGCTCTACTGGATGGAGTTGGGAAGTGCAATTTCGCAGAAATTTAAATGATTGGGAGATTGAGCAGTGGGCTAATCTGATGACTGTTATCTCGTCTTTTGCTTTATCTATGGATAGCTCGGATGGAATGATTTGGAAAGGGACCGGTGATGGACTGTTCACTGTTAAGTCGGCTGTCAAGCTTTGTTCATCCGGTTCTCTGGGTTCGGAGGAGGCTTACTTTTGGAATAAGATTGTTTGGAAGGGCCAGTTGCCACCAAAAGTTGAATCCTTTATGTGGCAGGTTGTTCTAGGGAGATTGGCTGTTAAAACTGAACTGGTGAAAAGAGGGGTTTCAGGAATTCAAAACCTGTTGTGTCCTCTTTGTATGGTGGAGGAAGAGTCTCCAACGCATTTGTTTTTCTCTTGTGCGGTGGTGTGGTCTGTTTGGAACAAATTTCTTAACTTTTGGAGAATTAAGACTGTCTTCCATTCTAATGCAAAATCTTTTCTCTTGGCTTGGGATGCTTTGAGGACTAATTCAAAGATTTGGTATCTCATTCCAGGGGTGGTTATGTGGACTACATGGAAATTGAGGAACTTAATTGTTTTTGAAGGAGGGAAGTTGGATGAGGTTGAGTTCTTCTTCTTAGCAAGATTTAGGCTTGCTTCATGGTTTTTAGCAAAAAATAAAGGGGTGTGTATTCCAAAAGACTCTTATTTCAGACCCCTCCTTAGGGGACTGTTGTTACTTTCAACCTAATAGGATTAAGTCTATTATTCCTTGGCATCCCCCTCCTAAGGGTTTTGTGAAAATTAATGTTGACGCAGCTACGACTAAGGATTGGAAGAAGAGCGGGTTAGGAGGAATTTTAAAAGATTCTTCTGGATATACCTTAGGGTCTTTCAAGGAGCTTGCTGGTCCGGGGCCTCCGACTTATATGGAGTTAAAAGCTATTCATAAAGGGCTAATATTCTTTGCGAATTTTCGAGATAGACTTCAGGACCGGTTGATTGTTGAAAGTGACAGCAAAATCGCAGTGGACTGGATTAAGGGGGTTGTTTTTTGTCCTGATGTTTATGCAATATTGGTTAGAGACATTGTTCACAGGCTTATAGAGTTCGGAGGGCTGGTTAGATGGGGTTAGCAGGACAGCCAACATAGAAGCCGATGCCTTAGCTAAAGAAGGAATTGGTTGATTCTATATTTATAGTTACGTTGTTTTATGGTTGTTTCGAGTTTTTGGTTGGTGGGGTGTATAATGGTTGTATCTTATGTAAATTTATGGTTCAATAAAATCCTAAGGCACTCTTTTCCTCCTTCCGCTGATTAAGGAGTTCTATAAGCTCCATTAATCAAGAAGGGGTTTTTAACGAGGCCTGAAATTCTTATAAAAAAAAACCTTGTTTTCTCTCTCATTTAAGGCTAAAAGTGAACATGCGCTTCCACTTGATATCAACTCACCGAATATGGCCAGCCATCTAGTTTTCTAGTTTTATCCTTTTTCATACATGTTCATTCTGGTGGTTGGGTTTTCCCCTCTCCTGGTGACAAGGCATTTGTCTTTTAGCATGCTTTAATTTATTTTTCTATCAAATCAATTTACAGAGGCCCACCATATGGGGTTCGTGGGAAGGTTGTGTTACTCTTTGCGGACAACCCTTTCTCAAAAATTGGTGTAAGATTTGATAAACCCATACCTGATGGTGTTGACCTTGGAAATATTTGTGAGGGAGGCCATGGATTTTTCTGCAATGGTAATGCCTTGTACATTTCTCCATGATTTGCATCTATCTATGAGCTTTTCTTTCGATTACTAAGCTCTGTCTCTATTTCTCTCTTTCTTACAAATGTAGCTTCTGATCTTCGTTTGGAGAATTCAAACACCGAGGATTTAGATAGATTACTCATTAACACATTGTTTGAGGTGACATTTTCTTTATATTTGAATAATTTCATGAATCTTGTCTGGCTAGACAGTTTGCATCCATTTTTGGTTCCTTATTAACTTGAATCTAATGTTTTTATCAGGCTATATACAGTGAGAGCAGAACTTCTCCTTTTATTTTGTTTATGAAAGATGCTGAGAAGTCTCTTGCAGGAAATACTGACTCTTACTCCACATTTAAGAGCAAACTTGAAAAGCTTCCTGATAATGTCATTGTGATTGGTTCACACACTCATACTGACAATCGTAAGGAGAAGGTACATTTGTTTTTGTTTTAACTCTTCTGGGTTGTTATAATCCATTTGTTTTGGATTGTGAAAAGATAAATTAAAGTAAGACACCAATATCAGAGAGAATTGGAATCCAGAATTGCAAAAACCAATGAATTTAAGTGGTAGGGTGATGCCAAGAGGAAGTTAGAGGTGTTAATGAGAAGAAATGCTGTACAGCAGCTAACTGCTTATTGACTTTTAATTGCTATTTAAGAAATCTCTATAACCTGTGTAACACTACCCTGACTTTTATATGATCTGTGATCCATGTTTCAAATAGTGTTTGCTTCTAAACAACTTCTAGGGTTCGAATCCTGGTGTTGCAAGTGGAGCAAAATGGGTTGGGAGTACTCGATATGGATTAGTCGGCCAATGGGTTGATACCAGTGGTTATACCAATAACAAAATAGCATTAACTTTTAAGCTGCATTTTTTTAGTTTGGGTGTAATCTTCTATCATAAATATACAGAAAGATTTGTGATTAGGAGTATGTTCACCCCCCCCCCCAAATTATCAGGAGTAATTCTGCTTGTCTTATTATTTTAAATGTTATATTTAGGAGTACCTTACCCTGTGCTCTATATTATCCTTGCAGTCGCATCCTGGTGGTTTGCTTTTCACAAAATTTGGTGGAAGTCAAACTGCTCTCCTTGACTTGGCATTTCCGGTAATGATTATTTTTTGGAAAGACTCTCTCTCTCTCTGGTGGGGGCTGCTTAAATTGTGGCCACTACGGATGCTTTTATTTTATTTACCAAATTTGTAACTAATGGTTGAATGTGGGTGGCTTCCAAAATGATGGGGGTGAAAAGTTGTGGTTCTTTTTAAAGTTTTTGATTAGTTTGTAAAAGAAAATGCTTGCACAATAAGTTTCTCATACTTTTTAACACATTAAAATGCCATGTAATTTTGATGCTTACGTATTTATCTTTACATTCTCTGGTGGCTGGTTGCAAAGCTTTACCCTTCCCTTAAACTTCATGCCCAAAGGATTTACTCTTAGTTCTTGGCATAATCTCCAATGGCGTTACTAGATAAACTGACATTTTTTCACTTATATACTGTTCAATATTTGATTTCTTGTTCAACTGTGCATTTTTTGGGAAAAAGGGGATCCTCATTATGGGTTTTTACAATGATGCAAATTATGCATTGGCTATTGACTGTATGTATCATTCCCTATATAAATTGAGTTCTACAGTTTGGGAGTTGCATATTATTCAAAACGTGAATATTTTTTCTTTGATATTGCATCAAAATGCTTGAGTAGAATTTGTCTGAGCCTTTTCATGTTGATGGAATTCTTGATTGAATGTTTGTCATTGCACGACATATAACTGGGAATTGTAAGTTTAGTGTTATCTGTAATTCTCTTATGAGATCTGAGTTTAAGTATATGGGTAATATGTTGTCTTTCGTATTGGGCATCTTTTTGAATTGAATTTGGGATAACCGAGGATGTTTAGTTTTATTTTAAGTTGAGCTGTTTCATCCCTATGCTACATTCAGTTGTTGTTATGTTGTAAAGATGCTGGACCAGCTATTCTTATGCTAAGAAAATTTTCCTTACTGTTTTCACTATGTTGTAGTTTAGTTTGTCTCTGTCACATTACATGTATGTTTTTCCTCCTACATACACTTGCACATTTTTGTGCACAGTTCACCACGTTAGAGGTTATATTATTAATTTAGGGGTTGTGGTGTTTTTATATTTTCAGGATAGTTTTGGTAGGTTGCATGACAGGGGGAAGGAAGTTCCAAAGGCTACTAAAATTTTGACAAAGCTTTTTCCAAACAAAGTTACCATTCACTTGCCACAGGTCTGTATGGTGTATCCCAAATAATTTGTGTTTGTTGCACTGTGTGTGTTTTTCAGAACAGAACTAATAATGAACCTATGTACAACAGGATGAAGCCCTGCTGGCATCTTGGAAGCACCAACTGGATCGTGATGTTGAAACTCTTAAGATGAAGGGAAATCTGAATCTTCTACGATCTGTTAGTTTTCTTTTTTTGTTTGTCTTCTAAATGCTAGAGATCAGTTTATGTTACCTTTATCTTCTATTCAAGGCTTTAAGATCAGTGAAACTTTTAGTCCTCTTCAGATAAATCATTGTGGAGTTCTGGAACTCTTATATTTCCATCAAGGATGGCACCTAGATATTATGTCATAGAAACAGTTCTATGGTTAGAAAATCTTTTTTCTTTGCAAGCTTTTGTTCATACTTTATGCCCATTACATTATTTTCTTGGGGTATGATGTGGCGTGGTTTGTTCTTTGGAATGTACACTAGAATAAATTTACTACTTATTTTAGGTTTAGGATTTAGAACTTGAGAAGTACTTTTAATTTGATGTCTGGGTTGGGGAAATATAGTAACATCATATCATTTATGAAGTTTTCTGACATGTTAATGGAGCCTTCTTCAAGAGGGCTGGCTTGTCAAAAGGTGGTTTCTGTGCAAGGCCTTTTTCCTTACAAGGTTTCCTTGTTAATGTCCAAAGGCTAAGATTTGGAGAATCCATTTGTGAATGAAAGATGAGATTTTTTATGTTTTTACCCTTCAGGTGTTTTATTTTACCTTTAGGTAATTGGATTCCATAATTTATTGTCCTGTCTCCTTTCTTCCTCCGGCCCTTGACATTGAGCCCCCAAACAATAGTCTTTGACAATTGATACTATGCTTAAGCTTTTTCAATTTTTGATAACTCTCTTGACATGCTATGGTTATAGATATGGTGGCATATTGAAAATGATTACTATTGTTGTATTTTTCGTTTTTCTATGTAGGTTTTGGGTTGGAGTGGGATGGAATGTGAAGGGCTTGAAACTTTATGCATCAATGATCAAACCCTTACAAACGAAAGTTAGTTTTCTTTTGACATATTGTTGTATTAATAATTCCCAAGCAAAATATTCCCTTTTGAATTATATTTTGCTATCCATTTCAGGTGCAGAAAAAGTTGTTGGATGGGCTCTAAGTCATCATCTAATGCAGCATCCTGAAGCAGATTCTGATTCGAGGCTTGTTTTGTCATGTGAAAGGTACTGGGTTCATAATCTTTTCATTTTTCAGAAGAGTTTAATTGCAGAGTCAATTGTCGGAGATACTATCATAAAACAATTGCTATTTTGCAGTATTCAGTATGGCATTGGGATCTTACAGGCTATCCAGAATGAGTCAAAAAGCCTGAAGAAGTCCCTTAAGGTCCTTGTCAAACCTTTTTTGCGAAACAAAGTGCTCTTTCAAGGCTCGTTTGTGTTTTCTGATTCCTAGATTATAGTGTATCTCTGACAAATAAGAGTCGATTAATCTTCATTATGGTGGTTTTGCTGATCTCAGGATGTTGTAACTGAAAATGAATTTGAGAAAAGGCTTTTAGCTGATGTCATTCCACCCACTGATATTGGAGTTACCTTTGACGATATCGGAGCTCTTGAAAACGTGAAGGATACATTAAAGGAGTTGGTTATGCTTCCTTTACAGAGGCCTGAACTCTTTTGCAAGGGGCAACTTACCAAGGTTATCTGATAAATAGAAATCCCCCCACCTCATATTTCATTTACCTTTATTTGATTTAAGATCTTTTTGGTACTCTTTTATGGATTTGTTTTATTCTCTTTGCTTGCTATAATACTCTCTCTGAACTGTTATGTCAACAGCCTTGCAAGGGCATACTTTTATTTGGACCTCCTGGAACTGGGAAAACTATGCTGGCAAAAGCTGTGGCTACTGAAGCTGGAGCAAATTTCATTAATATATCAATGTCAAGCATCACATCGAAGGTCACTTCTGTTGTTCCTTTTAACTGATTTGATTTTGCAGTGTTGATAATGTCTTGCTAGAAATTTATGTATTTTTTGCTGCAGTGGTTCGGTGAGGGTGAAAAATACGTGAAGGCTGTTTTTTCGTTGGCGAGTAAAATTGCTCCAAGTGTCGTCTTTGTTGATGAGGTTAGTTATTCATTATCCTCAATTTGTATTTTTAGTTTGGGTCTATGCCAATTCATTTGCTTTTCCTTTCCTCTATGCTTTGTCTTATAGGTTGATAGCATGTTGGGCCGGAGGGAAAATCCCGGAGAACATGAAGCTATGCGTAAGATGAAAAATGAATTTATGGTGAACTGGGATGGTCTACGTACAAAAGACACAGAACGGGTTCTTGTACTTGCAGCCACAAATCGGCCTTTTGACCTTGATGAGGCTGTCATTAGAAGGCTTCCACGAAGGTAAGAGTATCACTTTGGCTCCTTTTGGAGAAAAAAGAATGAAAAACGAAAATAATGGAACAGGGAAATCAAAAAAAGGTTCAGACTCGGTCCGAATTACAAGGGCAACATACAGTTTCAGTAAGGGATGAAGTTCCAGTTAAAAATAGAGCTGTTCTAAAGAAGGTGAAAATGGCTAAGGATGTTAATCAAGTGGGCCTTAATGCGTGTAGCACTTCATTTTCTTGTGAGAGGGGAAGAAATTCAGTAATTCACAATGGGTGTGCAGAAATTAAGAAGAGTCAGAATCGTTGGAAACTGGGTTTTCCAGTTTCAGCTGGTTTATCAATTAAAAATATTGGTGGGAAGAGGAGCAGCAGTCGCTTTTCAAGAGTCTACAGAAGATCAATAGGTAGAAGAATTTGGCTAAGCTCGAGGAAAGAGGATTCTAAAAGTGGCTGTCAGGTTTTTATGAATAAAGATCAAAATGCTCCTGAAGGTTTTATTCAACCGGTTTCCTCCGAAAACAGGGGATCTGAACAGGATGTTGATATCTCTTGTTTGTTGTTAAGCAGAATACAACGTTGGTTCCATTATTTTGTAATAATCATTTTGAGGATCGGTCATCAACCCAACTTTCTGCTTCACAGATTTGCAGGAATTTCAGGAGGGAAAAAAGAATTTTAACAAGGGAAGCTGTGGAACTGGTTAATATGTTAACTGTCTTTTCCCCTCAGTTTTCGAAATTGGTGGAGGAAGCCATGGCAACTTGGGAAGTCTGTCAGTTGCTAGGTATTTCCTTCAAGGAAGGGAAGAAGACGTTCATTGAAAAAATTATTAGTCTTGATAATGGCTCGGAGACTGTTAGGAATGATTGACTTCTCAGGGCTGGTTGATTTCTCGGGGAAGATCAAGGGAGGTTTTTTCTTTTTATATGATGATGTTAAAGTTATCTATTGTGACTTGGAATGTTAGAGGGTTGGGTAGAAAAGAGAAGCAAAGGGCTGTGCAGAGATTACTGTATCATCACTGCCCTCATTTTTTGTGGTTACAGGAAACTAAATTGGAGAAAATTCAAAAAATCTATTTCTAGAAGGTGGTTTAAACAACTTGCAAGGGTGTATTGAGTCTTCTTCGGTTGGTGCTTCAGGGGGTTTACTAAGTTGTTGGAATGACAATATTTTTGAGTTGGATAATCAATTTGTTTCCAGTAGATTTATAGCTATTTCTGGGAGTTTTCGTGCAAATAATTTCAGATGTAGGTTCATCAATGTATATGGTCCGTCTGTTGAGGAGGAGAAAGGAGGCTTCTTTGAAGAATTAGGCATGTTCATTGGAGGTTACAGTGATCCTATTTGTGTTGGAGGGGACCTAAATGTTTATCTTCATGAGGACGAGAAGATGGGTAGGGCCCAAAATAGGAATTCAGTAGAGATTTTCAGTCATTTTCTGCTGAACACAGGTTTAATTGATCTACCATTGAGTGGGGGTCGATATACTTGGTGTAATAACCAAGATTCACCAACCTATGTTAGATTGGACAGATTTTTGGTTGATAGCCAGTTCTTAGCCGAATTTCCAGATTTAACTCAATCTCTTTTGCCCAGGTCTGTGTCTGACCATAATGCAGTAATTATTGAAAATGGTGGGGATAATTGGGGAAAGAAACCTTTTAAACTTTTTAATTATCTGATGGATGAAGTCGGATTCGAGGATGTGGTCAGCTTATCAATTCGAGATTGTAAGAAAAACTAGAGGAATACTGGAATTTTCAGCATACTGAAGAATACCAAAATGGCAATCAAAAATTGGGCAGGGAGGAGAGACAAGTTTCCAGGGGATTTGATTTCTGATCTTGAATCGAAAATTCAAAAGCTAGAGGTGGATATTCATCAGGGTCTAATTGATTACAGTTCTGAGATAGCACTTGAGTTGAAGAAATCAAGAGCAGAACTATGGAGACTGTATAAGATAGAGGAGCAGATTTGGTTCCAGAACTCAAGATCGAAGTGGGTAGAAGATGGCGACAGAAACACAAGATATTTTCATACATGTGCTTCAGTTAGGAGGAAAAGAAATGCATTGAATGCTATTCTTGTCAATGGCAATTTTGTTCATGACCCGAATGTTATTAAAGCAGCAGTTAGAGATCATTTTTTCAAGGCTTTCAATGATCAGTTTACTCTTCAAGTGGAAGACATTGGGCTGGATTTTTCTAGTATTACACTCGAACAGAGTTTGAGATTAGAGAAAGAATTTATCGAGGAGGAAATTTGGGAGTCTATTGAGTCTTGTAATGGGAATAAAGCTCCTGGGCCAGACGGTCTAAATATGGGATTTTTTAAAAGATTTTGGAATATGCTTAAGGGAGATGTTATGAAATTTTTCAATAATTTCTATTTGGGAAAAGAGTGGGAACACGGTATTAATCATACATTTATTACTCTTATCCCTAAGGTTTCTAATAGTGGCGATCTTGATGACTTTAGACCTATTAGCTTAGTTGGTGGATTATATAAGATCCTCTCCAAGTGTCTTTCGAGGAGATTGAGGAGCTGTATTTCAGATTTAATCAGTCCCACACAATTCGCTTTTATTCCAGGCCGTCAAATATTAGATTGCTCGTTAATTGCCAATGAAGGAATTTATTTTTTGAGGAAAAGTGGACTCAAAGGCTGTGTTTTCAAAGCTGATTTCAAGAAAGCTTATGATTAGGTGGATTGGAGTATTCTGTTTTTAGTTATGGAGAAAATGGGTTTTGGTTCAAAGTGGAGAGGCTGGATCAAAAAATGTGTTTCAACAGCTTCAGTATCTGTACTGGTTAATGGAGTCCCTACTGAGGAAATTCCTATGGCAAAGGGTTTTAGGCAGGGATGTCCTTTATCTCCTCTGTTATTTAATTTGATTGGTGAACTCCTTAATTTACTAAATGTAAAAAGGGTGCTTCGTGTATTCCAAGTTATTTCGGGTTTACAGCTCAATTTGAGGAAATGCAAGCTTTTTGGTGTGAATTTGAATGATGAGGAGGTGAATGAGTGGGCTAATACTATTGGTTGTTCTGTTGGAAGCTTTCCTTCTAAATATCTAGGGCTTCCTTTGGGGCTTCTAGGAATTCTGTTGTTATCTGGAATCCTGTAATCAGTAATTTTTCCAAAAAATTAACAGGATGGAAGGCTGCCTCTCTTTCTTTAGCAGGGAGACTGGTCTTGCTTAAGTCGGTACTATGTTCGCTTCCTATTTATTATTTATCTCTTTTTAAGATACCAGTTTCGATTCTTAAAACCCTGAATTCACTGATGTCAAATTTCCTATGGGGAGGGGGTGTTGAAAAAAGTAAGATCCATTGGGTTAGCTGGCCGAATGTATGCAGACCAAGGATGGAGGGGGGTTTGGGTGTGCTGAATCTAAATTTGATGAATAGAGCACTTCTAGAAAAATGGACTTGGAGGTTTGCAAATGAAAGGGGGTCTGTCTGGAGGGATCTTATTTGTTCTAAATATAATTTGGACCCTTCTTTGTTATTGTTTGATAGTAAGACTCCAAACAGAGTATCTTGGATTTGGAGATCAGTGGTTAATAACCACTTTAAAGATGACCCTATCAACTCAAAGTTAAGAAGTTTGTATTCTTTTTTAGTTGGAGATGGTAAATTTATTCGATTCTGGCTGGACATTTGGGCTTTGGATTATCCACTTCTATTAATTTTCCCTAGATTGTTTTCCATTTCGATTAACAAAACAGGCAAATTATTTGAGTTTGGGGAGTATAGCTCTTTCGGCTGGATTTGGTATGTGCAGTTTCGCAGGAATTTAAATGACTGGGAGATAGAGCAGTGGGCTAATTTGATGATTATCATCTCGGCTTTTGCTCTAAATTTGGATAATTCGGATGGGATGATTTGGAAAGGGTCTGGGGATGGGGTGTTCACTGTGAAATCTGTTGTCAATCTATGCTCATCAGGTTCTTTATGTTCGAATGAGGCCTACTTCTGGAGTAAGATTGTTTGGAGGGGTCAGCTGCCACCAAAAGTGGAGTCCTTTTTGTGGCAGGCTGTTCTAGGGAGGTTGGCTGTTAAAACAGAACTGGTGAAAAGAGGAATAGAAGGAATTCAGAATCTGTTATGCCCTCTTTGCATGATGCAGGAAGAGTCTCCTTCACATTTGTTTTTCTCGTGTTCGGTGGTGTGGGCTGTTTGGAATAAATTTCTCAACTTCTGGAAGATTCAAACTGTTTTTCATTATAATGCTAAAAGTTTTCTCTTGAATTGGGATGCGTTGAAGACTAATTCTCCGATTTGGTCTCTCATTCCAGGGGTAGTTATTTGGACTACTTGAAAATTGAGGAACTCAATTGTTTTTGAAGGAGGGAAGTTGGATGAGGTTGAATTCTTCTTCTTAGCAAGGTTTAGGCTTGCTTCATGGTTCCTAGCGAAGAATAAAGGGGTGCATATTCTTAAAGACTCTCATTTCAGACCCCTCCTTAGGGGACGTTTGTTCCACCCATTCTAATATGATTGTGTCTACTATTCCGTGGCATCCTCCTATGGGTTTTGTGAAAATTAATGTTGATGCAGCTACGACTAAGGATTGGAAGAAGAGTGGTTTAGGAGGAGTTTTAAAAGATTCCTCTGGAACTACATTAGGGTCTTTCAAGGAGCCTGCAGGTCCGGGGCCTCCAACATTTATGGAGTTAAAAGCTATTCAAAAGGGGCTAATGTTCTATGCTGATTTTCGAGCGAGAATCAAAGACAGGTTGATTATTGAAAGTGACAGCAAAATGGCAGTGGACTGGGTTAAGGGAGCTGAATTATGTCCTCATGTTTATGCTTATTTTGTTACAGACATTGTTTACTGGCTTAATATGTTCGATGGTGTGGTTAGATGGGTAAGCAGGACAGCTAACTTAGAGGCTGATGCCTTAGCTAAAGAAGGAATTGGTTGATTAAATGTTGATGTTTATGGGTCACAAGGTTGCCTTGTGTTGACCTGTCTGTTTACTTTACTTTTAGGGTTGTATCTTGTATATTATTGTTTTGTTCAATAATATCCTAAGGCACTCTTTTCCTCCTTCGCTGATTAAGGAGCTTATCAACAAGCACCTTCAATCAAGAAGGAGGTTTTTAATGAGGCCTGAAATTCTTATAAAAAAAAACAGAAATTGTGGACACTGCATAGTTTCCCGCCTAAGATCATTTCCTCACGATGCAATCTTATGTTATAGTGGAGAATGAAAAGACATTTACTTCATGGAATATAAAATTTTGTAGCACACGGAATATCAGTCAGAAATTTTGTGAAAAAAATATTATCTTCTTTCCCCCTCTTTTTGCTTCAGTTTCTTTTGATGCTGTCCGTCTTTTGAATATATGCTGTACGAATTGCATGTCACCACCTTACTCCAGTTTAAGTTACTGGTAGTTTGAGGCCAAGATCTAATGGCTTGGTGGTAATTTGGCAGATTAATGGTAAACTTGCCAGATGCTGCAAATAGAGCGAAAATACTAAAGGTTATTCTTGCAAAGGAGGACTTATCTCCTGATGTCGATTTTGATGCTATTGCGAGTTTGGCAGATGGATATTCTGGGAGTGATCTTAAGGTTACATTAACTGCTCTTTTCCTAATTTCTGATTGATTTCTTTCGTGCACCTTTTTGACTGTCTGATTGACTGGTTGCTCTGTTATATTGCAGAATCTTTGTGTGACTGCTGCACACCGTCCGATTAAAGAAATTCTAGAAAAGGAGAAAAAGGTAGGTGTTGTAGTGTTAACTGTTTTGTTATATGGAAGGATTTTGTATAATTTTTTGATGCAATGTTGATGACTTCATGAAAGTTGGAATTAGTGGCGATAGTTTGCGATTTTACTTTTAACGTTGAATCGTCCTGTGTTATGTTTGGTAGATTATTGGTTATTCATGCATTCCCCTATTGAAGAACCAATGCTCGGTCGATGCAACCATTATGCTATTGTTGACTTCTAATAAATATTTTTTGCTTAATTGTATTTTTCGTATCGGCGCCATGTTTCTAATAGTTTCAACATTGATGGCAGGAACGAGCCGCTGCTCTAGCAGAGGGAAAACCACCTCCGCCTTTGAGTGGAAGTGCCGATATCCGCTCTCTAAACATGGAGGACTTCAAATACGCTCATGAGCGGGTAATCGATAAATATAAGTTATATTAGTTAATTTTTCCTCCAAAAAAAGGGAGGGAAGAATGTCATAACTGATTAAGCTACTTCATTTCAAATCTCAACAGGTATGTGCCAGTGTATCATCCGAATCCGTAAACATGACTGAGCTGCTTCAGTGGAATGAGCTATACGGTGAGGGTGGTTCACGAAGAAAGATGGCTCTCAGCTACTTCATGTGAAGCTGTCTGTGTCTTTTGTACAAATGGTTCGTACGCAACTCTTCCAAAATCTCTCTTCTCGTCTTCTAAAAGGCCTGTATGCAAGTAAGTTTTACCGTGTCACGGCACGTCCGGTGTCGCTCACTCGTATTTTGCCTGTATAATGAAAGCATAGGTTTTTAAGTTATGATTCTCAGTTGTTACCAGGCTTCTCTGGAGGTGGCATGTTAAGGCAGCGAAACCAAACTGACGTTTCAGGCAATGGTTTCGCGGATTTTGTTTCGATTCCTTTCGCCATCTCCTCTCGTTGCCTGCACATGAAAGAGCATGTTTCTAATTTTGTTGTATTTAAGTTATTTGACGATCTCATTTCATAAAAAAAAGGACGCTGTGAATATATATATATATAGTGATTCTTTTTTCATGTTTGCCAGGAATTCTTCATCAACGAGTAATGCTCAAAACCATATTTGTTTGATTTCCTAGGTTCTTGGTAAATGTGCCGATACGAGCACCGGACTTGTCGTATCCGATGGTCCGGCAGCTCGTCTGGCCTTGTTTGTTCATATTCTGATATATCCGAAACTCTTCCCCACGGTTTTCTACCTCTTACTCTCCACAACAAAATAACATTCAAATTGAACTCCAAAAGAAGTGATGAAAGAATTGTTAGAGTATGGGTAAACTACACGTTTTGTAGCTCGATAGTCATTTTTGTTCTTTTTGGGTTATCTAATTATTTTTTAAAATTTTGTTTTGATTTCCTTTTCGGTCACTTGCCGTTTAAAAATTAATGGTGTTATTATGTCATCATTGAAAAAATAAAAAAATGTTACGTTGGTGGTTTCGTTAATTTTTTTAATGGTGGGTGACTAAAATGTAATATTATGTATGATTTTGGAAAATGAATAATTGGAGGATCAAAATGGAATAAAAGTATAGTTTACATAGGTTGTTCTTTTTGTATGGTATATTTTTAACAGCCCTATAAAAAGTTATTTTGGACCTATAAAAGTATAGTTTACAAAATAGTATATGTTTTAAATATTTTCAATCATTTGATAGTGAACGTTTAATTACTTTATTACAACCGTTGGTGTTTAAACTCACAACTTATAAAATACTCTCAATCATTTGACAGTGAACCATTATTTATCTCACTACAATTGTTGGCGTGAGTAGGGTTATTTATTGCATTATGCCTTTTAAAAAAGCGCCTTTTAGAAAACGCTTGTTCTAAAAAAAACACCATCTAAAAAAGTGCTCTCTATGCGACATGTCTTTATCTTACTCGACACAAAAGGATGTCAGTTTGAGAAATAATCTCAAACATGTGTTAGTTTAGATATTATTTTTGAGGTGATATTTGAATAAAAGAATTTAAATCGGAGGTTTTTCAAACGCATCCTAAATCATTATATTATATCAATTTTTAAGAGGGTTTATTGTTCGATTTTAATTGAAGTAACTGAATCAAAATTTAGTTAGGTTATTCAGCCATGTAATTAGATGTTAAATTGATTAATAATTAATTTTTTAAAACCCAATTATCAATTAATTTAGTTCAAAATCATTTAATTAATTGAACTAATCGAAAAATATTATATATATTTATTAAGTTCAAACTCATTAACAATCAAGAGCTAACCATCTCTTGACCATACAAGACCCATTAAACTTTTAAGATCCGACAATGAACCATTGAGATCGGATGATGAAAAATCGAAGAGTCCATTATTGATTTGAGAAGAATAAGGTGTTTCCCGGTGAAGCAAAGCCCGAAATCGTGTTCAAGGGGTCTAAAAAGTGTGTGTGGGAAAGCTTGGGCTTCATCGACCGACAAATGTGACCGCCGATGATTGTAGACACAATGGTCGACGAGCCCGTCCATTAAATTTTTAACGATAGAGTATTAAAATGAAACAAAAACTAAAAATTAAATATTATTTTAATTTATTTTATATAAAAAAATAGATACTAAACCGGATCAAAACTAATATAGTTTAGTACTAAACGCACAATTTACCGTAGAATATTTTAGGTCGGATGAATTCATGTGCTCGCGTTGGGCCTACAGGCGCTGTCGGGTGGGACAGGGCTGCTTCTTCGAATCCATGACATTGACACATCAATATCCTACGACAAAACGCAACGTCCGTTGCCACTGGCATCCATAAAACCAAAAACCTAGCCATCACTGCCGTTGTTTCTCCGCCTAAAGATGGCTCAACTCAAGGCTATTTCACCAACTTCGTCCATTAATCTCGCTTCTTGCGGCCCCAAAAGAAGTAATTCTCCTTAGCATTCCAAGCTTTTATATGCTCTTCGCTTCATTTTCGTTTAAATTTTAGTACTTTTTTTGAATGATTTTATAAGCTGATGTGCTGTTTTGATTCTTTCATTTTGCAGACACATTGTCCAACCCTGATAACTTCATCTGCTCCAGGAAGTTTTCGTCTCTCCAAGAGGTAATATCAAAATCTTGCCCCCTTTCTGGGTTCTTCTAATTGTTTGTAGTTTGCTCTTACAATCTCCTTTTCGGAATGTGCTTTGAGAAATTTCATTGACAGTTAAGTGGGAAATCTAGTTCACTTCATGGTCATGCTATTGTAAGTAACAATGGGCCTATCTCTTTAACACACAAGAATCGAGGTGAGCGTTAGCATTGCTCGATTATTTGACATTTTCGTAACCATAGAGATGACTCCCTTCTCTTCTTTTGAATTTTGCATGTTGTTTTTGCTTGTTCTGTTTGTTCTACCTGCGGGAAACTTTAGAAGAATTTATTAGATATTGCGTTTTGTATTCGGCTTCTGTTGTTGATATTTCGTCTAGCATATCTTCTGATATATTTTCCACTATGCCATTTTAGTTCAAAGTTGTTTCGGTTCCATATGCATTGCATGTTGTTTTCACTTGTTCCGTTTGTCCTACGGTCCTACCTGCTGGAAACTTTACTAGAATTTCTTCTATTTTGTGTTCTGTATTCGGCCTCTGTTGTTGGATATTTCGTCTTGCATATCTTCTGATATATTTTCCACTATTGCATTTTTGTTCAAAGTTGTTTTGGTTCCATATCCATTGCATGCTGTTTTCGCTTGTTCCGTTTGCCCTACATGCGGGAAACTTTAGTAGAATTTCTTCTATTTTGCGTTCTGGATTCGGCCTCTGCTGTTGGATATTTCGTCTTGCATATCTTCTGATATATTTTTCACTATTGCGTTTTACTTCCAAGTTGTTTCGGTTCCATATGCATTTTATGTTGTTTTCGCTTGTTCCGTTTGTCCTACCTTCGGGATACTTTTGTAGAATTTCTTCTGTTTTTCTTTCTGTATTCGGCCTCTATTGTTGGATATTTCATCTTGCATATCTTCTGAGATATTTTTCACTATTGCATTTTAGTTCCAAGTTGTTTCAGTTCCACACGCAGTTTTCCTTGTAAACTCACAGGGATTCGAGCTGTTTTATCGAGCGACACAGGGGCAGAAGCTTCCAAAGCTACAAAGGGTGGAGGGCTGCGAGGCAAATTAAACAAAGTTGTTTTAGCCTACAGTGGTGGCTTAGACACTTCTGTTATTGTTCCATGGCTGAGGTAGTTGTACTGTTTTATCTTATATATTCTAATACTATCCATTTCTTTGGTCGAACGAGTTACCGCTGTTCTGTCGTTATTCTCGAAGCACAAGCTTTACGATTAGTTTTTTTTTCTTGATCATTAAGATACACTTATGAAACCTCTGATTTCATTATTTTGCTTTTGCAGGGAGAACTATGGTTGTGAGGTTGTTTGCTTCACAGCCGACGTTGGCCAAGTAAGTGGGAGAAACAAGTTTGCTAAGCAGTTTAATTTACTCTAGTTCTTTTATTATGCGGTTTATGTTTATAATGCCATCTTATTATGTTCATAATTTATATGCCATTTCAAACTTTTGCAGGGAATAAAGGAGTTGGATGGTCTGGAAGAAAAGGCCAAGGCAAGCGGTGCTTGCCAGTTAGTAGTTAAGGACTTGAAGGAGGAATTTGTGAGAGACTATATATTTCCTTGCTTGCGAGCTGGTGCCGTTTACGAAAGGAAATACTTGTTGGGGACCTCAATGGCCCGGCCGGTTATTGCGAAGGTTACTATCTGTTTCGGTATTTATACATTCTGTCAAGCATGACACTTGAAGCTCTTCTTAGAATCTTCATAACATGCTACCTGTGAACTGCGACTTGTACTTCATTTGCCGGGATCCTATTTTACTTTTACTTCGAATGTGATTAAGGTTTGTTAATTGAGGAAATCAAATAGGTGTTATAAAATTCAACCTCTTCCGTGACAAGATTATTATGACATAATAATGATAGATAATGTATGATCCCCGGTTAATAAAAGTGTCTTTTGTTCTTCTGCAGTATCTTTAACTTCAACTGCATTTTCTTTTTATGACAGGCCATGGTGGATGTTGCAAGAGAGGTCGGCGCTGATGCTGTTTCTCATGGATGCACAGGGAAAGGAAATGATCAGGCATGCCTTTCAACCCAACCTTTGTTCGGATTAATTGTTTGTTTCTTCAGAAAAAAAAAATATTTACCAATATATTATCCATCCAGGTTCGGTTTGAGCTTACATTCTTTGCTCTAAATCCCGAATTAAATGTTGTGGCTCCTTGGAGGGAATGGGATATTACAGGGAGAGAAGATGCTATTGAGTATGCTAAGAAGCATAATGTGCCTGTTCCGGTGACAAAGAAATCGATATATAGCAGAGACAGGAACTTATGGCACTTAAGCCACGAGGTTCGGTAACTAAGCCTTATTTGTCTGTTTCTTGTTGGCGCTTCGGTCTTTCTATAAGCTCCTTTGCTATACTTAACACGATTCCGTTCGATATTAATCAAACCTGGCATTGAAGGGAGATATCTTGGAGGACCCAGCAAATGAACCTAAGAAAGATATGTACATGATGAGTGTTGACCCGGAAGATGCTCCTAATCAACCAGAGTATGTTATACCTGCTGCCTCTATTGATTTTTCGTGTGTTTTGTGTGTCAATTTAACAGCGCTTCACACGCACATCGTCTACAGATACGTGGAAATCGGAATTGATTCAGGTATCCCTGTTTCACTTGATGGAAATACTCTTTCGCCGGCTTCTCTTCTCGCTGAACTCAATGAAATCGGCGGGAGACATGGGATCGGTCGTATCGATCTGGTTGAAAACCGCCTTGTTGGTATGAAGAGTCGTGGAGTCTACGAAACTCCCGGTGGTACCATCCTATTCAACGCCGTGCGTGAACTGGAGACTCTAACCCTCGATCGCGAAACCATTCAAGTTAAAGACTCACTTGCCCTCAAGTACGCCGAGCTAGTTTATGCAGGAAGGTGGTTCGACCCACTTCGTGAGTCCATGGACGCATTTATGGAGAAGATTACAGAAACCACTACCGGTTCCGTTACTCTGAAACTATACAAAGGATCGGTTTCCGTAACTGGTCGGACCAGTCCCTATAGCTTGTACCGAGAGGATATCTCCTCCTTCGAGAGCGGCGACATATACGATCAAGCCGACGCAGCCGGGTTTATTCGCCTCTACGGTCTTCCGATGAGGGTCAGGGCAATGCTCAAGAAGGGTATCTAGGTGCATTCTTTTTTTGTATCAGTGGAATTTCAGGGCTTGGCTTAATAATAATGGTGTATTGTGAATGGATCAAGTATGACATATCATTTTACGTTTAGTACCTAAACTATTAATATTGGTATATTTTAGTACTTTAACTTTTAATTTTTTTTTAAAATCATATCTAATGTTTAGTTTTTGTTTTATTTTAGTACATTGCCGATAAAAACTTAATGATCCTATATTTTTTATGAGTAAATTATATCATTCATCACTCAACTATTTTCTCACTTCTATTTTGGTGCTAAAGTTTAAAATTTTCAATTGAACTATTGAACTTTCAAATTATTCCTAATTTAATCACTCTAATTTAGGGGTGTTCATTCGGTTAAAACAGTGGCCGACCGAACTGAAATACATTTAACCGAATTAATCAAACTTTTTTTCTTTAACCGTTAATCGAACCGAACTTTTTTTTAAAGTATTAACCGAACCGAATAAATTTTGGTTAATTTTCAAATTAACTAAATGTTTTCTAGAATTTTAGAATTTAACATTTTTTAATTAAAAATAATAATTTATAATTAATTTAAATAATATCTAATTATAAATAATATCTAATTAATTTGATTCAAACATTTTGCATTTAGTTTTGATATTATTTTAATTAATTAATATTGATTTGGGTTTTAAATGAGTTTTAAATGGATTGGGTCTCTTAATATAATTATATTTAAAGGTTAATTCGGTTAATTAACCGATTTCGAACCGAATTAACCGTTAACCGAATTCCAAAAAAATCTTTAATCGTTCCCCGATCGAATTAATTCGGTGGTCGACCGAATTAACCGAACTAATTCGAGTTAATTTGGTTAAAACCGAATTTTGAACACCCCTACTCTAATTTACTTTATTAATAATTTTTGTGACGTGACATTTTTATTATTTTATTAATATATAGTTTAAAAAATGAAAGTTAGAGTGATTAAATTAGGAGTAATTTGAAAGTTAAGTAACTGAATTTTAAAAAAATTAACTTTGGTGACCAAAATAAAAGTGAGAAAATAGTTGAGTATAATTTTTGTGACGTGACATTTTTATTACTTTATCCTTATTTGTTATATCAAAATATAAGTTTCGCATAACCTTCCCTTTTGAAATTATATTACTTTACTAGTTAAACAGTAGATGTGATGTCCTTGATCTGTTTTGTTGTTTGTGTAAACGATGACATACTTCACATAACTACAATTCTGACAAGAATTTAGTTCTCATGGGTATGTCCTTAAAGCCATGGACATTGTGTGGTTCTGCAAGAGTTTGAGAAAACTATGCCCCAATAGTCTCTTTAAAGCGCCCTCACTTCACTCTTACATAGGTGATTTATGTTGTTCGACTCACCGTAGCACTCAATAGTCATTAAAAACCTAGCTTAGCCTATACCACTTTGACATAGGAACGAATTTGGGATAAAAAACCCCATAGTGACCGTACACGGATTATACAATTAGGTTGTCCCTTTTAACCTAGATATTGGGATCTCCAGTCAACAAGGTAGGGTTTTCCTTCACATAACGCCTTTAAATTTCATGGGTTTTAGTCTATTCCTTTTAGATATCTTCTCAACTTGATCTTGATTTAATCATTGGGTTAGCGGATCCACAATGTTATCATTTGATTTTACAAAATCAATAAAGATAACTCTATTTGAGAACAATTGTCTAATGAAATTGCGACAACATTGCATATATCTCGACTTATCATCATACTTAAAATTTTATGCTAGTCACATTATATACATACTGTGGGCACACGTTTTAGCCATTCAAGAATATATTCCAAGAAATTTCAAAGCTATTTAATTCGTACCGGGTAGAATATCCGCAAGCCCCCGGAAGGCCAAACGGTTCGGACATTGATGTCGCCCACGTCGTGCAGGTGCGCCCCAACCTGAATGGGTTCGATGGGCTTCAATTTACACCCCTCATGTGTCTGCACGCGAGGCACAATTCAAATCATTCAGCTTATTCTCTAGACTCATCTAGAACTATAAACTTAAATTTCATTATGAATTTGGTTATAATCGTTTTCTTAAAGATTTTCACATCACGACTTCTCTTTCAATGTGAAACATATTCACTTGTGTTGTTGATATTTTAAATATCAAATTCCAACTAGCTTCAGTCTATCATTCTAACGGAAAACCAAGAGCTTGTCGGCCGTGAAAAATCAGTTGATCAATAAAAACATTTGATATTTCTTAAAAGACCTAATGTCTCATCTCACTAAGACGAGCTGAATTTTAACACGGATAAATTGTGTTATTAATTTAGACTTACTAATGGTATGGACCACAGAACTAGAGGACTAAATTATGCTAAATAAAAAATTGAGGGACTAAAGCTATTGTTAAGCCATTCTTATTTTTAAAAATTTACATGGAAAACAATTCGATGACACATGAATACTGCATGTGGAGTCATTCAGTTCAAATGTCACATTTGCTCAACATAAATAGAGCTCGAGCAATGAATCGGAAGGCCAGCTGAATCGCCAAATCTGACCGGAAAATGTGGCAAGATGACTCTCGCCGTTGTGTGATAAACAAACGACTGATATCGGAAATATAACTCCGCAACGGGACTTTGGCCGGTCAATAAGACACCATCCATGGAAGATGGGAGTTCTCCTGGTCTATCAATTACCTTTTAACCTTACAGCATTATACAGAGCCTCTTCCGCAATAGGCCTCCACTGTTCCGCACACGAGTAGTTGATTCCGAGACCAACACTAAGTCCTCTCAGAAGATGTACCGTACGAAGAATCGAAAACAGTTCTTCCGGAAAAGACTTCCATGGCCAAGAAAAAGAATTCTTTATAAACACGAGAAACGAAGGAACGTTGAATGCTAAATGAAGGGATAAATCTTATAAGAACCGAGTGTTCCGACAATGTGAATATCAACAAACGGTGAGCAAGAATAATGATCGGCTTCCCTTACTTGTACACCGATTTTTTTTATCGAAGCATCATCAGAGAATGGTTGCAGCATTACGACTCCTAGGTAGTTTTGTATCAAACATCGTCTGCGCCAAGCGAAGCAGTTCCTGTTGTTCATTCTTACAATTGCTTACAGTAACAATGCCAAGTTCCCTAAAAGCAAGGATAACAAAACATAATCTACACGGATAAGATATCCGAAAAAGCTAGGATAACAGCGTCAAACCAATGCATTATCAAAAGTATCACTCAATATATGTGAATCAACCGGCATTTTCCGGTCATATCCGAGCAACCAAATTTCATATGGAAAGGCTGCTATAAAAAACATAAACCGAAACTAAGAAGTTTACCTATAGCTTTCGATTGCTTTTACGGGATCGTTATCAGCCATGGCAAGAACCAAATTAGCATATCCAAGCCTCAACTGGTCTGGTAAATCCTTCACTTGCCCGTAGTCCAGCAAGGCAACCTGAGTTAAAGCGAAAAAGAAAATAATCGCACAATCAGCAGTATGCAATATGGCATGTCAGTATGCTATATAACAGACTTAAAAGTTAAAAACCATGACAGCCAACTCGCCTCGGAACCTTTACAGATCAGTATATTTCCGGGATGGGGATCTGCATGGAAGAAACCGGTCTTTAGTATCATCTGTCCATATGCTAGTGTCAAACTCTTCAGTATATTCCTGCATTTACAAGTGTTATTTTAAGGCCGTTATCATACATTCTCTAAAAAGCTACGGTAAAGGAGGAGAACGGTAGTCATTTATCGATAGGTATACAGATCTTCTTATTTTCTCTTTTGAGCAGGATTAAGAAGTAAATAACATAGTAAACCCAAAGTGATAGACTCGTAGGACTTCAGAAAGAACCTAAGAAACGTTAACAGGAAGAAAAACGCTAAGCAATAAGATGATCGGGTAATCAAAGAAGGCGGGATAACGCAATACCAAAAACTGGAATTTATTGCTTCATTTCAAGTTCACATGAAAAGGACAAATGCAGTAAGTATAGCTGGTAAGGTAAGAAGGAATGAGATAAGAAACCACATGGTCTCTTTAGTATTCAAGATGCTTACTGCTTTGCCACCATAGCCATCTTACTACCGGGATTTACTCCTCTTCTAGCCATTTCATCACCAAGATTCAAGATTGGGATTCCGTCGATATAGTCCATCACTAAGACCCTCCTATTTAAACAAGTAAACACCACATCAACTGCACTGGCAAAGCATTTCAGCTTGTCAATCGAACTGATAAAAACAAAACAAAATCCTAAACTAAAATATATAATGCATTTCCAGGCATCCTCGCCTCATATCCTTGGCTAGTCCTAGGACTAACCTGTACAATAAATAAGTAGAAAAAAAAATTAACTTGCCTTGTAACCAAGCCTTGACGCACTCTCGGAACCAAGACTGGAGTCTTTTTGTTATTCTCGTATAAGAAACGGCGAATTCTCTCCATAGCATTGGCTTCTCTTGGAAAGTCAAACTCATATCCGATCTTGATAGCACAAAGGGTAAGTAAGTAACTACTTGCACAAGAACAAAGAAATTCAAACGATACTCTCAATTTACATAATCTGAAAAGTATTTAAAGCATAAGTGCTATCAAAAACTAGATTAAAACATTAACACGAGAAAGTTCACTGTTGAGACTTTACATCCAACTATAATTACAGTTACCAAAACTTCAGGAATTGAGATCAACCATCTAAAATGGACATTACTATACAAATTTCATCACTAGAGCTTGACCAACATCATGAGTTGCAAAATTTTATCAGAGTGTAGTTTCTCATCTATCGTACTGAACAGGTTAAAGAAATACCGAGTATAATTACTAACAGAACAAATTGAACAATCTGATATAATATTACACCTCATGGTAGTTTGATTCAAGTAAGAACAACGGTTAAATTCAATAAAATCGGGGAAAACAAGAAAGATAATTCTAGCTTGACCAATTTCTGAAATGGTTAATTCTTCTCGTACCAATATTAATTATTTTAAAGATAGAAGAAAAAGTTAAGAAATGAAACACAATAAATTGGAAAACAAGGATAGATAATGTGCTTTGCAAGGAGCATCAGTGTGAATATGGATACCTGTTTTTCCATTTCCTTGGTAACGGAATATAGATCAAACTTTACATCGGTCTTTTGCATGTACAGTGCAAATGCTTGCAAGTTACGTATATCTGTCATCATCAGATCTTGGACTCCTGGATGTTGAACCTGCCACACACTTAAGTAGCAGGAATCACATGAACATACATGGCTTTAAAATCATCATCAAGGGGACTTACCTTTACAACAACATCATTCTTATCACCTCGCAGTCTTGCTCGATGAACCTAATTCAGATATGAACATACTTTAAGGTATATCCATAGGATTCTTATGAGCATTATTCTATTTCCATTTAAAACAGCAAATGTGCCATAACCTGCAGTATGTTGGTAAGCATGAACCTTATTTATGAAAATATTGTATGTTTAAATACTGAAACCTATATCGTTCTCAGCTGCTCATGTAAGAATTTTAAGCATGGTAAAGAAACGGAAAACAAACCTGTGCGATCGATGCTGAACCAAGAGGATTTACTTCAAAGTTTTCAAAAATTTCGCTGATACTTCGACCAAAATCCTCCTCTAAAACAAGCCGAACGGCATCAAACGGTGTTGCTGGGGCTTGATCACACAAAGTAACAAGCCTTTTCACCCATGCCGCCGGGGCTAGGTCTGGTTTCCCAACAATTTGAGCAATCTAATTCAATTCAATTGACAGTACCCAACAAGCAATTAAAACAGAATCCTCAACATATTACAGTATCTCGAAACGAAAACATAAGAAAAATCGAACATAAAGGTAAAATTCGGTCTTTAATTGAACAGCAAAGAGCTAAGAACAGCAAAGTCAACAAAAGGAGCAATCAATTAGAATTCAAACAGTGAACAAAGTAAAAAAAAAAGGGACATAACCCATTTAAATCAGCACCATTTTCAAAGCAAAACTTATGGTAAGAATCAAAGAAAAAAGGGAGAAAAATAGAGAAAGAAGCCAATTAATGTATACCTTAAGGAAGAACCCACCAAGATCAGAACACATAGCGTAGATTTTATCAGCAGCAAGCTCATGTTGTTTTTCCCACATTGCTTCTTGCTTTTCCGCATCCTTCACAAAACTCACTCGAAGCTGAAACACCTATGGTATCAACAATTACCCAACAACCAAAAACCTATCAAAATTACTAGGAAACTAAAGCGGGAGATATCATAATAGATAAACAAATGAAGAAGAAACCTTGTAGCCAGTATAAATATCAGCTGCTCGAACCCAGAACTGAAATGAGCGATGCCAAGGTCTCAAACTATGAGAAACCTTCTCTTGAATACCTTTGAAATCGAAACCAGAAGCTAAAGCATTCATCCCCCCTTCAGTTTGGGTATTTATTGGAATTTATGTTAATGAAGAATCAAGGACTCTGCTTTTGATTAGCACAAGGAAGAATATTTAAGCTCCAAGTTTGGGTTCTTATTTATTGACGGTGAAAACGATGGAAACGGAGAAAACCCTTTTTACAAAGAGATCAAAGAGAGGAGTTGAAGGTAGAACGTGGAGAAAGCTACGAAAGTGAAATATTTGAGTGACCAAAATGGCAGTTGCTTGGTTTACAAGGCTTGCTTTTGGGTTTACTTTTGTTAATTTTTCCTTATAAAACAAAGTACAATCAAATGAGAAACAATAATATTCGGTAAAAATGCATCTGTGGTCCTCCACTATTAAAAATATATATGTAAAGTCCTTTTCTAAAACCTCTCCTACTTTTCTCACATTCGTTTTTATTGATGCCATCATCAATTTAAATGTTATTTATCGACTTTCGGTATTTTTTATTATTTATTATTTTCTTATATTATTATTATTTTTTTTTTTTTTTTTCAATAAATTTGTTTGTATGACATATTTTCATCTGTCTTTATGATACGATTTCGTCTATATTTTGACATAATTTTCGGTTGTTTGACATTTGTTTTCACTTATATTTTTCTAAGGGTTGATTTGGCATTGCAATGACTGATCAAGATGTCGCTTACTTGTTATATTGTTGATCTCACATCAGAGTCGTCTCAAATATTTTCAGGGCCCTGAGCGAAAATAAAAAATAGGGCATGAATCCCTGATTGAAGGAAAATATATTTTATTACTTTAATCAATTAATTTAATATAAAAAATTATTAAACTTTCTCGAACATTAGTTTCATTGTTTTATTAAGAAGACACCTTAAATACGACTAAGAGAATAATAAATTGAATGTGGGTATAAATTATGATATGGAGCTTGATTCTAAGTAATAAATTAAAAAATAAAGAATAACATAGTATGTTATTGTGAGATTGAGATTGGAGAAGACTAAGAGTTAAAGAACATTTGAAAATTTGAAAAATAAGATTTGTAATAAAAGATACAAATATGATCGGGTTTAATTCAAAATCAAAAGAATTAACGAGAGAGATGGAGAAATGGATGATAAATTGAGAATTTTATGAAATTGAAAAAAATTAGAAGCCTTAATTATAAACGTAGAAATCGATATTAAAAAAAATAGGGACCTCAATTATAAAGGTATAATTGAGTTTGAAAAAACTTAGGGGTCTCAATTAGAAAGTTAGAAAGTAAGATTAAAAAAAACTTAAGGGCCTCAATTTTAAAGTTAGAAAAGTGGAATTAAAAATTAAGGCCTCAATTATAAAGGCATAATTGAGATCGAAAAAACTTAGAGGCCTCAATTAGAAAGTTAGAAAGTGATATTAAAAAAACTTAAAGGCCTCAATTATAAAGTTAAAAAAGTAGGATTAAAAAATTAGGAGCTTCAGTTATAAAGGTAGAGATTGAGATTGAAAAAACTTAGGGGCCTCAATTGAAAATGTAGAAAGTGAGATTGAAAAATTTAAAAGCCTCAATTAAAAAGTTAAAAAGAGAGATTATAAAATTAGGGACCTCAATTATAAAAGTAAAAAAGAAATTTAAAAAAATTAGAGACTTCAATTATAAAGATAAAAAGTAAGATTGAATAATATTATGACATCAATTATAAAGGTAAAAAATAAAATTAAAAAATTAAGGACCTAACTATAAAGATGAAAAAATTGAGGCTCCAATTACAAAGATAAAAAATGGGGGTCCTGAGCAATCACTTAGGCGCTCCCCCTAATAGTTGAGTTTGTCTCCCATGCTTTGGACCTTGGATTTGGATATCTGTTATACGTTTGTGGATAGTTTTTCACGTCGTCAAAGTCTGATTTATAGTTTGTCAATGATTTTTCAATAGTTTGATTCTTTTTTTTGGTTCATTTGTCAGTACGATCATATCTGTTTGTATATATTTTTGTTCGAATTTCTTGAATAGATTTTAATCTTTCCTTGTGTGACTTTAATTTGCTAGTTTTATTTCAATGATTATAAAAAATTATCCTAATTATATGCTTAATTAACTATTATGCTTGTAAATCTTTATTTAATTTGAGATATTTTTTGTGTTAAATAAAAGGGGTGATTTCTATAAAAAAAGTTACAATCAAATGACTTTTTTTTATTATTTAGAATCAAATAGTACTATGAATATCATTCTAAATATTTCCTCAAACTTTTGAATATTTTAATTTCATCCCCAAACTATATCCATTATTCTAAATTAATCCCTAAACTTTTTTAACATTTCAATTTCATCCCATATTTTATGTATATACTAATCACATTCCATGTTAATAAATCGATAGGTCAACCTATATTATCATGTGTTTGAAAAAAATTAAAGTTTAAGTTAAACCATGGTTAAAACTAATTACATATTTGGATGAATTTGGGGATGAAATTGAAAGATTTAAAAGTGTAGGGACCAATTTAGAATGCAGGTTATAGTTTAAGGATGAAAATGAAATACTCAAAAGTTTAAGAACTAGTTTAGAATGAATATCATAATTTGAGGATGAAAATATAAATGAGAGCCATAGTTTGGGAACGTACAATGCAATTAACTCTTCATTATAACATTCACCTCAACCTCGCCGTTCTACTTATTGGATCAATTTATAGAACATCTCTCTCAAAAGTCATGAAATCACCAGAAGATCGTTCAAATGTTTTCAACCTCGATCTACATCGTCCACCGTTAGACGACTTGTATCTCATGATATGTTCATCTCACCAACGACAACCCCTCCATTTTGTTCGTCGAATGAAGCCCTCGGTCTTCAAAAAGTCCTGAACAATTAATTGAGTGACTCGATTATAATTTTTTGAAACACAACGATTATAAACGTACTAATAATAAAGTGACATGCAGTCCAATTTACCCAACAAAAAAATAATTAAAAATATTCTATAACATCACCTTTAAACCAATCTATTCAAATTAACTGAACTAATTCGAACTTGATCGGTTCGGCCGATCATAATCGAATGAGATTGATCATATCTTTTAGGTCACATTCAACTTCTGCTCTAATCCTATCTATAAACCAAGGCTTTTCCAACATGAAACTCCATTTGTAAAGTACTCATTCCTTCAATTCCACAAAGACAGCTCTAAACCTTTGCTCAACATGCTGTACTAACAATCTTTAATCTGTGTGTGTTTAACACTGATATACTTAATTCGTTTTTAAACTTTCTTTATATATGATTAAAAGATCGTATCGTAGAATGAGTCAGCGACGATAATGCCATTAGAAAGCCCTGCAATGGAACATTCAAAACATGTACAACATGTTTTGATTTCGGAATTATGTAACTAAATCATCCGGAACCAAGACTTTGTAACCTGATATTGAAGTCGATGCAATAATAGGATTTTCGAATCGAACCTGGCTAATAGGGCAAGTCTCCTTCAGGAAGGTCCCAATTATCATCTTCATCATCATTCTTCTTAGGGCCTTCCTCTTTTGCTTGTGTGAAAGCCTTTGGTTTAAAGCGTCTGAAAATAGGCAAAAAAGGGATCATTCAGTAAGCTATTTTCAGAGATCTATTGCTCCAAATTCCTTGAAACTGCATGGGAATTGGTCATTTTAATAACAAACCACTACTAGTGTTCAACACTCGTGTCCGAGAATATGACCGCACTAGTGTTGGACACATACCCGAGACCAAGAAACATAGCCTCAGACCACTGAAAATCTATGAGATGATTTGTTAGCTGTCAAATGGTTACTCAAAGTTAAATCTTCATTAACAACTGTGTATTTAATATGTAATTAGTTGCTTCTGTTCTTTGACACTCAAAAGCTGGTAAAAAGCCTAATTCTATTTGCTATGATAGGTTCTGCTTGATAACCAAAAGCAGAACACATACATATATTCAAGTGGCATATTGAGCAATAAACAGCGTTGAACATGTACCCATATCCGAAGTGTTAGGCACATATGCGTACCCGAAAATTAAGCAGAGTCCGAGTAACACAGCCTAAGACCTCTGAAAAATCAATCTAGACTGTATAAAAGTTAAAAAAGCCTTAAGAGTCGCATCCTATGGTGCTCATTAGCAGAAAATATACACATATTCGAGTAATATATTCAGCAAAAGGCAAATGAATACACGTTCGTCTTTGCAACCAATCTGAATCATCATTATGCTTATTGTCTGCTTAAGCTTCTAAACCATTGCACAATAGAAGCCGAATTCTATAATCCATGTGGGAACTGGTACATTTTGGGCAGGTTGAGTTGGTTCTGGGAAGGGTCAATATGGATTGGATCAACTCGGACTGAGTTTTATTCAGTCCTGGTAAATTTCAAGTTTGGGTCAATTCGTATTTGAGTCATTCGGGTTCATAGTACTAAATTGCAGCCGCAACGCCGCTACATCATGGCAACTGCAAACACATCCGTAATTTAACAACACAATTATTTTTAGGAAAATAAATCACGTCGTACCATCCGCAACTGCAATTTAATTCGGGTTTGATGGGAGATCCTCAACAAAACTAATCGGATTTTCTATCTCAGGTTCTAATTTTCTACTCACATTGAGCTCAATAAACCAATATCATCTGAGGCACTTTGATCGAGTTCCAATATCAATAAAACAAACAAACCAACCTTTTGCGGTTCCTTCTAGAGGCCTCTCTTGCTTTACGTTTCTTCTTCTCCTGCGAACTCTCGAAGAACATCCTCCTCTTGCACTCCTGGACGACACCGGCCTTAAACACGGCCCTCCGGAATCGGCCCAACAGCTTCTCCTCCGGTTCATTCTCGGCTACCACCACCTGAACGTTATAGCAAACCGATTTGAAGAAAAGGGTGTTCGAATACGCCAGCGATGGACATGTTACGGCATTGATTTCATCGGCCGCCGTCAGAGAGAGAGACAGAGAAGTCGGCGCCCATGTCGATTTGGGGTCCCACTGGGAAACCGGTGGGGCAAAATCTGATGGCTTTGGGGGGATTGATTGGGAAGGGAGGAGAGAGGAAAGTGATTTGGAGAGAGAAGTGAGGGAAAATGCCATTGATGATGACGACGATTTCTGTCTATGGGTTTTTGAAATCCGACGTTGAATTTGGACGACGAGTTAAAAATTTTAATTTTTTTTCTTCTAAATAATTGATAAATATTTTTTTAAATTTTCTTAACCCAATAAATTAAATTTAACTATTTTCATAAAATAATGATAATTTATTTGATTTTTACGTGACTTAGGGGTTGTTTGTTTACTTCAGAATAATTAAGCGCTGAATGATTCAAATACTAAATGATTCAGATGTTCTGTATGAATTAGCTCTGAATGTGACATGTTGTTTGATAATGACTCTGAATCATTCAGAATATACTTCTGTGCTGAATCATTCAGCACTGTTTTGTTGAATCAGTCAGCACTGAATCATTCAGAGGTACGAAATAAACGCGGCGCTGAATGATTCTATTAAGAGACAAACAAACAACCCCATAGTGCATCTGCCTCTATTTGGATTCATATCAAATAATTTGTTTTGTCGTGTTTGTTTTTTTTTCTTGTAAGTAATAAAGACAATTTAACTCGAAATCAATAGAATCCGATTTGATAAAGTCATTTTTTTAATAAAAATATTAAATTCGATTCAATTCTTATATAAGATGATATTAGATTGAGTTGAATTTGGAGTTTTTTTAAACACCTTTATAGGCATTGTACTCGAACTTATAATCTCTAATAATAATCATCCCTTCAACAATTAAGATCACTTGATTCGTGCTAATATAATGTAGAATTAGAGT
Source organism: Hibiscus syriacus (assembly GCF_006381635.1). Taxonomy (NCBI): domain Eukaryota; kingdom Viridiplantae; phylum Streptophyta; class Magnoliopsida; order Malvales; family Malvaceae; genus Hibiscus; species Hibiscus syriacus. The sequence continues at coordinate 1,574,055 of NW_024063432.1, forward strand.
TTAATTAAAAATAAGAGTTAATTGTATTATATGTCAACTAAACTATGACTCTCATTTCAAATTGGTTCTTAAACTTTTAAACATCCTAATTTCATCCCAAAACTATGACTATCATTCTAAATTAATCCTAAAACTTTTAACATTTCATTTTAATCCCCAGACTATGCTCTTCATTCTAAATTGATTCCCAAACTTTCGCATCTTCAATTTTATCTCCAAATTCATCCAAATATGTAATCCATTTGAACCATATTTTTGGAGACCAATTTAGAATGAAGATCGTAGTTTGGGGATGAAAATGAAAAGTTTAAAAGTTTAAAGACCAATTTAAATTAAGGGTCATAGATTGGGGGCATATGATGTAATTAACTCGAAAAGTAATTATTCAAATTATATCTTTTAATTACTTTAAGTTTCCAATTTTTTTCATTAAAATAGATATCTAATGTTTATTATGTTACTATTTAAAGTATTTAAAATTTTATTTTGTTATCATTTTAATATCATTTAGTCTAACTATAGTTGAAAAAATTCATCAACCATCACTAACAAGATCCGTTAAGCTTATAACTAGTGCAAATGTAAGTTTTTCTCAAAATGTACTCATATTTACACACCCAAGTAGGGATGAGTATGGGTCGGGTTAAGTCGGATTTTTGGTCCATCCCACCCGACCCGAGAACAAGAGCGCCTCCACCCGAGACCCGACCCGACCAAAATAAGGTTTCACCCGACTCGAAATAATAATAAAAATTATTTTTATTCAATAAAAACAATGATTTAATTGAAAAAAATTATATATAGAGGGGTATTATTGTAATTATTTCTAAATATATAAGGTAAAATTATATATATTTTTCGGATTGGATCGGGTATTTTTCAGCCTAAACCCGAACCCGATCTAACCCGAATATCACACTTAAAAAAATCCGACTCAATCCTAAATTTTTATAAAAAAATCCGACCTGATCGGATTCGGGTTCGGGTTAAGTGCCCATCCCTACACCCAAGGTGTTAATACTCTTGGCTTTGATGGGCATTAACCTTAAGTGAATCTGCTAGTATTCACCATTAGGTTTGGGGATTTTGATTGTTCCCTTTGAAAGATCGTACGACAGGCTAATACTCTTGGCTTGCAATGTACTTTATGCCGACTCCAGCGCTCGGGAAGCTAGAAGCGCCATCTCGGAATGTAGTCGGAGACACGATACCGCCATCTAAAACCGGAAAAGTTCTAGGCATTAAACAACATTCTAATGAAATGCAGACATTGGAATGTTCTTAAAAGGCGTAGATCGGAGAGATGGAAGTCCAAGAACTGATGCAGAGATTTGTATCGTCTCTTTGCTTACCGTATAGCATTCTCTATCGGTGTCCGAGTCGGCAACATGAAGGGCCCACGTACGGATCCATTCAAGCCCTTCAGAGATTTCGATATTTCCTTCAACCAAGGAAGATGCTATAGAAGGAGGATGAAGAGAAACAAGCACACATGAAGCTGCAAAAAGAACAGCTCTTCTGACATATGCTTCTTTGTGATGGCTTACCTCCCTGCATTAACAAAATCGGGTAATGGCAGATAATCAAATTATGTACCCATGAAGATTTGAAGTAAAACAGATGATAACCAAAACCATCGTCGAATGAACAAAGTATAACACATGTTTTTATGTAGTCTCATGGCCACACGCTTATGAGTCCTTCACAACCATGTGAAAGGGATCGAATAGCTTGCCAATATATGTATCATCAGACACCAGATGTTGAGTCAAGTTCCTGGATCTTAACATATCAAGAAGAAGGGGAGCCAATGCAGATGCTTCCGGATGCATCGATATACATTTCATACAGACACCGAGCATATAGATGAGTTTTCCAAGGACAAGAAAATCTACCAAGCAAGTCAACACCTTGCCTTTTCTTATCAAATCCCTGCATAGCTGGAAGCATAAATGCCGCCGCATATAGAGGAAACTTATTTTGAGACCATTCGATTTGGTTTTCATGTAGATTTCCAGATCTAAGGCTCCACCTGCGAGTCTTTCCTCTCTTGACATGCCCACCTTTTAGTGGAAGTTCTCTTTCATATCGGTTTGACCAGTTTAGAAGGGTTCCGATATCTGAGACCTGTTTCCAGGATCCAGCTCCTGGAGGCCCCGTATTGCTTGGCAAGAAACATAGTTGAGGTTCTGAAATGGTTGATATGAGGGGACCTGTTTGATGTTTAGGTTTCATAGTTTTAGTATTGGCAAGCTCCTCTGCTGCCAGAGTCATGACATCGAGTATCATTATTCGTTGACTAACATCTACATTTGGTGAATATAATAGTTTGTTTAGAGTATCAAGAGATTCAAATGGACGCATGACAACGATTGCTATTAAAGCTCTTTGCCGCTTCTCCTCAGCCGATTCTTCCTCACCTTCTACAGCCGCATCGGAGCAACGAACCTGTACAAGAGTTCGAGCAAGATCACCTGCTAAATGTGCCAGTTCATCGGGTGATGCTCGTATAAGACTTTCAGCAACATCTAGAGCCCTCTCTACCTTCAGAGTAGAAACATACAAAATTGAGTCCTTTTACTAAAATTCTCCAGATATACGTTAAATGCCTTCCTCAATAATCTCTGTGTCATATATCTTCGGTCAAAATATATCACCAGTCCCTGTACTTGAATGAAATTTGGATTGTCATTGTACTTAAAAAGTTAAAAGTTGAACCCTTAATTTTCCAATTTAAAATCGTAGTCTAATCGTTGACGGCATTAATATTGTCCATCAATATCCATTGAATCATACCAAATTTGGGAGCAAATCATAGTCAGTTGAGCAGCCGAAGGAAAAGAGAAACCCAATGAAGTAGCTGATATAAATTTTTCTAACAGTTATTATTACTCAAAGAGTCTTCATAGTCCGTATCAAAGTTTAGACGTCATAGATGACACAAACCGAATGATTTTAATGAAGACTGAACTGTGAACTCAAACTTACCCCATCAGCATCATCAGATTTCCTTAAGGCTCCAACCACATCAACCAGCTGTGAAAATTTTCTTTTCAGATCTGTGTCATCATCTGTCAAGTCATATGGCTGCAGAGAGGAGTCACTTGAATCAGAATTCTGACTTGCATTATCGTCATCGTTTTCATCTGAGGCTGATTCATAATTTAGAGTAGCTTGATGAATAATCTCATCTGGATCAACCAAACTGAACTCAGAGGTATATCTAATGGAATAATTGAAAATTAAATAAATAAAAAAACTTTAATCATGCGGGTTCCTTTTATGCCTATCTCCTAACCAAAAAAGCACACCAAGACACAGATGGACCTCACCCGAAAGGATTTGAGGCGCTTTTGCAGTCTAGTGCTGAAGTGCAGGCATCTGTAGGCACACACCTAGACAACTCTTATTTAGAAGAAAGTAACCATACGATGATATGATTCCCACAATAACAATGAAGTTTCTACAGCTTGCATGTCTAATAATTGTCAACCAAATTGAGAGCTTTTAATTTGATGTGTCAAAGTAGTAAAGGATACAAGCTTGCTGCTCTAGTGGAGCTGATTGCACAAAGTCTCTTTTTGACCATACGGCAGCCACGCGTTCCGCTTGTGTGCAAGAGGCCATTGGTGGTTTCGTGACCCTTAGTTTGCAAATCATTAATGGTGAGTATTCAAGAACGGAAAATTGCAAGATCCACCGCAGGCAACGAACAGGAAATACTTTCCACAGTAAAAAATTTTCAACAAACATGGACCTGAGAGAGAAAAGTATGAAAAAGAACATCAGCTATAAACAGAAACAAAGAAGTACAACGTGTTATACTATTTATCTGCATAGTAAGAAATACTTCTGAATTGCACAACAATTTGCATGCCGCACAGTTCAACTAAAGAAACCAAGAGACTCCTATTATGGTTGGATACCCAAGTTTCAATTACCTTCTGGGTAAATATACAAACAAGTCCAACGAAGGAAAAGAAAAGGAAGGTTCATTCTACAATTTATTGTATTCGAGACTGTCAAGTTGCATGCAAATTATCCAAGTTAATGTCATTAATTATAATGATTAATGACCACGCAATGGTCATTTCTTCTGGTCCGAATGACCCAGATGCAATAAAAGGATCATTCCAATTGAATAACGCATATTGTCAGCTACACTTGAACAAAGAAATTGACATAACAAACGTTCACTGACCTGACTGATGACTGAACTTGTAGTAAATGATGAAACAATATCCAAAGAATCCAATAAGCTTCAATATCATGACTTGCATGTTCAGTTGCAAGCTGACGCAAAAGCTGTTCTGCAACTCTATCTACAGTGTAGGGGTCTGTTATCGCTTCCATTATCTTTAACCACAATTGAGATTCAGGGTTTGACTCAAATGCATCAGTTTCAACTACATCAGTGTTCGAAGATAAGCAACTTCGAAAGTGTCTAAGGATCTGGGGGTTACTTCACTTAACAGCACATCTGCAAGCAATGAATGTAGTTACTTCAGTGTCAATTTCACCACCATCTTGCTTTCCTAAAGAGGAAAAAGAGAGGGAAAAAAATGAACGTCTTCAGCTGTGTGTGATGGAATGAACAGAATATTCGGATATAATTTGCCTTTAAATGAACCAGGAAATTTAAATTTCACGTGGTTAATGCCATGTGAAATTTGAAAAACATAAACATTCATGATTCAGGACGCTCATGCCTGTTTACCGACTTATAAAAACTAATAGTGATGAATGTTCTTTTAGTGTTAACACAGCCATTGAGGAAAAAAAAAGAAACTTTTGAACTCCAAGCAGCATGCCTAGTGTTAGCCATATATCAGTTTGACTGAAATCAGTTTTCATTGTGATGGAGTATATGGCTTAATTATCAGTCTGTGCATTTTATGCATTTAGGTTCTTTGATTCTTTCAGCTTTATCCTCTCGTTGCTGAACCTTTTTCATTGCTTTTCTGGAGGTTGTTGCTCATATGATGCCTGATCTTCCTAATGTTGGTGTTGAGACTTGAGAGAGACTAGGAAAGTTTCAAGGAGTTTCTTGAGAGCCCTTTATTTCGAGCTGATGGGCTTAAAATCTATCCCACCCTTGTAATCCGTGGAACTGGCCTTTATGAGCTTTGGAAAACTGGCATGGATGACTCGGGCTTGAAGTGTCGCGATGTTCAAACACGTGAAGCTGGAATTCAGGTAACGAGAATTGATGTTTCTTCTCAGGAATCCGGTCATGGCTTCATGTTGTTGAGAGTATAATACTAACATGTCTTTCGATGGAGGACATTAACGTCGAGCTTGTTCGGCGTGAGTATACAGCAAATGAAGGTTGGGAAACATTTCTGTCATACGAAGATACACTTCAGGTACTGCGATGACCCCCATTGATGTGTGTCTACAGTTGACTCGCTTCTTGCAAACAAATATCTATGTCATGTCCTCTTAACCGGCCGGCCTAACTTTCCAGTTTTAGGAGACAAGTACGATACCTTGTGCAACTTGAAACTTTTTTCATCTCTTTCAATAATGGTGTACATCTCTAAGCACATTTCTTTCGGATGCACTGATACACAGGATATTCTTGTTGGGTTGTTGCGACTGCGGGAATGTGGCCGGAATACTACTTGCCCTGAACTCCATGTATATGGATGGAACTGCTGTTCCAGTTCACGGCAGAGATGCTGATAAGCTACAACACCAGGTAATGATGAAATCTTTACCACGAAAATATAACCTAGAAAGAACCAAGTAGATGGAAAAACTTCAATGAAATTAAGTAGAGCTGTAATCAAGCTGAACCAAACTCAAACAGTCAGAAGCTCGAGCTCAAGCCGAAATTTACTGCTTGAAACTTGGCTCAAGCTCCATTCTAACTAGAACCGCTCTATTTGATCGATTAAGCTCAAATACTCGAACTTGACTCAATCGATAATGACTTAATCGAATATGAGTTTGTTTTCCAAGTTGAATTCGAGTAGCTCTCGAGCAAGAGTATCCCATTGAAACTCGTGTTGGGAACATACTCGTAGATTGGAACATCCGAGTTCGAGTAACACAGTGCATATGTTGCAGGGTTATGGTACACAGTTGATGGAAGAAGCGGAGCGAATAGCTGCAAGGGAGCACAGGTCAACAAAAATAGCAGTGATATCGGGAGTAGGAACCCGCCATACAGGAAATTGGGGTATGAGCTGGAAGGGCCTTGCATGGTGAAATCTCTTGTTTGATTATTCAAACCAACTTTGCTTTTGAGTTTGTAATTTGTTTGTATTGGACCATCGTTACAGTAGACTTGACCGGTATGTTACACTAATACGAGTAGAGATATTGTAGATTTAGATAATTCTACTTGAATTGGAGTACTATTTAATAATATTATTATTCAAGGAGTGTAATCTGCATGTGTGACTTTAAATCTAGGTCCTTTTTAAAAATAATATTTTATAAAAATATATTACATTATTATTTTTAGGGTAAATTATGCGTTTGGTACTTAAACTATAAGTTTTGCTCCAATTTAATGCTTAAACTTTCAATTTTTTCAAAACCATACTTAAAGTTTAGTTTTTGTTTCATTTTAGTACCCATTTTTTGTTTCATTTTAGTACTCATGTTTAAAATTTAATGTTAATTTTAAAAAAAAAAGTTTAGGTACTAAAACGGGTCAAAATTGATAGTTTTAGATACTAAATGCATTAAAAATTTAATGACGGGTATTAAAATGAAATGAAAACTAAACATTAGATATGATTTTTAAAAATAGAAGTTTAGACATAAAAATAAAACAAAACTAATAGTTTAAATACTAAATACGTAATTTACCCTTATTTATGATTGGGAAATAATCATTAAATTAGTAACAGAGAGTTGATGTGGTAGTTTTAAATTTTATGTAATAATACATTCAGTCCTTTCTATTTCAATGTTTAATCGATTTAGTCTTCAATCAATATAAATCATTAAATATAATCTCTAAAATAACACGCGTCATTAATTATAAAATATATAAATGAGTTTAGAGTGAATAAACTTGAGATCCAAGGTTTATCATAATCTCCTAAACCCTAAATCCAAAACCTAAACTTATATCGTAAGAAGACCCCAACCCGAAACACATCACAAGGAGGTCGTAAACCCTAAACCCGAAATCTAGGCCTGTGTCACAGGAATACATACATACATCTGCAATCAAAGATGTACCAAATTGAAAACATAAATTCTACTTATAAGTCCCTGACATCAATCAGGAAACAGGATAGAGAAACGGCTCTAAAACATAACAAATCCAGAATTCATTGCAGTTTAGAAACAACATCACATCTGCGTCTGTGCTGTCCATTCTGAAACTTCCATGACATACAAGAATGTAAACACATTCTTTTTAACTTTTCTAACTCCGAGGAAGCAATCTTCGTCGTTTTATCCTCCTCCTCCCTGCAACCAAAAACAAAGGAAAGATTAGGGGATGGTTGAGATTAGGTTTAAAATGGCTTATAGGTCCGAGTAGCTGACCAGCGTAAGCAAAACTAATTGAATTATGGCTACAATTTGTTACACACAAGAAAAGGTAGTGAACAAGTACTAAAATAGAAGCATAATAAACTAAAAACGACTAAAATTAGGGGTGTATTCGGTTCGGTTTTTTACCAAAAATTGAATCGAACCGAAATAAACGGTTTTTCAAAATTTAAACCGAAACCGAAAATACCGAAACCGGTTTTCTCGGTTCGGTTCGGTTTTTTTAACGGTTCGGGTTTTTCGGTTTTGCAATGAAAAAATCACTTGAAACTATAATTTTTTTTAAAAAAATTGCTTATTCGATTCAATATAGAACAAATGGTTCCATATGGAAAACCCGAACCGAACCGAATCAAAATAATTAAGACTTTAAACCGAACCAAAAATCGAATTGTTTTACTCGATTCGTGTCGATTTTTCGATTTTCTCAATTTCGTTGCTCAGCCCTAATTAAAATGACTCTTTTACTCCTTTTATCGGATAACAGGGAATCGAAACATGCCCTATCGTTTTCTAATCACTATTCGAATATATCCAAAACCACATTTCATATTCAAATAACGGAGTTTCTTTTAAAGAAAACTTTTCTTCCCATCAAGGCAAATCTCAAAAACAAGATGTGTAAAATCAAACCCTTAGGTGGCATTTGGTTCGCTGGAATGTTTATGAGGGAATTGGAATCTGAATATAAAACATGTTTGGTTGGCAGAAAATTGAATTGGAATCCAATTCCATATTCTGTTTGGTTCGCAGACATGTCAGATGAATTTGATTTCAGTAACGTAAAATGACAAAATTGCCCTTTTTTTTTTTTGCTTAATTTTAGTTTGTTTTATAACTTACATGTAGCAATATATTATAAAAATTTAAAAAATATTAAATTTTCATTTTATTGATTGATTATTCATTTCAATAAATTATAAAAATCATACTAATAAACATCATAAATTAAAATCATCCCAATTAGGGATGGCCATGGGTCGGGTTGGGTCGAGTTTTTGGTCCACCCGACCCGACCCGAGAACAAGGGAACCTCCACCCGAGACCCGACCCGACCAAAATAAAGTTTCACCCGACCCGACCCGAATATATGAATTAGAAATCCGACCCGAAATAATAAAAAATTATTTTTATTCAATAAAAACAGTGACTTAATTGAAAAAAATTATATATAGAGGGGTATTATTGTAATTATTCCTAAATATATAAGGTAAAATTGTATTTATTCGGGTCGGTTCGGGTATTTTCACCCTAAACCCGAACCTAACCCTACCCGATCCGACCCGTATATCAAACTTAAAAAAACCCGACCCGATCCGAATATCATGCTTAAAAAACCCGACCGACCCGAATATCAAACTTAAAAAAACCCGACCTGAATACCAAAAGATTGATGAGGATAGTATAGTCAAATTTCACATTCCCTCCTCCAAACGATTTCAATTCCATCATGTTATGGATGGAATTTACTTTCCCTCCCTTGATGAATTGGATTCCAATTCCCCCTTTGAAAACTTGAACCAAACATGAAAAGTGGTGGAATTAGATTTCAATTCCCCCTAATTCCAAGGGATTCCAGCGAACCCACCTTAGAAAATATGATGTTGTTATTCGAACCACTTACTGCTATCTGAAAAGTGGAAAGTTCTATCGTAAGGTTTAACATGCAAAGCTGGTGCTGCTGAAACAAGTAATCAATGACAATAACCAATTAATAGAAGCGAGAAAGCAAAAATGCAAAAGAATATTACCAATTACGAAGGTTTAGCTTTCCGTCCAACTTGTGACACTCGCCTTAGCACTTGGGTTTCCCTCTTCATATCTCTGCAATATAAATGGAAGTCCTAAATGTAAGGTATGGCTCATAAATATATCAATTATATCCATTTTGATCAGAGACTCTGAAGAGCATTACGGTTATCGAACGGTCGATGACGATATGGAATTTCGATATTTGGGTCATCGAACATCTGGTTGGATCATATCTCCATGTCTCGGTGTCAGGACGGGCTCATTGATGCGATTCAGGGGTCCACTGCCATCACCATCTCAAACTGTCATTTCATCCGTCAAAATGGAGTAAAATTTTATCTTGAGATACTCGAGCTACATGTTTTGTCACCCGATTTCGACTTAATGTTTTCGAATTTTCTTTCAGGTGATTGTTCGATGCGAGTGATAGTTATTCTAACGATCGATACATGCAAATCACACTTGTGTTTAACCGTTTTGGTGAGAAATTAGCACAAAAATGCCTAGATGCCGATGGGGACTCTTTCATGTCGTCAACAATGACTATGTTCACCGGCAAATGTATGCCATTGGTGGTAGCATGCATCCTACCATTATTAGCAAAGGCAATAGGTTCACTGCTTCGCATAACGGCTTTGCTAAGGAGGTAAACCAAAATACAAATAAAAAATGTTAGCAAACAAAAACTGATAGTTTAAGTACTAAACACGTTAAGTTTTTAACGGGAGGTACTAAAATGAAATGAAAACTAAACATTAGGTGTGATTTTTGAAAAAAAGTGAAACTTAGGTACTAAAACATATTAAAACTGATAGTTTAGGTACTAAATGTATAGTTTACCCTATAAAAATTGACAGAATTCATAAACTTTGTAATTGCATTAAAAACAAGAGTAAACTACATGTTTAGTGCTAGAATTATCATTTTTGTTCCGTTTTGATCACTTGACATTTTTTTCAAAATTTATAACGTTATGTTTTAGAGTTATTTTGATCACTCGCCGTTAAAAAACAATAATGATTTTGACGTGTAATAATAAGATAATGTCACATCATCATTGAAAAAATTTAAAAAAAATATCACATCAACAATTATTTTACTTTTTTTAACGGTAGTGACTAAAATAAAACCAAAATACAACATTAGGTATGATTTTGAAAAAACATAATGCTAATATTAACCCTCAACATTTATCAAAATGATCATTTTGGTCCTTATTCTTTTTTTGGAGCATTTTAACACCCAACATTTTATTTTAGGGAAAAAAGGGCCCTAACGTTTGATTGAATAGTCACTTTAACACATGTTCTTTCTTTCTAGAGCATTTTGACCTCAACATTTCATTTTAAGGTAAAAAAAACTCTTATTTTAAAGCATTAATCGTTTGTTAACTAATGATTTTCATTCATAGAGAGATCTTTTTACTACAAAATAAAACGTTAGGGTCAAGATACTTCAAAAAAAAGAATAGAAACCAAAATAACTCTTTTTTACATTATGCCTTTGAAAAAAAATCGAGTGACCTAAACGAAACAAATGTAATAATTTAGGTACTAAACGTGTAATTTATCCTAAAAACAAAGCGACCAAGAATACATCAGTTGTTATATCATAAATCTATTTTTGCAGATAACCAAGAGAATGTATGCTTCGGAATCAGAATGGAAGAATTGGATATGGAGATCAGAAGGAGACTTATTCATAAACGGCGCCGTTTTTAGAACTTCTGGGCCACCTTCGCCTCCACATTTTACATTCAACCATAAGGAGACGATCAAATTCAGGCCTGCAACTTATGTTGCATGACTCACTCGTTTTGCAGGTGCCTTGGACTACAAGAAAAGAATCCCATGCTACCCTTATAACACAATTACTCCCGACTCTCCAACGTTTGCACAAATAGTCATTTTGTCCCCTATCCCTTTTTAGAGCATTTTAGCTCCAAACGTTTCATTTTTGAACAAAACCTCCCCTGGTTGGATGGTTGGATGAAAATTGTTAGTTGACTAACTGTCAATGTTTCATACGGACGTGACAAGTCCATATGTGATACCACTACAACAAAAAATTATTTTTAGAATAAACTATAATTATAATTAATTACATAAACACTTATAAAAATATATTTAAAATATTTTTTATGACGGGACATCACACGTGGACTTATCACATCAATAGAGAACATTGATCATTAGTCAATTAATGATTTTCATCCATCCAGGGAGCATTTTAATCCAACATAAAACGTTGGGGATAAAATGTTAAAAAATAAAACGGATCATGTTGGATGAAAATCGTTAGTTGATTTACTTTCAACACATGTTGACGTGGAATTTCCACATATGTTCAATTATTGATGTTACATGTGTTATATCATCATTTTGGGTGATATAACACATACAACATCATCATTTTGGGTGACATGACACATGTCATGTTTATCACTTTGCCCTTTTTTTATCATTTTATCTCCTAACATTTCAATTTTCAGTTAAAACAGATCATGTTAGATGAAAACCGTTAGTTAATTAACTTTTAATACATGTTGACATGAAATTTCCACATATGTTCAATTATTGATGTTGCATGTGTCATATCATCATTTGAGGTGACGAAACACATACACGTCATCATTTTAGACATGACACATATCATGTCTATCACTTTGAATGACATGACACACGCCACGTCTTCAACTGATCACATGTGAAATTGCATGTCAGTAATATACGTTAAATGTTAGTCAGCTAACGATTTTCATCTAATTAAATCTGTTTCGTCAAAAAAATTGAAATATTAAAAGTGATATGATTTAAAAATAGAATATAGGGTAAAATGACTGTTTGTTGAAACGTAAATATTATTTATCTGTAAATATTCAATATATTTTGATATCATATATTTATTTTGAGGAATTTTAGTCTCATGAAACACTTGAAATATAAAATATTTAATTTTCCCACCTTTTGAGGTATTATGTTTTAATTTAGTTTAAAGGCTTCTCTTTGTCCCTTAAAAGAAGAACCCACTGCTGTTCTAATGCCCCAACAAAACCATAAATTACTTGTCACGCATGCAGCATGGAAACTATATTGTATAATCTTTAGCATAGTGCACATGAATTTGGCTCCATTAATTAACAAATAATTGTATAAAAAAGGCTAAAGTATACAAATGCTCCCTAACTATAGGATATTGTTTTATTAAGTCTCTCGACTATTAAAAGTTACAAAATGGTCACCCTACTATTCATTGTGATCCAAAGTCATCATTTTCCGTTAAAAAATTGGATGTTGTCTAAGTTGAACATTAGCATGATGGCTGATAAATGATAGTCGTTTGAGATTCCGAGATCAGATTTTATCGTATCACAATCAATATGTTAACGTTCAAATCAAAATATCATATATTTTAACGAAAAAAGACGAGTTTGGAATATAATGATAGTGTGATGGCCAATTTATAACTTTTAATAGTCGAGGGGCTCAAAAAAGTAACACTCTATAGTTAGAGGATAATTTTATAACTTTAATAATGGAAGAACTTAATAAAGAATACACTATAGTCGAAGAACCGTTTGTGTACTTTACTCTAAAAATCCATTTAGCTATATTAATAGAGAATAATTAATTATCATTTTCTTAAAAAGAATACATTTAATAAATTAATTTTTTTCCATCCATCATCACTTCCAACTGGCATCAGCATATATTAATATTTATATTTCGACTGACCTAAGTTTGGACAAAAATTGTATGAATTAAAATATTTGACCGAATCCAAATTCTCTTTATTATTAAAATTAAGATAAATACCCTGACTATAGGATAATGATTTATTGAGTCTATTGACTATTCATTATGTTCCAAAATCGTCTTTTTCCGTTAAAAATTTAACGGTCGTATGAGTTGGACGTTAACATGTTGACTGAGATATGATAATCATTTGAGATTATAAGATCAGATTTTATCATGTCTCAATTGGTGAGTTAATTTACATCTCATATTGCCGTCAAAATTTTAACGGAAAATGACGAGTTTGGAACATAATTAATAATTTAGTAACCATTTTATAACTTTTAATAATCAAATGATTCAATAAAACATTATCCTATAGTCAGGGGATTATTTGTGTACTTTACCCTAAATTATATTGTATGTTCGTTATCTCTTCCAACTGGCATCACAAGTTACTAATATTTATATCTGGACTGACCTAAGTTTAGACAAAATTGTATGAATTAAGATATTCGACCGAATCTAAATTCTGTTTAATATTAAAATTAGGTCTAATTGCAATTTAGTCACTCTGCTACATTAAAATTTGATGTTTGATCTATAAATTGATAACTTCATTAATTGTAATCAATAAATTGAGACTTATTTAGAAAAATAGTATCTAAATAATATTTTTTTCTCATTTAGGTGCTTACTTTTCGTTAAAATTAAAGTTTAATGTTCCGCACGAACCGAGCGACCTCAGTAGTAAAGGTATCGTTATTATTTTTTTGAGGTCTCGAGTTCGAGCACCAGGAATGTCAGGGGAGTGATCGTTCAATGTCAAATGATTGAGAGTTACCTCTGAACAGATACTACCTTGTACTTACCCCATATTAATAAAAAATTAATGTTACGTTCATATTTCCATATTTTTCTTTTAAAAAAATAAGTATAAAAACTACGTATATTTTCTATTTTAGGTGTCTAAATTTTTTTATCAAACTTTTACTAAATATATTTTAAGGGACTTAATAATGTTTTTATCGAGTTAAGGTGATTATAAAGTAATATCGGTTCTAAATACTCTCAATTATTTGACAATGAAACGCTCAATCACTCTACTGTAATAGTTGGTGATCAAACCCGTGACCTTTCAAACAAGTTAGGTTAAAAAATTGTCTCCGTGATAGACGTTTACATTTCTCAAATACATGGACGAAACTAGAAATTTATTAAAGGAGGTTAAAATAATTTTTTACTTTTTAAAAATATAATTTTTTAATAGAGAGGGTAAATTTTTTTTATTTATTTCTCAAGATATTTTTTTCCAGTATCGGTTAATTCTAAGAAAAAATAATTGACAGGGAACCAGGATCATGTTGTTTCCTACGAGGTTTCGCCCATGCTTAGATCCGAATTAATCGATCAATATATTAGATAACATGTAATTATAAAAAAAATAAAGGATTAAATATAAAATTTCACTATAACCAAATGACTATATCTAGCATTAGACCACAAAGTTCATAAACTCGGAGCGACGACTCAGCCGACAGCTGTGGATGAAACGTAGGCGCAGGGTGAGTGCCAAAGGCTGGCAGCACGCGTGACTTTTAGGGCTTTATTTTATGCGTTGGTATTATATAATGGAATCTTTCTCAAATAACGAGAATGAACCAAAGTTTTCGATCCAATTCAAATTCCCCCTTTTTAAGTGAAAAAGGTTTTTTTTTAAGGGAGAGGGGTCAAAATACCCTAAACGTTCAAACACATTTGCTGGCATCGAGTCCGAATACGAGATCTTTAAAGATAACGAACATCTATTAGTTACGGAAGTTGCTTGGTTCGTGTAGGATTGTAGTAAACTAAATCACATTAACACTACCAGTGACGATAAAAGATAAACTTCATTAGCACTAACATAAAAAGTGCAACTAGGGATAAACCGAGGGTTGGAGGACGAGGGCAATCGTCCCCTGAAAATTTAAAATTGTCATAAAATTTAATTTTTTTTATGTATTTTCTATTGAAAACATGTTTTCGCCCTTGAAATTTTAATTTCCCCTAACATAAAATCATTCGTTCGTCCCTACATATAACAAAACGACACATTGACAAATTATTTTTCCAATTCAAGTACGACCTATCTTTTGTGACTGTGAATGTCTATCAATAAAAAGGAACTAGTTCAAAATTTGAAACAAAGATAAATCGACAAATTAATTAAATAAACATCAACAAAAGATTTACGTCAAATCCAACCATAAGGAAACTGAATATGTCATATTGTTGTTTAAATTCTTAATATACTTTAGGTGTCTAAATTATACCTCAAATTGATTTCTGGTGCCTAAAGAATTTTTCATTAAAAATATATGCCTAATGTTTTTTCCGTTACACTTATAGGTGCCTACCGTTAAAAAAATTGTTAAGTGACACGTGTTATGTTTATATATTTAAAAAAATTAGTACAAGGGCTAAAACTATAATTTAATCTTTTTTTTTCTATAGTATTAATCGTGATGACAATTATATTTAATTATTCTTTTAGTACTGAACTTACAAATTCTACTAATTAGGTCCGGGGATCCAGGCAACTTTTGTTTTGGAGTTTAGATTATAAAATTTATTGTAGAGATCATTCAAAGATTTTGGATTTGGAATTTTCGACCTACTATGCAAATATATATAATTTTAGTATTAGATTGAATTTTATAAAATATACATAAAAATATCCAAAATTATCCTGATTATTTATTTGTAAAGTATGTATGTATGTATGTTCGGTTGATGTTACGGATGCAAATTTTTAGAAATTATATCTAAACTATTAAGAATAAATTACGCGTTTAGTATCTAAACTATTAGTTTTGGTCCGTTTTAGTATTTAAACTTTTAATATTTTTAAAACCATACCTAAAGTTTAGTTTTTATTTCATTTTTGTGCCCCGCCGTTGATAACTATAGTTTTTATTTCATTTTAGTATCCTCATTTAAAATTGAACGTTAAGTTTTGAAAAAATTGAAAGTTTAGGTACTAAAACGGATCGAAATTGATAGTTTATGTATTAAAAACGTTAAGTTTTTTACGGTGGGTACTAAATGAAATGAAAACTAAACGTTATGTATAGTTTTACAAAATTTCAGGGATGCAAAATTAGACCATCAATAGAAAATATCTAAACTGAACGAAAATTTAAAATTCTTAGGAGAGGCAAACTCCCCCAGTATTTCTCGACCCATCCAGGAGGTCCAATCTTCCGCGAAGGTCAATAGCCTTAAACCCTAAACCCTAACCCTAATTCTTCACCAATAGAATATGTGATTAGGGTTATGTTATTATCAATTAGCTTTGGGATTTGTCAAATGCCCAATTTGCCAATTCATATGTATATGATTAGGCTTAGATTATTAGTAATTAGCATTGGGGTTTGTCAAATACCCAATTTGCCAATATATATGGGGTTAATTGCACTATAAGTCACTAAACTATAACCTGGTTTTAAATGGGTAAAGTACACTAGAGGTCATTGAACTTTTCTAAAATGATCCTTTTGATAATTGAATTTTCAGAAGTTACAAAAAATTATTTGACTTTTTGAATGATTACAAAATGGCTATCACGATGTTATAATAATAATAAATTTGATAATCTTAATGATCATTTTATAACAATTTGATAAAATTTAACTAATCGTTTTATAACAACTCGATAAATTTAATGATCAAAACAACTATTTTAACAAAGTTACTTACCTTTGGTTTAGTTTACCCATTTCAGATTGGTTCTAATAATCGAACTAATGGTCCCTTGACTATATAATGTTGCTTTGTTGAATCCTTCGATTATCAAAAGTAATGGTTCTCAGACTATATGATGTTACTTTGTTGAGTCCATTGACTATTAAAAGTTACAAATGGTCACCTGACTATTTATTATGTTCCAAATATTTCATTTTTCATTAAAATTTGACGACAATCTAAGTTGGATGTTAATTTGTTGTCTGAGATATGATACAATTTGATCTTAGAATCTCAAACGACTATTATATCTCATACAGTAGATTAACATCCAACTCATACTGCCATTAGTTTTTAACGAAAAAGGACGAGTTTGGAACATAATGAATAGTCAGTTGAATATTTTGTAACTTTTAATAGTCGAGGACTCAACAAATCAACACTCTATAGTCAGGGAATTGTTTTGTAACTTTTCATAGTCAATAGACTCAACAAAACAGTTTCATATAGTCATTGGACTATTTGTGTATTTCATCCTTAAAATAAAACCTCACTATATATATCTATATTATAGGCAAAAAAGTATGAGAGATCCCTGTACTTTTAAAAAAAGCAATGTGACCCTTGTATTATTTTTCTCTCAATGTGACTCTCTAACTTAGAAAACAAACCCAATGTGGCCCTTTGTCCAACTTTTTTATCGTTGACCGTTACAGTATTGGCGTGCTAGTCACGGTGTTGACGTGATAGTCCACGGTACTGGCGTGACAATCCATCTTCCATGTTTGAGTTACCAATTTATCCAATCTGCCTTGTCATCTGTCACGTTAATCTGATACCATGGATTGTCATGTCAACACTATAATTGTCAACAACAACAACAAAAAGTTGGTCAAAGAGTCATATTTGGTTTATTTTCTTAGCTAGAGAGTCACATTGGGTCTATTTTTTAAGTTGGAGAGATAAAAAAAACAAAATTAGGGTCATATTGGTTTTTTTAAAAAGTAAGGACCTCTGATGTCTTTTTACCTATATTAAATGGCCACATAAGGACATTGAAATGCCTTATAAAATCTAGCAAGATTCCCTTTCATTATTCCATATTATTACCAACAGGGAAATGGGAGGTGAAATCTGCGGGAAAATGGGCTGCGGGGCATTGAAAAAGCTCTCAAATTCATGGAGGGAGTTGGAAATGGCTGTCAACGACACCGTTTCAAAGAGCAAAGTCGGCAACTTCTTCAAGCTCGAAGCGAGGAAGACT
Source organism: Hibiscus syriacus (assembly GCF_006381635.1). Taxonomy (NCBI): domain Eukaryota; kingdom Viridiplantae; phylum Streptophyta; class Magnoliopsida; order Malvales; family Malvaceae; genus Hibiscus; species Hibiscus syriacus. The sequence goes on from NW_024063432.1 coordinate 1,592,049, forward strand.
TGTTTCACCAAGGAGCTACGAGCCGGAACCGCAACCTTCCTAACAATGGCCTATATCATCACCGTCAACGCCACCATCATCGCCGACTCCGGCGGCACATGCACGGTGGCCGACTGTACTGCTCCGGCGAACCAAACCGCTTCATATGATTGCATGTTGAAGCCCAACGTGGGGTACGAAAACTGCGTTTCGAGAACCAAGAATGATCTGATAGTGGCCACTGTTTTATCAGCCATGGTGGGTTCATTTGCGATGGGGGTTTTGGCTAATCTCCCGTTGGGGTTAGCCCCTGGGATGGGACCTAATGCTTACTTGGCTTATAACCTGGTGGGGTTCCATGGATCAGGGTCCATATCATACCGAACCGCCATGGCTATGGTTCTGGTTGAGGGGTGTGCTTTTCTTGCAATATCAGCAACCGGGGTTCGATCCAGGCTAGCCAAGCTCATACCTCAGCCGGTCAGGCTAGCCTGTGGTGCAGGCATCGGGCTGTTCATTGCATTCGTGGGGCTTCAAGTGCACCAGGGTGTTGGCCTCGTTGGACCCGACCCGACCACACTGGTCACAGTCTCGGCTTGTGCTGAACTAGACCCTGGCTCGGGCGCCTGTTTAGGGGGCAAAATGAAGAGCCCCACGTTCTGGTTAGCCATGGTTGGGTTCCTTATGACTTGTTACGGGCTAATGAAGGATGTTAGGGGAAGTATGATATATGGTATTTCATTTTGTCACATTAATTTCATGGATTAGAGGTACTTCCTTCACAGTTTTCCCTGATACACCACTTGGTGACACCAACTACAACTACTTCAAAAAGGTGGTTGATTTTCATACAATACAGTCCACCGCCGGCGCGATCAGTTTCCGCCACTTCAACCGACCGGAAGTTTGGGTCGCGTTAGGGACATTACTGTACATCGACGTGCTCGCCACGACAGGAACATTATACACAATGGCCGAAATCGGTGGCTTCTTGGATGACAAAGGCAGTTTTGAAGGTGAATACCTAGCATACATAGTCGATGCAAGTTCCACAATAATCGGATCCGCATTAGGGGTTTCCCCGGTAGCGACATACGTCGAATCATCGGCCGGCATAAGAGAAGGCGGTCGGACCGGCTTGACGGGCGTCGTCATCGGCTCCTACTTCTTCCTGTCGTTGTTCTTCACGCCGTTGCTGACCAACGTGCCGCCGTGGGCGATCGGACCATCCTTGGTGATGGTCGGGGTGATGATGATGAGGGTGGTGAAAGATATCGATTGGGGGAACATGAAAGCGGCGGTGCCTGCATTTGTCACAATGCTGGTCATGCCATTGACATATTCCATTGCAAATGGCATCATTGGTGGCATGGGGGTCTATTTTGCCCTAAGTTCATATGATTTGGTGTTAGGGTTCATCAGGTGGTTGAATAAGATGAGGAAGATGGTGATGAAAGAACAGAACCAAGTTTCGGCCGCTGCATCAAATGGGATTGAAATCATTTGAATTTGTAGAGAGAGAAAAAAGGAGAGGGTCAGAGTTTTGATTATGATGAAGCAATTTTCTTGCAAAAAATTCATATGTATGCATATCACTTTTTCCAGGAAAATTGTGTTGTAGTATCTTTGTATTAGCGGTACTGGTAAAAGAAAGTTTAATAATATTAAATTGCAGTTGTGAATGTTACGATTCTATTTATTTTTTAAAGGTAATTATGAATGTGGTACCACGATAATCTTAAAAAATATTACGATACGATTTACAGTCGTAATTTGATATTATAATGGCATCGTCCCCGTACTTAAGTCATTTGTTAATAAAGTTTATACACCATCATATTTAAATCTAAAATCTTAAAAAATAATAAAATTTCTCGATTATTAATGTCACTTAGTTTGTGTATATATATATATATACACGTGTGTGTGACGATGAAATAAATGGTACAACTAACTAGAATTTGTTCAAATGGTAAACAACTTGATATCGCTTAAATAAATCTTGAATTCGAATCCTTGTGTATGTAAAAAAATACCTGCTAAGAGATACATCTACCAAAGTCAGATGTATCATTTGAGTTGGTCCGAATTAATCAAAATAAAACCTTAGAAACCGAGAGTACAGCAGCAACAACAAAATGATGCAACATGGATGGCAATAAAGGAGTAAATGAAAGGTTCAAGATCCAACCAATAGTTCTGATTGCAACTAAATGAATGGGGTTAATGAAATCCCATGATCAAACAACATAATTGACAGTTTTCTGAATCACAACAATGGTGAAATCCTAACCCTCGTTTGCCAATTGATTAACAGGTTTCATTAATATTGATAAAATTACAGTCTACCTTTCTTTCCTAAGTGCCCCGTCTTCCGTTTGTGACGACTGAAATCCGACACGAAACGAAACGTCTGGCCGCAGCCTTCCTCCGCGCATACATAAGGACGAGCACCTGTGTGAACCCTAATATGTTCGGTTCGAGCCCATGCCCACTTGAATGTCATTTTGCAGCCCTTCCATGGACATTTAAGAGGCCGGTCGTCTAAATGAACCCGACGATGCTGAACCAGATATTTGTGTGAGAAGAACTTCTTCCCACACCCTTTGACGGGACAAATGTTTCTTTTGTGCACGAGTAGCGCTTGTTTTGAGCCGAAAGTCATCGAGCAGCCTTCGATGTCACACTGATATTCCGCTTCTTCATTACTTACTTTTGCAGCCTTGTGACCAGCTTGAGTTTTCGAATTTGAAATGTTCTCCACTTTCTTCTGAATGGATTGCTTCTTCTCTTTCGGTTTTGTTTCCAGCTCTTTCAGAGGCTTTCGGCTTCTTGTCCTTAGGCGTGTGCTCGGTCCACCTTCAGTCTCATCTTCATCAGATGAATCACACTTTTTGTTGTTCCGATTTCGAGTAGTCTTTTGTTTCACTTGCTTCACTTGTTTGACATTCCGCTGAGTTACTTGTTTTACTTTTCGTGGTGACGGGGCTCTCCATTTTCCACTTCTAAGACTCTTATTTGATGGATGAGAAGTATTGTCCGACGAATCATCTGAAACTCCATCTTCCCTCTCAACAATCTTGGTTTGCTTACTTCTCGGAATTCTCTGAGGTTGCTGAAGAGAACTGTCATCCGGAGAATCAGATGAAACTGCATCTTCCCTCTCGGCAATCTTGGTTTGCTTACTTCTCGGAATTCTCCGAGGCTGCTGAACAGAGCTGTCATCCGGAGAATCAGATGAAACAGCATCTTCCCTCCCAAGAATTTCAGTCTGCTTACTTCTCGGAATCCTCCGAGGCTGCCGTAGAGGACTATAATCTGGAGAATCAGATGAAACAGCCTCTTCCCTCTCAATAAGCTCAGTTAGCTGACTTCTACGGCTCTTCCTACCACCAAATTTGGCTGCTTTGCTACTAGGAACACTCTGATGCCGCTGTTTAGGATTGTCCTCGACGGAATCATCTGAAAACACATCTCTTTCCATGAACTTCATTTGCTTGCCTCTTGGAATCCTCCTAAGCTGATTCTGGGAATCATCATCTGACATTGCATCATCACTCTCAAGAAACTTTCTTTGTTTCTCTTTACGCATTCTTCGATACAGCTTAGGGGAATTATCTGCTCGTGAATCATCCGAGACTGTGGCATTCCTCTTGCGTGACTTCATTTGCTTGCCTTTTGGAATCCTCCTATGCTGCGAATGAGAAATTTCTTCTTGTTCATCATCAAACACATCAGTTTCTCCATCCGAAAATCTGGCCCGCCAGCTTTTAGGAACTCTCTTAGACTGCTTAGGAGAACTTTCAAAGAGTGAGTCTCCGGAAACTTCATCTTCTTCAATAAAGTTGCCATGCTTGCCTCTGAGATTGTTCTGTTGCTGCCGATGGGTAGAATCATCTTCTGCATCCTCTGATTCGGTATCATCTCTTTCAGTAAATTTTGCCCCCTTTTTCCTCGAGCGATTCCAGTGCCGCAGCAGAGAATCATCTTCGAGCGAATCACATGAAATTGCCTCTCGTTTTTTGACCAATCTAGGTTTCTTGCCTCTAAAAACTACCCGTTGTTGCCTATGTGAACCACCATCCAACGAATCATCCGAAACTGCACCCTGCAGCTCAATGCATTTCACTTTCTTGTTAGCTGCAGTCTCCTCCCTCTTTTTCTCTTCCTATTAACCACCTTCGCTGTTTCAGCTTTCCGAACATTTTCCGGTTTCCCCTCAATATTTTCATCTGACGTTGCCCAAGCATATAAGTTTCTTTCTTGCTCTTGTTCCTCGGGATCCCTTTGTGCTAAAAATGGATGAACCTGATTCGACATCCAAACTTTACCACACCATTTTCCAGCCAGTACTTTTCTCGGTCTGCTGGACCTCCTCCCATACACGTTCAACTTTGCCGGGGAGTTATAGGCAGAATTACGGCCAAACGCGGTGTATATAACACAATTGTATGGCATCTGCTTACTGTATAGTGTAGAACGGCTAAGATTGGCACTATAAAATAGGTTTATACCGAGCTTTACTGCCCAGTCCCCATTCCCAGGTATAGCATCCTCACTGTCGAGAGCTGACTGGATATGTTCTTCATCATCCTTAGTAGCATCCCCGTATAAGATGTCATTCCAGGGATGATCAATTCCAAGTTCTTCAGCCACCAACTTTGCCTCTGCTTCTATTTTTGGGTACTCTGCATTGTTTCGAACATAATAATGGTAATCGAACGGAAAGAAAAGAATCTAAAATAAATAAACGGTAGAAATGTTAATTTGGTTTCCGGAAGATGCAAAACATGCACATATAATAATCAGTAATAGGATTTCCTGGTGCATGGTGCCTCACAATGATTATAAATAGAGATCAAAACTTTCATGATTTCCTTCCATGTGTATCGATAATCTCAACATAAAAGCATGGATCCGTATTTACCGTTACCTACTCGACATATTTACTCGCATGCAGAGACGTCAAGAAAAGAGAGTTGCATATGATATAGAAACGCAAGGAAATTCATATTAATTCACGGAATGTAGCATCTCCTGATATATTTCTCTCTTTCAGGAAAGGGTGAGGAAGCGGAGTGTAAACTGATCTAAAATATATTGATTTGCTTATTTTGCATGCCAAAATATACCTGGATGACAAAGGAGAAATACATGTACTCCTCCGATTTGGCGAAGTTGATGTTCCACTTCTACGGCATGCTCGAGACAGAAGACATGCACTCGAGAAGAATCTTTGTCCGATCTTTGAATAAATGGAATATCCGCATTCCTCATTGGTACAGCCTTGCTAAACCTCATTTTCTCTGTGCTGATAGCGGCTGGAGAATAACTTGGATTAGCATGTGATGCTGTGCTTTGATCTCTAAACTTGTCTTCCAAACCATTGGATCTTCTTGAAATAAGTTTATCAGTTTTAAACTCGACAGAAGGGTCAAATATTTCAGGACTATGATTCTTGACGTCAACTCCTTCAGATCCAAGTTCGGAAAAGCAACGACTGACATGGAGAGGAGCTTCCTCCTCAGAATCCACTGCTGATAACAACGGATTGTGACTCCTATTTGCATCATCGGGAGATAAACCAGAATCGTTACACTGAAATTTACTAGCTGGGGAAACATTTGCAGAGTGTGTCTTTGTTGCATCATGAAAGACAGTAGCATCTGGTTCCGCATGATCTTCTTCAGAATCAGATGAATTTCCATATGTTGAAGCCAATAGAACAAGAGCAGAAGTCTCTCCCTGTTTTACAGTATCTTCCGCTAATTGGTTACTCCAGTCTCCTGTCTGAAACTTTGAGTCAACAGACTGAACAGCGACATCATAATTTGGAACACATTTATTCATTCTATCTGTGATGGAAAGGGAAAAAGAAAGGACCATCATGCTTTTATTAAATCTTCAGCAAAGGAAATAGCCGAAAGCTCTTTAATAAAATATTAATTCCGGAAGCCGGGATAAACATGCTGATCTGTAGACAACATATGATCAATCTAGATATCATGCAGCATAAGTAGTTTCACTCAAAACATGAAAGCTATTGCATCCTATTCAGATGCAAGTGTATGAGAAACCAATCGACTCAATGTCCCAAGCCCATTGACACAAGACTAAACATGAAACCGAGACATCCATTCCCATAACCTTATTTGAGTTATCATATCTCTATTACACTTTGGATATAACATGTTGTAGGATGTCGATGACATGCAGCCAGATGCCAAGCTAGTCTACTTACAATCATTAATCGGACTGCTTATATGCATCATAAAGACAAAGCTATCGTCCCACGAGCACAAGGAATACATTATACATTAAGAGAAATGAAAAAATATACATTTACTTTGACTAGCATGTAATCACACGAAGGTCAAATAATAAAAGAAAGTTTTCATACATAACCTACTTGTACAAGGATTTTTCTCGGAAGTGATTGCATCACCATGAGCAGCATCGAACCCATTGCGACTTACTCCAGAACCAATAGTCCAGTCATTAAAAAAAGCTACAGTCAGCTGAGATGAGGTATCTAGCCGCTTGGTCCGTTGGTCGAAGAACAGCAACACAAGCAAAGCACAATATTCCACATGTGACACATGAAAACAGCCTCTGATCTGGCAATGCATCATCTCGAATGGCACCATCTCTTTCCGTAATTGTGCTCAAAGTCTGCGAAGGAAGTCTATACGAATAATCATTTCCACTAAAAGAAGAATCCCGGTTACCTTCATATATAGATTCTAGTTTTCCTTTCACCGAATAGAAACCTTTTATTCCCTTGATTTCTTCATTCCCACAAAGCATGGTCTCATCAGAGCCTACGTCTCTGGATGATTTGACTATACCCTTGTAGTTGCATAAACCAAGTGGCATCCTTGGGTTCATTCTTAATTTGGATGCAACTCGTAAATCTGAACAAAGAGAAATGTCAGAAGAACTTCTGGGAAGTAATACCACTGAAGATCCTTTTCCAAGAATATGAAGTAGTTTATTGTTCTGTATTATATCCTGCACAAATAATTCTTTAACCAAGTTTTCTCCTTCACTTTTTTTCTTATCCTTTAGTCGAGAACTCTTTGGTTTAGCACTGATGCTCATAGGTATCCTGCAAGGAGAAACCTAACGAGAATGAGGAAAAAGTGCATAATATAAGTTATCATTCTTTTGGTATAAATTTTGAACTTGCCAATAGATACAGATTTTTATCCATTTACAATGTAATGACATTAACTTCGTAACAAGGACTAATAAAACTAAAGGGGGTATGTTTCTTAGACTCTTTGATATTCTAATATAAAGTTATTCGGACTGTCTGATATGAGCATGTATTTAACATAGGCATGGTTAGATTTTTCTTAGCTTTTCTATGTATTGGGAGGATGTCACGTCAGCATTTCCATGTGTCATACATGGTCAGACAGGTACTTTAAGAAAGATGAGGAGTCGAAGCAACATAGTTAAATCTAATATACCAATTTTGACCACATGTACAGACAAATGGCAAGACATAGCCTACTCTGCGATTGCTAGGAAAACTAGCATATTCATGACTAAGAGCAACAAAGCAGGAAAAAACATTAAACAACAACAAAAGCTCCAATCACGACCAAGAGCAAGAGATGAGCAACTGGTTGGTTAAATTCCTCATGCATATTAACATGAGTTGCAATAATGTTTACAGTAAAAGCAGCAACCTTTAGGGAGTCCAACTATATTTGATTGAGAAGGCAGAATACATCAAGAGATGAAGAAACCCGAACATCAGATAAATCATACCGCTTTTACAATAGACACAAGTCACATACCTAGAACATAATTCAAGTGCAAGATCATAAAGCAACTGGACATGAGAGACCATTGGAGGGTAATTGATTGAAGCCCTTCGAATAGCAGCATCTCTGGCCGATCTCAACCATTCTGGAGTTGCAATATTAGCTGCCTCTCCGAAGTTAAATCCTAATGGCCAAAACATATGGACGAAGTTAGCTCCCTACTAAAATTGTAACTATCTAAATTCAAATGTTTCTCACCATGACTGAACCCTGAATGATAGGCTCTCGGGAAAGTGACAACAAACTCCCCAGCATTTTGCACTAACCTGATTTCAGAGTACTGTAATGTCAGAAAGTGATAGATAACCATCCCTCACCGAGACGTTATGAGAATAGATTCCAGTTTAAAGTATTTCAAGGGAATTTCTCAATAGAAGAAAAGGATGAGGCATAAATTTAATTAAAAGAACAAAAGTAGCATCCAAATGCTTAAGAAAAATGAAAAGGAAGCCAAAATATGTTCAGGGTAATGATCACAAGTAGTAAGTTAGGATTTGAATTGAACCTAAGATTACTCGATAGTGCAAAAGAATAAGGGATAACTTTACCTGCAGCATGGTATTCCGGCTTGAACAAATACTTCAGGAGACATCACCGTGTTCTTCTCACCAAGAGTAGAAAAGGTAACTAACACATGAAAAATTAAAATAAATATGCTCAATTGCTACACCCCAGTCTTTAACCTAATTGAACTTTAAGTGCTAAAGCTTCAAGGGAACATGATACAAGTAAAAGAGGACAAGACATGACACAAAACACTTACATAAGCCATAAGCATATATATATTATCTGATCCAGCCTCTGTTCTCATAACTAACCCTTACACACAACTCCCAGAAAGGGCATAGAAGACAGTGTGCTCTTTTTAGATTAGATAATGTTAACATACAATTAAAACCACTTAAAAAGCTCCGTTGACACTGTTGAACAAGAATTCAAACTTGAGCACCGTGTTTATTGACTTAATTCTTCCATTGCTCAAACTAGTCAATCTCACCAATGATATCCTATGTGGTCTACTACTTACATATGCAGAGGCCACACAAAGTATTTCTTTTTCACATGTAGCAAGCAAAGAAACAGAGGAGAATTAATTAACAGTTCACTAAACTCGCCAAGAGGATTGAATCTCCTTCATCGAAACACAATGAAACTGGTAACTAAAACCTCATTAAAAACTCAATTGACACAGTCCAACAAGAAGTCAAATTTGAGCATAGCTTATTAAGTTAATGCCTCCTTCACTCAAACTGGTCAATCACACTAATGTTATACTATATGGACTACCACTTATATATGCAGAGTCAACAGAACACAAAGTATTTCACATGTAGCTAGTGAAGAAACAGAGGAGAGACCCTTAATAGTTCACTTAACTCGATAAGAGGATTGAACTCCTCTCCATTGATACACAAAAGCTCTGTTGACCCATTCAACAAGAAGTCAAATTCAAGCACCTGGTCTATTAAGTTAATTCTTCACATTCCTAGACTAGTCAATTGTGCCATCGATATCCTATATGGGCTAATACCAACACATGCAGAGACAACACAATGTATTTCTCATGTAGATAGCCAAGACACAGAGCAAACACGACCAATAGTTGGCTAAAACTCACCGAGAGGATTGAACTCCCCACCATAGCCCTCAACCCTGACCACCTCCTCAAAAGCAACAGCCGCTTCCCTCGGAACACCATACCAAGTCTTCCCAGCTCCCATATGCAAGTAATTCAAGCTATGCAAGTCATGATCCTCGACATGCCAAGCGAACCAACTGAACAACATTGCAATGTACACCATAGGGGAAGTAACCCCCGGAATCTCCTCCTTCATGAACCTTAACAATGACCATTTGGCCCTCGAAACAGCTCTCATATTCCAGGGCGTTTCCCCCACCGTAACCCCTTCCCCTGCCTCTCTCCCTCTCCCGCTGCTCTTCTTCGAGCTCAAAGGCACGAAAGCCGAACCGGGCATGTCGTTAGCATACTCGACCATGGAGGGTTTATCAACCGTTGCTTTCCAGAAAAGGGTTTCGAGTTCTAAAGCCGAAAGGGTGCCCTTTTTGCTGTGTTTCTTCAAGTAACTCCTTTCGAAACTCTTGGCTTTTGCTTCGAATTCCTGGAAAGTGTAGTGCTCCCCACTTTGCCACACGGGTTTCTGAACAGGTCGGTGCTTCCTGGGGCAAAACCCGATCTGCTGCTGCCGGGTAGTGAATGTGGGTGCCGGCTTCGAATCTGGGCTTGCATTAGCCGCGGCACGAGCCAAGAGGGAGCGGTTGAGGTTCCCAATTGCTGTCTTCTTAGGAGCAGGTGGCACCGGGGGTATGATTTTGCAGATTCCATACAGGGAAGCCTCCTTTTCGATCTTGGAAATGTATGCAATCGGATCTTGAAACTCTGCCAGAGTAGGCCTATACTCTGGAGCTAAAGGCATGGATTTCAGCCATGGAAACACTTCTGGACTTTGCTCTGACGAGTGAGCCATGGAAATCATTGAAAGAAGTTCATATCATGAAAGTTCACTAGAAAAACAAGTACAGAACAAAAAGGGGTTTCAGATTCTTTCTAAGCTCCCATTTCCTTTGCTTCTTTTTTTTTTAATATTCTGGGAAATGGGTTTTCTTTCTTTTCTATTTTCCTCTGTTTTCTTTTTATTAATTTTAACAGAGGAAGGGGGAGGGGCAGAGAGAGGCAAAGCAAACTAAACTATGGCAATTGGGATGGGGTGTGAGCTTTTCTGGGTTTGGACTAAAACATTGAAAGTTCTGAAAATGACAGCCATTTTCTTTTTATTTACCTTCCTGCCATTATCTCTTTCTTTAAAAAGGATAAAGTACACAAATGGTCACTAAAGTATACTAAACTGATTTTTTGGTCACTAAAATTGGTCAAATTACTTCACATTATAAAACAATGATAAATTTTATATATTTAAACATCATTTTACAATAATTTGATGACTATTTTGTAATTTTTAAAAATTTAGTAATTAAAAATATGATTCAAGTACAGTTTATATATTTCATCCTTTAGAAAAACAATAATCCTATTGAGTGAAAAATACGAGAAAATAAATAAGTGATCGAAAATATAATTAACATCGAGAAACTAATATTTTAAAATTTGAATTTCGATATAAAAAGACAGTATAAATTGAGTAATAAGATACTTAAAAATGTAATATTCATACACAAGTTATCTCATTAGTTAAAAGAATGATTATTATCAATAGAGATTAAAGTTTTGGCCCAAGCAATTATAAGATATTTAAGTATTTAAGTAGGGATGGACATGGGTTGGATTTCGACCAACTCAACCCGACCCGAAAATTTTATATTCTTTACCTGATTCGATGCTACCCGAAAAATATATACCCTACTCCTAACCCAACCCGAAATAATAAAAATATTATTTTTATTCAATAAAAACAGTGATTTAATTGAAAAAAAATATATAGCAGTAGTATTTGTAATTATTCTTAAATATATAAGGTAAAATTATTATTTTTGGGTCTGATCAAATATTTTTTACCCTAAACCCGAATCCGACCTGAACATCCCTTTTAAAAACCTTGAACCAACCCAACCCCAATTTTTTAAAAAAAACCGATCCGATCGGATCAGATCGAAATCCGTCAAGTTCGGGTCTCATGCTCATCTCTATATTTAAACATCCATTGTCAAAACAGTTTGAGAGATAAATCTAAAAAAATAAGAACCAAAATGAGTATTTTGTAAATATTGGGGGGCTAATTTTAATATTATACCTTCAAAAAAGTTATACATACGACAAGACACTTGCCCATTTTTATCCCAATTTATTTCTTCCACCGAATGGGTAACCGAATCACAAAGCTTTAGACAGTATATATTTAAAACACCATGTAGAATAAGGGCAAATAGATGAAGCAGTACATTAATATAGTTTTCTTTTGGGGAAGTATACAAAAGCAAGCACATTGCATCATACATTGCAAGCATAACATAACATACCATCCCTAATGAACATGCCACTTTGTTTAGAATACGAGCCTAAAAGCTATTTTGATACCAAAGAGCCAACCGGCTGACTGGGACCGTGAGAATCTCCGCCAGACGACCACCACGAAGAAAGAACATAAGGCATTCCACCATCCCCACCGCATCTGCGTTTGAGCGCAGAGGGTACTGCAATGGCAAGTAAATTACAGACATCAAAAGGTATTGGTTTCTCAAGAGGCTCCAGTGGTGAGCTGAGCCCCAAAGGATGGCAGAAGCCAGCCCTTCTCCTGGGCGTACTCCGTGTAGAAACTGAATTTATCTTTAGCGTTCGGAATGTCGAGAGCCAGGTCATCAAGCCCATCCTTGACCCGGGTGAAGCCTTTGCTCATCTGATTAATAGTGATTAACCCCTCGTCGAAACACACCTGTAGCAGATCCAGCATCCTATCGTTTTTCTTCTCCATGGCCATCACCAGTGCTTTCTTAACCACCTCGTGGTTAAAGAATGGCATTCCGAGGTCACGGATACACTGGCAAGCTTCACCTACAACGCCTCCACTTTCGTACTCCTCTAGGAGCTTCATTATCTTGTCCTTTGCATCCTCCACGGCCCACCCGGTTCCGCCTCCCAGCACCTGAGGCCTTTCACCAGCATGGCGTGCAGTTATAAGCGATCGAGCCATGCGGATAGTCTCACTTCCACTGCAGTTTGGTGGCAACTTGCCGGCAATCTCATCGAGATTCAATGGGGCCAACACATCATCAATAACGGCTCTAGCCAAGAATAGAGCAAGCTCAGTCGAAGCATCCAAAATATCCAAGGCAGTGTCTTCCGCAGACTCCAGAAGCATAACAAAGCCATTCACTATATCTTCAGTTGAAAGATCTCAATGTGAAGAGCGGAGAGCAAAACAGACGCCATTTCTTTCTCCCTGTTCTTCCTGTCCAGGGCAAGAGTGATGAGCTTCTTCAAGAAAATAGGATTAAATTCAGGCAACCCTACATCTTCAAGACTCCTGATGAGTTCCGGAATATCATCCGAGAGAAAATACTCATGAATTATAGCTACAACCTCCTCCTTGTACTGGATCAGTTTTTGTCTTCATTTTGAGCCTCTCCGTCTTCAAATGAAGACTTGGTGAATGATGCATCAAGCCATCCTTCAGAAATAGCCTTGGGGACAATGGATTGAAACAAAGTTTTCACAGATGGAATGTCAAGAGAAAGATCATCAAGACTCTCTGCTAACCGAGCAAACCCTTTCAGCATTTGACTCGAACTTATCAGCCCTTCTTCAGCCGCTTCCTTCAACAGTTTCAGCATAAGTGGTTTGGCGGCTTGAATCTCCATAGCAAGAACCAAAGCCCTCTTAACAACCTCATGATGAAAGAATGAAACACTTAATTCCTTATACACCTACAGGCCTCAAATGTGTCACCGCTCTCAACATATTCCCTTAAAAGATCAGCAATCTTTTTCTTCATTTCCTCAACCGTGACATGAATGCTACCACCCCATCTCCTCTCCAAAAGTTCAGCATGGTGGGGTACTGAGAGATAACTCTTCTCAGCAGTTTGCAGAACCTGATATCCCTTGGAAGATTCAGGAAGTGTCTTCTTTGCCCTTGAGAGGAAAGCTGGAGGCAGTATCTCATCAACCACAGCACGAGCTACAAACAGAGCAAGGGTATTGACCGCATCCATTATGTCCACAGCAAGGTCATCGGCAGCCTCGAGAAGCATAACAAAACCATCCTTAATCGGGGTTGGGCTGATGACATCTGCATATAGGGCAGAAAGCAAAACCGAGGCCATTTCCTTCTCTTTATCATGCCTGTCCATGGCCATTGAGACAAGTCTCTTGATAAAATAAGGATGAAATTCACTTGAACCAAGATCTTTGAGGTCGGATGCAGCCAATTCCACATCAGTAGTCCCAAAATATTCTTCTATTATTGAGACAACTGCTTTTTGTACTCATCTAGGGGGTCGGAAATAGTTGACCCAACAAGTTGATATGGTTCCTGGCATAGGCAAGGGTAAAGACATTAAGCATCACCAAAATTATTAACATATGAGCATCGCGGCAGGTACAAGTGGTATTAACTTTATAAACAGCAGCGATTTATTTACTTGATAATGAAATGTAATGTTCAAGTATGCAAAAGACAGGAGACTAAAAGGTACAAATACCTCTCCACTGTCATAGTTAGGATCATTTCGATCGACATGTGATTCACCGTCAGTATCAAGCAGTCCCCCATGTGCCCTTACCACCAGCACCATCTGTTTTAACATTAGGAGGAAAACAACTAATCAGTAAGAAAAAATAGATAACAACTCCTTGGTGAATCTCCCACATCTCAAGCTAAGTTCTTTGGCAAAATAAAGATAGAAAGCAAAATAGAACCGTAAGCCAATATTAAGGCCAGCTTATCATTAGGCTTAAATGAATTACATGCAGAGTAGAAATCCAGATCGTGGGATAATATATTGCAAGAGAAACTCTTTTAAGTGTTAACATATCTACAGGCATAAAATCAACAAATAAAATTTGAAACTTCCTCAACTTATTTACATCTTACTAAGGCCACAAGTGTTAAGAAACACTCTTAATTACTTGGTGAGAAAAATAAGCAGTGCCTTATTGAATACCAACCCCAACAAAAACCACAATATCACAAAATCCAGCAGTAACTTGAAACAAATCTTTCGAATATATTAATTGTTTAAGGTGGAACTGCTGATAAGTCGTCAACCTTTACACAAGTTTTGGTAATACACCGTTTCTTCCCTCCAAACCCTACCCTACTTCCTTAAGAAAATCAGCTTGCACTGATTACTGGTTTGAATTCAATTATCTCACCAATACAATATGAAGAATGTGATCCAAGATATACATGCAAATACTTATAAAATGAAAAGAAAACTAAATAACATCCACAAGGATAGCAAACTACAAAATAAATACACAAAGAGGTTACCAATGAATAAATGAAAGTTGTAAAACAAATAACCAAAGCAAAAGGCTCACCCTTCTTTACACGGACAAACTTCCCCGAGTGAGAGCGACGAACATGCTTCATTCCAACACCACACGTTGCCACCTTACCACCAGCAGGAACCTTTAATTGGTGATCGAAGAGCGAGGAAGTAGGGGATTCGGAGATGATGACAATCTAGGAGATGGTAAACTAGCCTCCGCATTTTGACTCGCTATTTTCAGCACTTCCCTTGTTCATCGGTAAGAAATCCCTCACCTGAAGCCATTTACTCTTCACCAATTCTAAATACCTGCAAGTAAACATACTGTCTTAGATTAAACTATTTCCGGATGAACCATGTTTAATTTAAGTAAACGAATAATTAAAGAAATCTTGATTAGCGGTGGGGAAAACAGTAAAATGCAATAAGATCTCATCGACTACGAAAGATAAGCAGGTCTTCTTATGAAAAAAAAAACCGCGACGGTTACACTCAAACACTCTACTTTCGTTCATTTTCCCAGCAACCAAACATGGCGGTGGCAACGAAATCTAACAAAAGAAAAGGGATAAGAATGAGCAAAATACCAGATTCCTTGTGTGAAACTTGGATAAAAGAGAAGAAAATGAAGTAAGAACCCTAATCCGATCCTTCTGTTCGTGGCCCCGGATCTGAAGCCAAAACAGGAGTAAATCGGATCTCCGATTCCGGTCAAAGTAATAAACGGCGAGGTCAAAAAGAAGGAAAGATCTAAAAATGGAGCACTAGATCGAAGGAAATGGGTCGTCGGATCCAAATTCCGGGTCGGAAATCCGTTACAAAAAGGAAATGGATGAGGGCAAATATAAGAAGACTCGAGAAAAAAGGGAGATACTATACTATATATATAGGGAGACTACGGTTATTATTACACGTCACCAATGGTTAAATTGTTTTAAAATAAAGGGTAAATTACGTATTTAGTATCTAAACTATCAATTTTAATCCATTTTAGTACCTAAACTTTCCATTTTTTCAAAATCATACCTAATGTTTAAATTTTGTTTCATTTAGTATCATGCCGTTAAAAACTTTAGATATTGTTTTATTTTAGTATTCTCGTTCAAAATTTAACGTTAAATTTTAAAAAATTGAAAGTTTAGGTATTAAAATAAACTAAAACTGATAATTTAGGTACTAAACGTGTTAAGTTTTTAACGGAGGTTATTAAAATAAAATGAAAACAAAACATTAGGTATGATTTTGAAAAAATTAAAAGTTTAAATATTAAAACAGACTAAAATTTACCCTAAAATAAAATTAGATCTAAGTTAAACAAATTATTTAATCATTTTAAATTTTGTGCAACATTGATAATTATAAAAATTAATTTTAAAATAAAGTATAATAAATTATCAAAAATTTAAATTAATTAACCTATAGTCTATAAAATCATAACTAAAAAATTTTTAAAATTATAGTTAAAATGTCATTTTGAAAATCATAAAAAACTATGAAAATTTTAAATGAAGAAAACAGGTCGTTTATTTCATTAATAATATGTTTTGAAAAATAAATTTTATAGAATAAAAATTAATTTTTTAGTAAAAAAATCAGACATTGATTTTTTTAATATTTAGATGATATTGTGTAAATTATTTTCCTCAAACTTTTGAACATTTTAATTTCATCCCTAAACTATACTATTTCATTCTAAATTAGTCCTTAAACATTTTTAACATTTCAATTCATCCCAAATTATGTATATACTAATCACATTCTACGCTAATAAAATCATTAGACCAAACTATTATTATATGTTTAAAAATATGTTTAGGTTAAACCACGGTTATAACTAATTACATATTTGGATGGAATTAGGGATAAAATTGAAAGATTTAAAAGTTGGAGGACCAATTTAGAATGGGAGTCATAGTTTGAGGATGAAATTGGAATTTTTAAAATTTAGTATTAATTTAGAATGAGAATTATAGTTTGAGGATGAAATTGAAATATTCAAAAGTTTACAGACTAATAGAATAAGAATCATAATTTAGAAACATATAATGTACTTAATTCTTAAGAATTAACTTGTAAGGTCCATTTGTTTCACGGTAAACAGATTCCGAAAAATGAATTCTGTAAAATGAATTATTTTTTCTGAAAAATATTTTATGTTTTGATTATGTTGTGTAATTCATTTTCAATTGGTTGGTATTTTTTTAAAATTCTTTACTATAAACATCAAATACAATAAATAATATTATTTATTAACAAAATAATATTATTATTTTTCAAATATTAGACTAATTTATCTAATATTATTTATGTCAATATTATTATTAAAATATTACTACATTTTAAATAAAAATACTAATATTATTATATTTTATTAAAATAAAAATATTATAATTATATTAAATATTTATTAAAATAAAAATAATATATTATTAAGTATATTAATTACTTATTAAAATAATAATATTATTAAAATATTAAAATAAAAATATTATATTATATTTTAAAAAGTATATTTTAAATATTTAACAATTCAATAATATTATTTTTATGAAATTAAAAAAAATATTAGTTGTATTAATAATTTATTGTATATTACTAAAATAAATATATATTATATTATAAAAATTGTCAATAAATATAATTTAATAATTAATTTTTATTAAAATGATACTAAAATAATATATTAATATTAAATATATAAATAATAATATTTTGAGTGTTTGTGTTTTAAAGTAAAAAGTTCGTAAAATGACCAACATAAAATCGGACCGTAAGCCATTTTCTAGAAAATAAAAAGGAAATTCAGTTGACCATAAAATAAGTTACATTGACTCTCTGTTTTCCGCCAACTAAACATCGAAGAATGAGAAAAATATTTTCTTGAAAACCAATTACGGAAACAACAGATCGGGAATTGTATAAATAGGTGTTGATATACTAGCACAAACCAACTTATCTCACTGGTTAAAGGAATCGTTGTTATTCTTAGAAGTCACGAGCTCGAGCTGTAGAGGGATGATTGAGCGTTCATTGTCAAATAATTGAAAGTATTTAAAGTATATGCTATTTTGTAATCACCCTAACTTAATAAAATAATAATAAGTCGATATACTAAGAAAACTAAAAAAATTTATGAATGGTAAAAGAAACAAAAAGAATGCCAAGTTAGCTCATAGTAGACGCATAAATAAAATGGTAAATTATGTATTTAGTACTTAAATCATTAGTTTTAGTACATTTTAGTACCTAATTTTTTAATTTTTTAAAACTATACCTTAAGTTTAGTTTTTTTTTATTTTAGTACCTCGTAGTTAAAAACTTTAGTTTTTATTTCATTTTAGTACCCCATTCAAAATTTAACGTTAAGTTTTGGAAAAAAAATGAAAGTTTATGTACTAAAATGGACCAAAACTGATAGTTCAGATACCAAACGAAATAAGTTTTTAACAGTGGGTACTAAAATGAAATGAAAACTAAATGTTAGGTATGATTTTAAAAAATATTTAGACACTAAAATGGATCAAACCTGATAGTTTAGGTACTGCATACGTAATTTACCCTAAATAAAATTATTTTACAACTGCTGTTTTCTATGGTTATGGACTTGAATTTAACATAAAAGTAATTAAAAAAATAAAATCTGTAACAGAGTAAGATTATTGACTAATGTTTGAGACTCTCACAACTATGGCTATGCCACCATTACTCATCGCTTCTCCATTACCACCGCCGTGGCACAAGAGCGGTACTCTGCCTACTCAGCTTGTCGTCCAGGTTAGCCGATCACCGTGGAAGGTTGTTTCGCGTGATAAAACGGTGTAGATCAACTAAATTTACACACCATATCAGTATTCTGTTACCTCCAACAGTGATTCTTAAAGACAAATAAACGATCGATTTATTATAAAGGTTAAAGGGTTATTTTTGTCTCTGTAGTAGTTTAATTTATCATTTTCGCTCATATGATTTTTTTGTATCAGTTTAGCCTTTGAAATTGTTTAGAGGTATCATCTTATCTCTCGAAGTCCATTTTAACTAATAGAATCATTAGTCAACTGCGACTACGATTGTTCTAAGTCAACTGTCAATCCAACATATTTTATCGAGTTAGAAACATTAAACAAACTCAAAGTAGGCAAGTATTATATTCAAAATCGTTTATTTAACTTAATAAATCAATTCTATAAAAATAATTCGCGAAAAGTTCATCAAATAATGTGTTTATTTACACCTCTATGCTTTAAGTAGAAGATATATATAGAGAGAGAGTTTGTTTACAGGTGAAGTCTCACGTGCGACAGCCTATATACGGCTAAGAAAATACGCTACCGGAAATGTTATTATTTTTTTAACATTTTCGGTAAAAAAATTACCTAAAACATTATTATTTCTACCGAAAATGTTATGATTGAACTCTTTAACAACTTTGGTAATATATCTGGTAGAAAAAAAATAATGTTTTAGGTAGCGTTTTACCATATATATTACAAAACCCGGTAAAGCACCCAATAATAACATTTCTGGTATAAATAATAATGTTTTAGGTAATTTTTTACTAAAAATGTTAAAAAATAATAATATTTTCAATAGTGTATTTCTTTAATCGTATTTAAATCTGTCGTACGGTATAACTTCCCTGGTTTGCAAGGAAATTTTAAGGTTGATGCTTTCTTTTTGCCAGAAAAAGTGTTTTGTAATATGGTTTGCACCTGCTGCAGAGTGTTGCCTAAATTCATCCATGCATCATAGGATTAATAATAAAATAAGTGTTCAAATTATAACCTATTTTCACGAATAGAAGATTTAATTTTTTTTAATGATTTTAGTGACTATTATTACAAACGTTATCACTTTAGGTATTTAGACCATCAACGGCGTTAATTTCCTCCATTAAATAACAAGTATCACAATCTGATTATTTTGAAGTTTGTTTTTTTTTTAAATATTCTTATATTTATAAAAAAAATCATAATTTCTCTTAAATTATAAAACAACCCCAAAATCCCAAAAATCCTAACCCTAATCCCCCATCGTCGCCCTTTCCAGCCACGACCACAATCATCGACATAGTCTCTGTCATTCTCTTATTCATACGTTGTAGTTGTTGCCAATTGACGTCGAAAACGTGTGGGACCGTGATTTTCATCTTAGGGATCGCAGGGTATAAAACATTGACTCGCCGTCGATTGGTCACAGTTTCATAAGGATTTTGGTCTTCGAGGGGAAGTGAGGTCGGGTGAAGCTTCGTCGATGGTGAAAGGCGGTGGCTAACGTGGGTTTAAGGGTTGAAATGAAGGTTTTCAAAGTTTTGGTGTTATTTCAAAATTTCTATATTTTTAAATATAAATTTAATTTTTTTAACTTTATATAAAATTTTCAAATTATCAGAACATGACATATGTCGTTTAACGGAGAAAATTAAAGTCGTCGACGGTCCAAACATTTAAAATGGTAACATGATAACTTTGGACACCAAAATCATTCCAAAAAATAGTTTAGATATGTATTCGTGAAAAACGCTTGGGCACTTATTTTATAATTGAGTCTAGACCATAGTTCATAGTACTTAGCCCATTTTTGGTAGAACTATCATTTTACCTTTCATACTTTGAAAGTTTTACAATTTAGTATAAATCTCTAATTTAATTTTTCTTCACTATATACGAATTTATCATATTTCAAAGTCTAATAGTATCATTAAAATAGTATTAGACTCAATATTGTATATTAATAATATTATAATCACCTAGTTTCAACGTAGCGTTTGTTTATAAAAAAAATAAATTACAAATTTAATAATTAAACTTTATTATTCCTCCTATTTCACTCATTGTACTTTAAACCTTTTCAATTTCCTCAATAAATTTATTACATTGGATTTTTTTGATCACTAACGACATTATAAATGAACTTTTATATAGATGCAAAATGACATCATTTTGACGAAAAT
This sequence comes from Hibiscus syriacus, assembly GCF_006381635.1. Classification (NCBI taxonomy): domain Eukaryota; kingdom Viridiplantae; phylum Streptophyta; class Magnoliopsida; order Malvales; family Malvaceae; genus Hibiscus; species Hibiscus syriacus. Next base: position 1,612,778 of record NW_024063432.1, read on the forward strand.
TTTATTTTTTAAAACGACGTCGTTTTAACGTCGTTAATTATTTTGATGGTTAAGTGACTGAAAAAATTCAATGTATTAATTTCAATGAGAAAATTAAAAACTTTTAACGTTCGGTGAACAAAATAGAAGAGAGAGTAAAGTTCAAATAAATTTACCCTAAAAATTTTAATCTATTAACAATTATATACATATCTCGTAAACACAATTATTCGAATCCATATCCTTTAAAAATAAGAACATTCTATTTTAGTAATGATTCCACTCGATATGTTTTATATTTAAAACTCAAAATATAGATTTCCGATCTTTTTTTACAGCATCGTTCTTACTCTAGAAACTTACACGCACTCTACACAATACATCATGAGAGGATTACTCTACCAAGCTCCCGGAAACAAGGAGGTGACGGTAGAGGCTCAGAGCAACTCAGTTCCATATACAAACTACCAACCATATTATTATTATGAATCAAAGAAACTTTTTTTTTCTATTGTAAAAGCTCTTAACGTAATCTAAAGGTTCTCAAAACCTGATGATGATGATGATGATGATGATGATGGGTGCCCATTGTTTCCCTCTCCTCGTCCTCTCTCTTCCTCTTGGGTATAGCTAAAGAAGACACTGCTTTTGCTGCTAAAACCTTCTTCACGAGCACCTTCCACTTTGCATCATCGTCCATTTTCTGCCGATGTGCTTTCACTTTGAATTGCCTGTCAACAACACAACATTGTTTTCATGTTTTGTCGGGCAAATGAAAATAAAAGATGGGGGCCTCTTAGGACCCACCACTAGGCTGATGTTTTTTATAAAGGCGAAAGGGGTTTGCACTTTGCAGTAGATTTTATTTATTATTTTTGTTTTTATTTTATTTTTACGTAAAATTAATCTTAAAATTATTTAATTGTATCATTTTATATCATAATATTAATTTAAATCTCTAAATTCTAAACCTTAAATTGTATCCCATAACCCTTCAACTTCTAAACTATAAATCTTAAACATTAATAAATATTTTTAACATCGAAGCAATTAAATAATTTTAATAATTAAATTAATACGAAAATACGATATAAACGAAAATGATAAATTAAATTTATTAATAATAAGAGTGATCCTAGATGGGGACTTTTAGGACCCACCAGTAGGCTGATATTTTTTTGTTATTAGAGCATGAGATGGATGAAGGTGGCACTTGGCAGCAACCCTTTTGTTGTTATTTATTATGGGGACAAGTAAAAATCTCCATGACTCTTTATCTTGTGTTAGATTGATTACCAAAAATATCTAAAGAAGAAGATAAAAAAAGAACAATTTCATGGCGGATGGAAGTTGCCAAGACAAGCACGAAACTCGAATGAGAGAACTTCAAACCCTAACCCGAAAAGTAGAATCCTAAAAGTTGCCCAGTTCTTATCCTATCTAAATTAATTGAACCTGCTAACTACCAAATAGCAATAAAAAAATACATGTATTTAGGACATTCATAGGTAGTTCAATTACTCCATCCAAAGACAAATGACATTATCAACAAAATAGTGGGTAAATTATAAATTTTACCACTTTACTTTCTTTTTACTCTTATTTTAGTCATTAAAATTAAAAAAAAGCGTTCACTTAGATTTTTATTTATTCTTATTTTAGTCACTCCATCACTAAATACTTAATGATGGGGCATATCCTTCTAAATTTCAATGGTGGGGAGGTGTGAGAGTAAGTGAATTGTATATCTTGAATTCAAACTGGTTAAATGGTGAAAATTATAGATTAGAGTGGTATTGGATTTCACGAGTTCTATGTTTTGGGTTGAATTTCACAAATTTTAAAGTGAGATAAAATAGAAAAGGAGAAGTGATCTGGATGATAGGTGAATGTCATGTCTTCAATTTTTTAATAACCAAACTAAGAAAAAAGAGAATTGATTGATGAAATTTATAATTTAGTCTAAAATAAAAATAGTTGGTTTTTAATGTTTACCTGCAAAGTGGAACCCTGCAAGAATCTGGGTGATCACAAATGGAGGAATGGAGTCGAAGAAGCTGCCACATTCGCTTGCAGCGAGAGCACCCTCCACCGTTGACCCTTCTCTTGCACAAAGCGAAATGCTTTATCAACAGCTGAACCCCGTGGCACGTCGCGTACTTGTTGCAGGGACCCGGTTTCTTAGCTGGTTTCACGTCGTACGGTCCCACGGTGGTGCACCCTTCCGTGCATATGTGCTGCAAACACTCCATTGCCTCGCTTAGCTGTAAATACAAGCTCTGTGCTTCCCTGTGCCGCCTTATTCTCTTCTTTCTCTGCAACATTATATCGAACACTCAGAACCCAATTTTACAAATAACAAAATCATTAACGTTAGCTGATTTTTTATTTTTATTTACCGTTTCAGCTTCATCGATGAACTGAAGAATCTGGAGCTCGAGCCAGGGATCATGATCCTGCATGAAACTCCAACCTTCGGTTTGCTCGACAGATTTGAAATGGGCGGCGATGTATTTCATGCACTTGAGGTAAAGATCGGGAGCGTCGCAGAGCCTGGCGAGTTGGAGGACGTCCACCGCATTCTCCGCCGTCAGCCGTTGACTGACTCCCCTGCTGCACCGCTGCTTAAGCGGCGGGACTGAGTAAACATGCGACAACGCTAGCAGATGAATCCCATACTTCGCCAGTTGCTCTTCATCGCACCTATTGCAAAACCATTTACCTCAATTCAACTCCGGCACTAAAACCAAAACCCAAAAAAAAATCTGAAACGTAAACGAAACCGCATCCTCAAAATTTGGAGAAACATTACCAACACGATTAGCCACGTGGCACTTTCTTAAAACTCATATGTATAATAATAATATTATGATGATAAACGCCGTATAATTTTACTAATCAGAGTCAGTGGTGGATTATCGATCGTCATATCACGTGGAAAACAAGGAAGAAATGAACGGCGGAGATCATTCAGAAAAACAAAGACCGTGGAAAATCGAAAGGCTTATTATACAAATTTCTGCCCAAATCGGTACCTAAACTTTTATTTGTCTCAATATAGTACCTAAACAAAGATTCTAAACTTTAATTAGGTATCAATTTAGGAAAAATTTTGTCAAATTCATACACCAATTTGTATAATAAGTCAAATCAAAATGCTTCAAGTTAAAGCCTCCAACCTGGAAGAGTAGAGGTATTCAACAAAAGCAGAAACGGCGTCGCATGGAACACCGAGAATCGGGATGACTCGTTCGGATCTCCGGTGCTTACGTGGCCTCTCGATTATATTTTCCAGCACCGGCGACGCCATTGCCTTTTTTTATAAAAGAAGAAGAAGAAGAGAAATCAGATCCGAGCAAAACGAAGAAGAAGAAAAATTTTGAAATCTAAAACGCTGAGCTGAGAGAGGATTACCAATATGCCGGTGTGAGCGGGGATGCGGAGGCCACCGGAGGTAAGGATGTGGACATCGGGCTCCGGTAAGTGAGATGCGGAGGAAACGGCGGAGATGACGGCGGAGGAAGCTGAGCTGTAATTGTTGTGTTCCATTTAAAGAGGAATTGAAGAAAGTTGCGCTGGCTATGTCTTAACAGAGGTTGTTGCCAATGACGGGTGGGACTCGAAATTTATAGAAAATGAGCTAGAAAAGCAAAGAGATGAACAATCCGACGTGTCATCATGCGTGAAGAAAATATTATTATGCGGAATGTTCCCACGCGCTTCATGATTTTACTTTTTTTTAATGTAATTTTAAAGATTAATTTACATATTATTTATAATAATATTATATTAAATAAAAATACTTTAATTAACTTTTTCAGCTTTAATTACTGACTAATAAAAAATATAAGCCCTAAAGCTTAATTTGAATTCAATGTATAGATTTAACAGGTATTAATCATTTGACAATAAATATTTTTTTTGCAAGTGTCATGTTCGAACATATGACCTCTAAGAATAACAGTCATCTTTTTAATAAGATAGGTGGCTTGATTCGTGTATGATTTATTTGGAGATTTATAATTTCTTTCATTGATTGATTAAAATCATGTTTGTTGTGATTTTTCAAACGCACTTTTAGTTAAAATGTTTTAACTGAAAAATCAATGTCAAACGGGTAAAAAATTAGAAAAAAAATGATGTAGAAACAATGTTTTCAAACCAACCGTAAAAGCTAGGATTTGTAGCTTTTTTATTTTCAACTTTGTGCTTGGGAGAAAATTATAATTTTACTCTTATTAATGCATATGCTCCGCTCAATTATGTATTTACATTTTATTTTAACAATTTAATATTAACATCTTTAAAATAATTTAAGTGATATATTTTATATATCATAGTATTAATAAGTGTAAATATAATTTAAATTTTATATTTTTAGTTTACAATATAATGTCTATAATAAACATTTTATATTTTTAAACTCATTTTTTAACAACAATCACAAACAATTAATTTTTAAATTGTACTTTTAAATATCACTTTTAAAAGTTCTTTTGTACAATACTTTTAAAAGTTATTTTCTACGGAACTTTTAAAAGACACTTTCTAAAATTCCTGCTAAACTAACCCCGAAACAAATGTCCATTCATGCAGAGCAAGTAAATTTGGTCGGGTGGCCATTTTTTTTATCTTTGTTCTATTATATTCCTTTAAATTATGAGTTTTAGAAATACTAAGAGCACTCTTATTCTTTCCCTAGAGTCTTATGTCTCCCTCCACCCTATATAGTGTTAGGATTATATTTAAAATTTATCAAATATATATATATATATATATATATTTATGCAGTGTTATTACTTGTTAGTGTCATAATCTATCTAATTCATGTTTACATTAGTGTTAAATATGTAATTTATACATATTTTTAGAGTTTTATTCTTATAAATTTTAGGGTAAATTATGCATTTAATACATAAATTATCAGTTTTAGCCCGTTTTCATATATGAACTTTCAGTTTTTTTAAAATCATACATAATGTTTAGTTTTAATTTCATTTTAGTATTATGTCGTTTAAAACTCAACTTGTTTAGTACCTAAACTATCATTTTTTGTTCGTTTTAATACCTAAACTTAAAAAAATAAACATTTAACGTTAAATTTTGAACGGGAGTGTTAAAATGAAACAAAAACTAAAAAACGTTTTGATAACGTGTACTAAAATGAAACAAAAACTAAACTTCAAGTATGATTTTAAAAAATATGAAAGTTTATATACTAAAACAGACCAAATTAATAATTTAGGTACTAAACACATAATTCACCCTAATTTTTATTAAAATATTTTTAACAATAAAATATACATACACAATCATTTTTGTGTATCTATCATATCTTTCTTCTTCTAATTGGTGTTACTCTTTTGAAAATAATTTTATTATAAAAGAAGTATTGTTTGAGTTTTATCCTTTTTTTAATGTATATATATAAAAATTTTGTGTTCATTTTAAAAACAATGTTCATTTTATGAATAGATATGTTAAAAAATTGATGATAATTTAAGCCAGACGTTAACATTTTAACATGTATGATAAAATATGATCCTACAATCTCAAACGATTATCAAATCTCAGTCGACAAGTTAATGTCAAACTCAAATTGTCATTAATTTTTTTTAAAAATGATGAATTTGGAACACAATGAATTTTCCGATAACCATTTTGTAACTTTTAATAGTCGAGGGACTCAACAAAGCAACATCTTATAATTGAGAGATCATTTTATAACTTTTAATAGTTTAGGGACCCAATAAAGTAGTATTCTATAGTTGAGGGAACATTTGTGTACTTTACCCTAAAAATAAATATCTAACTTTTACCGTACGACTTTTCTAAGCCAACTTGGCAAAGGATAAAACGACACCGAAGGGACAGGTAATTCTAAAAGAGCCGGTTTTGTAATAAGATGGCTTTTGGTGAGCCGAGGAGTCCAAGTCAATTTGACGTGGCACTCGTTGTAATCCAATCACTTGATCTTCCACGTGTCAATAACGCACCGGTTAAGCATATATACTACAAATGACGTGTTAGAATAAGGTCCAATGGTTTTAATAACCAATAAAAAATAAACACGTGTTGATCCAAGGTTGATTGGAAACCGACACCGTTTTTGTAAAAAAATTGAGCAAGCTACGGTGGTCCGCCGCGCTTGCAGATAATAATGCCTCTAATGGGTATTGTTGAACTTATATTATTACCAAATTTGATTAATGAATTAAGATTTGTTTATTTATCGTCGAAGGATATACTGGTAATATTACTTTAAATTAATATTTGAATAATAAAATTTATTGAATATTTATTTATGATTTATTAGATTTTAGTTTACTAGTGATATAACCGGAAGACTTAAAATATTATGTATAAAAATTAAGAGAAAATGATCTTTTGGGAAAATTATGGTAATTGTCAATGACTTTGGGCTAGTTTTTGGGTCAAAATGGAAAATATTAAAGTTACATAGATTAAATTAAGGGGGAAAAAATATGAACACAAGTTATGCCCTAGGGTTAGGATCTACTTACACAGTGTAAAACTCTTTAGTTTTACACAAATTTAGAACCGTTGGATGTGTAAAAACAAATTACTGAGATCGACTCATTGTTTTTTTTTTCTAGTAAATATCTGCACGTTTCCTATTTTTTTATCTCAACTATTTGTTTTCACTCATCAACTGTCCTAAATTTGTGTAAAACTAAAAGAGTTTTACATTGTGTAATATATATATGCTCACCAAATAAGTTACATAGATTAATATTGCACGAACCAAATTACTTTCACGGTTAAAGAAATGGTTGTTATTCTCAGAATTTTCGGCTCGAGCACCAGCAACTATAGCATGAGTGACTGAACGTTCATATCAAGTAGTTAAGAGTATTTAAAATATAATACTTTGTAATCATATTAGCTTAACAAAAGAAACCAATAATTAAATAATATGAGATTTTGTGGTGCAAAGATACAAAACACCCTTATAATTTACTTAATATACAAAGATGAAACTATCATATTTTAATTGTGTTAGCTTTAAATAAATTTTCAATAATTTTTTAAAAGGATTTATACTAATTTTTTTTAAAATGAACATTTTTTATTTAATTAATATGATTTTTTTAATTTAATTCGACTTAATTAAATAATCACCTCTATAGTTATAATACTTTACCATAAACATGCACCTTTTAATTTATAAACATTTCCATTTGGAAATACGGATGGGCATAGGTCGAGTTGAGTCGGATTTTTGATTAACTCGATTTGACTTAAAAATTTCATCATTCATCCGACTTGACCCTGATCTGAAAAATACACTTTCCATCTGACTCGAACCTGATAATAAATTTTTAATTTAGAGATGGAAAACTATTAGAAGTTATGATTATTGAGAAAACATCTAAAGATCGATTTGTTGGAAGTACTCTATATATCGAATTGATTGAAATGACCAAAATACTCTTAAGACCTAAAGAAAAGGATGTCGCTTGATAAATTTTGGAAACATCGAAAAACCTAAGTGTGGCCTAAAGGTTATGGAGTACAACCTAAGTATACTGACCACCCTTATTACTATTACAATATCATAAAGGAATATAATCAAAATACATGTTCGTCCCTTCGACATCCATTTAATGATGATTTTGATGGTGATTAGTTCAACTATTGTAGTAAGTATTAAGAAGTGAATATTCTGAAGGATATCGACCCGAATGATTGGTGAGTATCGTGATGTTGAGATATGTTTAATTTGCTTTGACTCGAAATCTTGATAATTCAATATAAAGCCTAAATTATGTAAATCGTAGTTTTACCTTTACTGCGTTAAACCACTAAGAATTCTTCAAGAAACGTAATGCTAAAAATGTCCTTAATGGACTAAGTAATGAAATCACTCTTGTTACATTCAAATCTTAAATAATTTTGGTGAAGGTGCATGAAATACCTTTCTACTACCCCCAAAATCCTAAATGCTCTCGAAGCATCAATTTCTAAATGCCTGATTATATCCATAATTGAACCCTTTTAGTAGGAACCTCATTTTTAAAATTTGATCAACCCGTAGAAGTTTGTGTTTCTATTCCTGATAATCATCGCGTGCCTCCAAAAAGATATTTGAATCCTCTAGTGTGTTCCTTATGCACATAACTATTTTATATGATTTTTAAAAATATTACTCTGATATTTGAAATAAAACATGGTTTTTGATATATAGTTTCTAATACTAGATACATATGGCTCTCGATTCTGATATTACTATTTACTGTTTAACATGTTTTATATTGGGGCACTACATAGGATTTGTTATGAAGTTCTGCAGGTTCAACTCCGATCAAGCTGATAAATCCTTATGGACCTAAGGCGACCCTTGGGTGGGCTCTAGGGCCTAATGGGCCTAGTGCTAAGACTTTATGAACCCTAAGATAATCCCTTAGGGTGACTCATTTACTTTATGCTTATGGCAAGTCCTTATGGACCAGGGGGCACTCCCTTTAAGTGACTCTTATGCTTCGGCTAGGGTAAATCCTTGTGGACCCAATGTGTTCCTTTAGGTTGGTTCCTACGTCCAATGGGCCTAGGGTAAGTCCCTATGGATGCAATTATTGTGAACTGCATATCACTGTTCGAGTGGAGGGTATTACAGTGATTTTAAAAATATGTTTTTTAAAATAAACTACTATTACTTTTTTTAAACTATGTTTATATTTATTTCTGGTTCTGCGGGAACACACTAGACACCCATTTTTGATCTTCTGAATCTATCTCTCTAAACGCTTCCTTTGGACTGTAGGTTTCTCATATATTACATGAAGAATTAATTAAATAAATCTCAGCTCATCACGAAAACCTGAAGATGTGGGAATCAATAAGAAAATTGTATGTTTTACCATTTTTCTGCTTGTCTTTTAACATCATCTGGTAGTTTTGCATTACTGTGTTTTCCCAAAACCCACTCTGTTACTCACCATTTAAGGTTAAAGAATCGATTCTGTGCGGTATCAAATTAGCATGAGAGTTCATTCGGCGTTGCTGTAGAGTACGGTACCCGTACAATTAAGGGGCATGCATGTCACATTTTGTTATACTAAGTCTGAACTTGTATGATACAATGTATGAATTAATTTTGTTTTGATATATGAATGATTTTCTGAACTTGTATTCATTTATAAATTATTTTACGCTTTTTTAAATGGTTTAAGAAAAATTTTAATTTTTTTTTGATATTTTCTGAATTTTCTGAATTTTAAACCCTAATGTGACACATCAGATCAAATCGGATATCAGTATGGTGGGTGTTACATCACCCTACTATTCTTTATGTTTCAAACTCGTTCTTTTTTGTTAAAAAATGAGGCATTCTAAGGTTAACATTAACATACTGATTGTGATATGATAAAATTTGATCCCATAATTTCAAACGACTATCATATTCCAGTCATCATGTTAACGTCAAACTTAGACAATATCGAATTTTTAAACGAAAAAGGTCGAGTTTGAAACATAATGAATAATTGAATAATTATTTTGTAACTTTTAATAGTCGAATGACTTAACAAAGCAACACTATATAGTCAGATAATCAGTTTATAACTTTTAATAGTCGAGAGACTTAATAAAATAAAATCCAATAGATGATGGACCATTTATATACTTTACCCTAAAAATAAATATATTTAATTTTACTCGATTTAAATTTTCTAAATTCGACTTTAGAACTTTGAAATAAAATTAGAATGTAAAATTAAATCCATCAACCTCACTAATGAAAACGTCAATTTTTCATACATTAAAATCTTTAAATGATTTTACAAATTATTAAAACTCGACAAATTTTAGTTTTTGCATGAAATTACACAATACAATTATGTCTAACCACCAAATTAATGTCCTTCTAATTCAATTTATAGTAAATTACACATATAGTCCCTTGATTATAGGGCATTACTTTTTTTAGTCATCAATTATTAAAAGTTACAAAATGATCCTCTAATTATACTCTGGTATTTTGTTGAGTCCTCTTACTAAATATTACAAATGATCATTCCACTATTTATATGTTCCAAACTTGTCATTTTTTGTTAAAAAATTGACGATCTGAGTTGTACATTAATATGCTGGTTAGAATATGATAAAATATATTTTAATGATATCTACTATCTACTGATATTGACGTTGCTTTAAAGAACTAGCTCGATGACATAATGTAAACGAAGTTCGATCCACAAAATACAACACGAATGATTTTGAGACTAGATTTTATCAAGTCCCATTTAATATGTTAATGTCCACGGTCGTCATTTTTTAACAAAATGAGTTAATTATATAAGAGGTCTCTAGATTAGGACTATTTCATATTGGTCTCCAACTCTGAAAAATATTTTATTTCAATCCTACATTATCAATGTAATTTCAAACAAATTCTTTTGTCAACATCATATTTTCCTTCCATTAATAACACGATTAAAATGATTATTTTGTAGTATTTTAGTCACGACGTTTCATTTTAGGACAGTAAGACCCCTATTTTTGAAGTTGTAACCATTTATTAACTATCAGTTTCCATTCACATAGGGATCTTTTTGTCTCGAAATGAAATATTAGAGGACAAAATATTAAAAAAATTGATACCAAAATAATCGTTTTAGTAAACATTAGAGGGCTAATTTTGACATTAAATTATGTGAACTTTCCTACTCAAATCAGTTCAAAACTACTTGGAATTGTCTATTTACATTGTCTATTGTGTCGACAATGTTTAGTGTCATTTTTTTCATGGTTCCCACAATGGATTTATGGGAGAGAGAAAGATAAAAAGATAGAAGAAAGTCCTTGATGCTGTTCTAAGAGCAACGGGCCGAGGTTGTTAAAAAAAAATTACGAACTCGGTTATCATATTCGATAAATTTTGACCTTAAACTCCGTCAACAACGAGAGTATTTCTTACACTTGAGAGCACCGGCATCGGTTGTTATCGTGGCAATGTGTGACGAAGGCCTGGCACCCAAGCTAGAGGCCTGGGCGTAACTCGATGAAACACCGGCGCCCGATGGCGTGAACCATTCACCATTAGGTTGCCTTTCGATCTCCAATTCCACGGCTTCCATTCGCTCTCCGTTGCATCTTCATGCTTGGTCACCTCTTTGCTGAATATGTTATTTGGTGCAGTGAATCTATTGCCCTAGCTATTGATGGTTGATTAGCACTCCCTCCTATAGCATACATTTCCCAGCGGGTGTAGTCATTGTTCACCACATGGAAATAACCATGTCTACACCTGAAAATGCGAACTATACAATTACGGTCGATTCGGGTTTGTGTTCGTGTTCGGGTTCGGGTTCGAATAAATATACGACTAGTTTTATGTTACCTTGGCATTCTTTGGACAAGCCCTTCACTAAAGTGATTAAAAGCTATAGTGACCTGCATGTTCTTGTCTCGAGTGTAGGAATCACTGTGCCCTAACAACATGACCTTATCATGGCGACTCATGTACTTGTTTGAGATGGTGATTGCAGTGGACCCATAAATGGCATCAATCAGTCCATCCTTGCAATTTGATAGAGTTGCGATCCACCCAAATGTGGCTGCTGCCGAAGATGGAAATCCCGTTGCCGTCCGATGAATAGCACTCCCTCCTTGTTTGCAATCATGAATGTTCAATCCATGGATGATGATGTTGGTGACAACTGGATGGTAATGCACGGACCCCTGGTGATGTGAACATCGGCGCCTCGACCGTCGACCGTCTTGAAAGAGTTCATGATGAGTTCTTCTTTCAATTTTATGGTCATATCGCGACCGAAAACGATCCACAATGGTTCCTCTTGGATCACGGCGTGTCTTAAAGTTCAGGGTTTAGGGTTTACAGGGTCATTGTCGCTGGAATCGATGACAATGTATAGTTTACCATCTCTTCCGCCGATGACATTCTTTCCGAACCCGAATCGCACAATTGGGCAGCCTTCGTCGGTTCTTCCACTAGTGGGGGTCACATTTCCAGCAGTCTTCTATAGGGTTGCCAGTGCCACAAGAGGCATGTCTAAGGTTCCTCCTATACAAATTAATGGCCCTGCCAAAAACAAAACAATAACATAACATACGTGAACAAGGCGAAGCCATTTTTTTACCTGTAAAGATCTTGAACTACGAGTTTGGGGTCTTTAACTGGGGAAGAGGAAATGAAAGGAAGCGAGGTGAAGAAGAAGAACAGAGAAAGTGAAGAAATTGCCATTTTTGTTGTTGTTGGGAGAGGTGAATCTGAGAGAGGAAAGGGTGACCTATAAAAGGACTAAATGCATACTTCAATGTCCTGATTAACCTATACATGTGGGACCGATCAGCTTCCTGATTTCACGTTTTGGCCGTTAAGTAATGCCCTCAACACAACTGCCCCAAAACAGCAAAAAGAGTTACCCCTAGAGTCTTGCTATCCCCTAGTGGTAGGGGAACCAAACCCCAAAAACAAAAAGACACACTAAAAGACTCGATTAAGGTAACCTATGAACTAACATAAGTGATTAAAGGGATGTATATTTTTTCTAGGGTCTAGAGATTTCAAGTTCGAATATATGTGTTGTTAATGATTAAGAAAGATTATGATTATATACAATCTTATAATCTTCAATTCACCACTATACGTGACCATAGACATTAGTATCAGATACAAATATATATTTAACACGGATATATTTGAAACATAAAGAAAGAAGTTACCACTAGAGAATGAGGGTGGTATTACAGTGGAAGCTTTTTACCATATGAAGATTCAATTTCTCAGTCTTGGAGGTTGGTTTCTCAAATCCCAGTGTCCATAACAGTATTGCAAGGCACAATCAATGTTTCAACAAATATTCTACAACCTATACTGGGCCGAGAACATGATCGAATCAAGTTAGTCGAGCTAATGAGTCTTATGTTATTTAGATTTTATATAAAAGCTTTTTGAATCGAATTTTATAAATTTCAAGTTAACAAGATAACCTTTCTAAGTATACATTTAAATTTAATTATAATTATTTATAATAATATAATATAAATTTATTTTAATTTGAACAAAATTTTCTAATAATATAAGATATACATATATGTTTCATTATATTCTTTTTTACATGTGTAATTTTTTTGTAATGTTAATAAATTAAATATCATTTAAAATTATAAAATATATTTATAATGTTATTTTTAGAAAGAGATTTTGAGGATAAAGCATCGATGAGATTATAAAGAAATCATGAAATTGATAGGAATGAACAATTTGCAAAAAAAAAAAAAATTACAGTCGGAGGACCAAATTGAAAAAACTAAGAACTTAGTTGTTAAAGTAGTAATTTAAGTTAAAATACATAGCTATTTTATACTTAAAGGAGAGTACAGTTCAATTCTAATAAAATGGACTTGAAACAAAAATCATACAAAATTGAAGGATAAATTAAAAAAATATTTCATAAAAGGAAATAGAAATACATAATTGATTAAAATTGATTTAAAATAAGAGAGAAATTGAAGAAATAAAGAAATTCGGGACTAAATCATAAAACAATTAAAGTACTCAACTAAAGATCAAAACTACATCATTTTGAAATTCAGTTTTTCGAATTGGTAAAATCTGACCTCGAGTTGAACTCGAAAACAAAACTCAGTTTTCGAATTGATAAAATCTGGCCTCGAGTTGAACTCGAAAACCGACTCACTAGTTCGACTTAACTTAATAACTCAAAATTACAAAAAAAAAATAGTTTTTTTCGAATTGAATAGAGTTTTATTCAACCATAATCCACACCGTTGACCTGCAACTCTGAAAAACGACTTACAAATTCTAAAACAACTATGAGTGATCAACTCAAGGGCTTCATACTACGAAAAATATCAAAAAGCCACATTTGAGAACGATTCTGCCTGATGATTCTCCTTGCACCTTCCCAGTGAATGCCTAAACATCCTTGCCATAGCAACACTTCATTCAAAAGTTGAAAACTTGACTACAGAATATCAGTGGAACAAAGAATACATGTAAACCGACGCGATTGAGATCGGGTACGAAGAGTGGACCTCTACTCGAGAGCCTTGCATTACGAAATATATCAGACAACAACAACATTCGAGAAAAGTTTTGCCTCGTATACTCTAGTTGCTGTTTCCTCGTGAATGTCTGGACATCCCTGTCATAGCAACACAACGGGATATCAGTGATTCAAAGTACATTCGGAACATCCTAGACGACATTTGAGATGATGATTGTGCAGATATACAAACTGAACCAAAGACAATGTTTGAGATTCAACACTACAAATGAACAACAACTCGAGACCATCATGCTAGGAAAAATATCAGAAAGCAACAATAGTTGAGATCGACTTTGCCAGATATCAACTTCTGGCTCTTTTCCTGTGAACATCTAAACATCTGTACCACATCGACATCCGGTTTCATTCGGAAGTTGATAATTTGACAATTATCAGTGTCACAAAGAACACAAGCAGATCAAAGCAACTCAGATTTGTATAAACAATCGACATCAACTCAGCCCCTCAAAATATGAAAAAAAGATATCAGAAACACCAACATTTGAGAATAATTTTGCCTATAATATAAACTTCTTGCTCTTTCCTAGTGAACAACTAAACATCCTTTCCATAGCACAAGACATTTCATTCAAAAGTCAATGATTCAACAACAGAATATCAGTGTCATGCAGAATGTATGAAAACCAAAGAGAGAGATCTGAATCATGAATGGACATCAGCTCAACTGTGGAGAAAACAACAATAAATGAGAATCATTTTGCCTCATACACCCTTCTTACTCTTTTCCGGTGAACATCTAAACATCCTTACCAAAGCAACCCTCGTTTCATTCAAAATTCGATAATTGACAACAGAAATATCATTGTCACAATGAATATATGCGAATCAAAGCAAGAGAGATTCGTATAAACAAATGACATCAACTCAAGCCCCTCAAATTATGAAAAAAGTATCAGAAAACACTAACATCTGAGAATGATTTTGCCTTATATGAACTTCTTGCTCGTTCCTAGGGAACTAATCATCCTTTCCATAACACCAGACATTTCATCCAAAAGTCATGATTCAACAACAGAATATCAGTGTAGATCCATATCATGAATGGACATCAGCTCAAGACACTCGAGAAAACAATAATAAATGAGAATCATTTTGCCTAATATACTCTTCTTTTTCTTTCCTAGTGAAAAACCAAACCATCCTTACCAAAGAATCACTCATTTCATTCAAAAATTGATAATCGACAACAGAATATCATTGTCACAATGAATATATGTAAATCAAAGTGAGTGAGAAACGTGTAAATAATCGAAATCAACTCAAGACCCTCAGATTACTAAAAGCATCAGAAAACAACATTTGAGAATGATTTGCCTTGTATAATCTTCTTGCACTTTCCCAGTGAATATCTAAACATCTTTACCATAACAACACTCATTTCATTCAAAAGTTGACAATTTAGACAATCAAGTAAACTCCCAACACAAGAAAATAAGCAAAGCTTATGTTAATTGTGTGTTTTTAATCCAGCTAATTATTGCCAAAAGACATCAAATTCATCAATTCAAGATTTGTCCATCAACTAATTCCAAAATCTTTCAAAAAAATCAAAGGAAAATAATACAACATCCCCATCATAGAGAAAGCCTATGTCTTTCTTCTCAGACGCTTCCTCAGCTTCTTGTACTTGTGCTTGTTCATCTTCTTCTTCCTCTTCTTCTTCACACTATCAGCCCAAAGTTTTCCGGCATCATCTTCGGTCTCCGTTGTCCCCTCCTCGATCTCCATTGCCATTAATGGATCAAACCCAATTGAGCCAATGGGATTCAACAAATACCCAAATGGGAAATTGGGGTAAAACTTCAAAGGTTGAGTAAAAATAACATCTTTTAGGGGTTTGGGATTGAGGAAAAAACTTGGGTCGTTGAAGGAATCTGGTTTGGTTAATGAAACATGGTGGGGAATAAGTGAAGGACTGACTGTAGGGAGTTGTTGGGATTTCAAAGAGACGATGAGCCTTTGAGTGGATTTGTTCTTGAAGAGTTTATGCATAAGATTCGCCATTTTCGTGAAGAATAATGGTGAAAGAATTGAGCTTTAAACTGGAAAAAATTGGGGATAGGGATGCATAAGTTAGCTTTATTGATGGCTGGTTCGATGCGGTGGTGAAAAAGGGTTTTGAGGAGGAAGGCGCTTCAGACTTTATGGGTTTCCAAGGTTTAGTGAGACTCAAACCTGTTCTTAAAACGATGCCGTTTACTAAAAAAAATCATTACCTAGCATTCGTATCTAATTTATTATGAATTAAATATAAAATAAGTGTACAAATTATTGCGCTTATCACGAATATAAATTTAATTTGTTTTATGAATGATTTTAATGCATAACAATACAAACGTTATTACTTTATCGTTAATTATGTTAATTTATTCCGTTAATGCATCACAATATGATAATTTTAAAATTTATTTTTTAAAAGATATTAAATATATTACTTATTTTATAAAAAACGGTATTTTTTTCTTAAATTACAAAAAAATCGTAAAATCTTTAAAATACCTAAATATTAACCCTAATCCATTTTCATTTACCTTTTCGTCCACAATCAACACCTTTGACGTAGTCCCTTCTATCCTCCTAGTCATACGTCGCCGTAGTTGTAGCCAATTAACTGCCAAAATCGCATGGGATCACGATTTTCATCATAGGGTTCGCAGGGTATAAAATGTTAATTCATCGTTGACCGGTCGTCAAGCGATCACGATTTCATAGGGATTTTGGTTGTCGGGGGAGGTAATGTCATGTGAAGCTTCGTCGACAGAAAAGATGTAGTTGGCTTGGGTTTAGGGTTAAAATGATTTTTTTTAAAAGTTTTGAGGTTATTTCAATATTTTTGTGTCTTTTAAATATAATTTTATTTTTTAAAATTTTAAATAAAACTTTTAAAATTAATAGGTTGTGACACGTGCCTTTTAACGGAGGTAATTAATATCATTAACAATCCAGACACCTAAAATGATAACGTTTGTTATATCAGGCACAAAAATCATTCAAAAAATAATTTAAACACATATTCATGAAAAACGTAATACTTTTGGAAATTAGTTATATAATCAAACCATTTATTAATGTGTCAATTGTAATTCATATTACATAGATACATTATAAGTAAATTGTATTAAGATATCTTAAGTAACACGAATCAATCGATTTTAATAATTAAATAATAATTATTTTTTTTAAAGTAGGTATAAGCATTACATGTGTAAGACTATAAAAATTTATTATTAAATGATTAAAAATATTTAAACATATATTACATTATATTTATCCCAAATTTATAGAAAAAAAATATATCCGAATCGACATTTAAGTTCATATGGTTGTGATTTGATGTCTTATCTTTTATAATATTATAGATGTGCATAAGTCGGTCTGATCAGGATTTTAGCTTGCTAAGTTCGATTTAAATTTAAAGAGATTTTATTTAATTTAAATTTATTTTTTTTAATAAAATTTAATCTTATAAAATCAAATTAAATCAAAATTTATTAAATCCGGGTCTTGTGTCGGTCCATAATTACTTAACAAGATTACCCTAAACTTTGGGCTACAATAGAATTGAGGCCCAAAAGTTATGGTATCCATGCAGAAAAGATGAGCTGATTCGGTGGGCAACAGTCATGACCAAGAGAGCAGAGGTGGAGACGACAAGTGTATTTATTAATGGACGAAAGTGAGAGAAAGGGCGAGAAAGTCATTGAAAATGGAATAAAGAAAAAGAAATCCAAAAAAATGATGAATCTATCCACAGTAATAGCGTATGGATGCCGCTATTGTACGCCACCAATAAAGCAACTCTTAAGCTACACTACCTTCCTCAATCCTCGTCATCACCATCACCATCTTCAACCTCGCCCTCTCTCCTTTAACAATCTCAAGCTCCCTAACTTCAGCCTTCTCCTCACGGGTAACTGTCTCTTCTTCAGGATGGAGGTACCCCTTTTTTTCATGTTTTCTTTCTGGGTTTCTTTTCTTCTCTTTGATCATGTTTGTTTCCTTACTTGATCTTTGGTTTTGGGTTCTCCAGAAATGATGAATTTGTTGTTGTTTTAGTGAAATTTTTATGGTAAAAGCTTGAATTATAAGGAAAACCTGCTTGTATACTGTGGGGTACTCATAATATGGGAGTGAATCAACATATTGTGCAATTTGATCTTGTTGTGCTGGTCTTTTAGTGAAATTTTTATGGTAAAAGCTTGAATTATAAGGAAAACCTGCTTGTATACTGTGGGGTACTCATAATATGGGGAGTGAATCAACATATTGTGCAATTTGATCTTTGTTGTGCTGGCCTTTTAGTGAAATTTTATGGTAAAAGCTTGAATTATAAGGAAAACCTGCTTGTATACTGTGGGGTACTCATAATATGGGGAGTGAATCAACATATTGTGCAATTTGATCTTTGTTGTGCTGGTCTTTCAAGAAGGTTAGGATTTCAAGCAAGGGACGGAATGTTTATGTGCGAATTTAAGAGGTTATATTAGAAATTTAGGGTCTAAATTGTAAAATTTCATGATCATCAATAGAAAATACAAAGAAAATAATTAAAAATATATGGAGATTTTGGACTTTGGATAGATGAACTCAGCCTGTGACTGCCCAGCTTCTATGTCGGAGGCTGCTTAGTTTTTGTTTTGGACTTACCTTGAGAATTTGAGAGACCCTTATGTTGTTCGGTGTTGTTTCGTTGGATTCGATAGTGATTTTGTGCTTGATTTTTTCTGTCGGATTGTTTGTAGCGCTTTTGGAGTGGAAGTGGGATCAACAAGAACAAACAAATGGTCGAGCATTTGCAGCGTTATGGAGTGATTTCATCGATGAAGGTTGCTGAAGTGATGGAGACTATCGATAGGGCGGTATTTGTACCAGATGGAACATTGGCTTATGTTGATAGTCCGATGCCAATAGGTTACAATGCCACCATTTCCGCACCTCATATGCATGCTACCTGTCTTCAATTATTGGAGGAAAATTTGCAGCCCGGCATGCACGCATTAGATGTTGGCTCAGGTCTCTTTGCATTCCACAATTTTTTTCGATACAATCATGTATTTTCCGAACATCTTCAGTTTCTTTCTTATGTATAACTCGGATGGAATGCTGGAATGCTAAATGTGCTGCATTTACTCTCTCTGGGTAAATCTCACTCTGTCAATGGCCATCAAGAAAGGGGTCGAGTTGCTAGACTCGATGGCATCATCTAGTTCCAGCATTCCAGAAGAGTTCAGTAAATCGATCAGCAGTCCATTCTTTTTTCCTCCTAATTTTTTAAAGACAGGTTTTTATTTTGGTCTTGCATCTGTACTATAGGAACTGGATACTTGACTGCTTGCTTTGCAATAATGGTTGGACCACACGGTCGTGCTGTCGGTGTGGAACATATTCCCGAATTGGTTGCTTCTTCCATACAAAATATCGAAAAAAGTGTTGCAGCTCCATTGTTGAAAGAAGGTTCTCTTTCACTCCATACCGGCGGTATGTACTCAATTACTTGCTATATGCTTTCGGTTTTATCACAATAGCTCGCTGCCTGTTTTGTTGAATGCTTATGACTGATGCTTTGGCCACGTACATTTTATTATAGATGGAAGACAAGGCTGGCCAGAATGTGCACCGTATGATGCCATACATGTCGGGGCAGCAGCACCAGAAATACCTCAGCCTCTCCTTGATCAACTGAAGCCGGGTGGTCGAATGGTAATTCCTGTAGGAAACATGTTCCAAGACTTGAAAGTGGTGGATAAAGATCTGGATGGTTCGATTAGTATCCGAACTGAGACATCGGTCCGGTATGTTCCGTTAACCAGTCGCGATGCTCAGTTGAGGGGTTATTGAGATCGGAAACGTTCATCTCTTATGCAGCTTGTTTGAAAGTCATTAGATATTGATTACCTTATTGTACAGAATATAATGATCAAACATTGCATTTCCCGAATTGCAGATCTTGTGTAAATGTTCCCTTATTTTTGGATAAATTTCCTTATTGGTCACTCTAGTTTCAATTTTGTTCGATTTTGATTATAAAAAATCTGTATTATTTGGTTGAAACGTTAACTTCTTCAAATTTCGGTGATCAAAATTAAACAAAATTATAACAAAAATAGTTTTCTCAAGGGCAAAAAGTGCATAAATAGACTCATCCAAGCAAATCTTTTGAAATTAATGGCAAAAGCTAAAACTAAAATCATCATCTGAAGATCAAAAGAAGCCTCGCCTTGGTCTTTCCTCTGCTACATTCACTCTTATGGCTCTTCCATCCAGGCTCTGCAATAATAATACGAGACGTTACTCGAGCTCGGGTGTAAATTTCGGATAGATACGGATATTAGATTTCATTTGAAATAATACCTGTCCGTCGAGAGCAGCGATGGCATCATTCAATTCGGTCTCTGAGGACATAGTGACAAAACCGAAACCACGTGATCGGCCACTCTCCCTGTCATACACTACACGAGCCTCGACTACCTTACCATGTTCACTGAATACCTGCTCCAGTCGAGCATTATCAACATCCCATGGAAGGTTACCAACATAGAGTCTAAATGCAGTTTCGAAAACACGAGGGGGTCGGTCTAAACGTGATCCTCTAGGAGCAGACTTATTAACAGTCAAGAGCCTTCCATTGAGATCCTGTTTAAAAACACGAAAGCAACAATGACTAAGTACGAGCACCAAAAGCTTCATAGTTAACATTAGTCGACAAAGCAAAGAAAATCGAAAAGAACACTCGGAGATCAATATATACCAAGTCTCTCATTACTTTCCGGACATAAAAAGAAAGTGAAAGACAACTTGAAGCCTAACTCGGGTTATGCAATTAAATCTAAGTGACATCTAGGATATCCGGAATTCGACCCGAATTTAACTTGGCTCTTGCAAGCATCTATTAATGGCTCCCAAATCAAACTAATAAATGCAAAATTTTCACAAGAATCTTTGGTACACAACAACAAATGCATCTAAAAAAAAGTAAAATCGACAACTTTTTGTCGATAAAACGGTCTTGCTGCCATTCCCCATCTGCAACTATTCTATTCATCTATCACACTTTTAATGTATAGTAAATTTGAGACCAAGGGATTACAGGAAAGAGAAAACGAAAACTTCAAGAAATATATTGTTTAGCAACCTAATGAAAATTCACCAGAAGGTCAAAGTTTACCAAAATAAGCTGTCAGTCCCGGTAATTCGACAAAGTTTGAGATTTAGTCCTATATGCTTAAAAGATTGAAAATTAAGTCCTCTTGCTTCTTTGATTTTAAATCCTAATCCAACCATTAGCTTTGCTAATATTATCTTTCAAAATTTGCCAATGTGACATATGATTAACAGAAAATAAGCATGCCAAGTTCGAAATTTTCGGTATCAATGATACTAATTAGAAATTTCGAATTGAGAAAGTAAGAGGTTTAATTTTAGCTTTCCAAGTACAACGAGTAGGTCTCGTACTTAACCGAAATTATCAGCATAAAGCAAATGTAGCAATCTCCCACTAGCATAGCTTATAAAAATTCAACATAATAATGTCAAATACATAATAGTAACCGACATTTGAATCCGAATCCAAGTAACATAAGCTATTCGAATCACAGGTTATGTTTACTCCCAAAGAGAATTCCTCTTGCATGGACAAAGCATTCAATGTTCATTGATATGAAGAAGACAACTTACATAACGATTAAATAGATCAACAGCCTTCTCGGCTTCCTTGATTGAACTCATCGATACGAACCCGAATCCACGGCTTTGCTCAGTTTCTCTATTGTAAATAACCTGCAACCAGAAGGAAACAAAATCATCAACGACAGTTTAAAAGAAGAATTTTCAAGTAGTTTAAAATCAGGGAAAATGAAAATTTCTCTTAGAGACCTCAGCAATTTCAACGGTTCCGGCTTTCTCAAAGAGCATAGCTAAACTCTGACTATCAACATCAAAGGGCAAATTCCCAACGAACAATTTAGCTTCCTCAGGAGGTTCAGAAACCTCTTCTTCTGAATCAACACTTTGTTCTTCAGCTCCCCAGCTTGCTTCAGGCCCATCGCTTTCATCGTTTTCCCATTTGGGTTCCTCTTCTTCACCAATGGCAATGGTGGGGTCATTTTCTTCCCCTTTCTGGGCCCAGTCTGAAGCCTGGGCGACGAAGGGAACTAGGGATGGGAAATGGGTTTTGGATTTGAGGGTCGAAGAGGATGAAGAACGGGAAGATGAGAGGAAAAAATTTATGGGTTTTGGGGGAAAGGGGAGGAGAGTTGAGCGTTTGGAGCGTGAGGTGAAGAGCGAAGGGAGAGAAACGAGGAAACAACAGTCTGCCATGGGAATGGATCTTGTTAAAGAAGACATTTTTGAGTGAAGAATCGGAGAGAGAAGGGAGAATTGAAAGGATAAGGGATGGCAGGCGGGACAGACGAGGAGAGGGTTTATCGCCAAAACTAAACCAGAAGGTGTGATTTATCCTTGGGTAAAGTACACAAATGGCCCCCTACTATATGGTGTCTCTTGTTGAGTCCCTCAATTATTAAAAGCTACAAAGTGATTCACCAATTGTAGGGTGCTGCTTTTCTTAGTCCCTGACTATTAAAAGTTGCAAAATGATCATTCGAATATTGACATGTTCTAAACTCGTCCTATTTTATTTAAAAATTGACTACAATTTAAGATCAACATTAACATGTTGGCTGATATATAATAAAATCTAATATCAAAATCTCAAACGATTATACAACTCAAATGTTTTTTGGATCAGATTTTATCACATCTCACTTAATAGATTAACGTTCAGCTCAGATGATGTTTAAAAAAAGGGGACAAGCTTAAAAAATTATTAATAGTCTGGTGACCATTTTATATTTTTTTATTAATAAATGGACTTAATAAAGTAATATCTTATAATTAAAAAATCATTTTGTAACTTTTAATAGTGAGAGGACTATTTTATAATTGGGCAACTATTTGCACCCTTTATCATTTATTGGAGTAGATGGCTCTCATTGTCGGTTTCGGTGATTTTTAGTAAAAAGTGACCTAATATAGTAGGTGTGATAGTTATTTAACACAATACAACATCAAGTATTTTATTTTTGAGAACTATAACATTTGTTATAGTGACTTGGGATTCGTCATGTAAACATGACGAGTTTCAATAAAATATACTTTTTAATAAACTTATCATTTTGATTTGACAAAAATTTAATAAAAAATATATTTTTAAAATTTTTCACTGATATGATGGGTTTGAATAAAAATATCATTTTAAAAAAACTCACCGTAATGTGGACGTGACAAGTTTGCCATACATTGTTGCATTTATCATATATTCCAAATTAGTTTAAGAGATCATCTACGGGTCAAATTTATTACCCGCCTAACCTATTGGATTGATTTTGTCGTGATTTTTATGGATTTCTTGATGTTCAGTTCAACGATATGATTTAACATTGAAATTCTAATATTTTATGCAATTATGAGGAATATTGACTATAATTAATTATCGATATTTGGTTCATTAATCGTTTATTCTAGATTAGATGTTGTAGAACTGAAGATGATTTTTTTAACCTAATTTATTCACAAACATCATGATTTGAATCTCTGACATTGTTTAAGAGATTTAATGTCTCAAACATACTTTTAGGTAAAAAAATTGTTTTGACCGTAAAATCAATGTCAAATGAGTAAAAAACAATTACGGTAGAAACTATAGTTTCAAACAAACTGCAAAAGTTAGGATTTATAGCTTTTTCATTTTCAACTTTGCGTTTGTAAGCAAATTATAATTTTAACCATACTAATACATGGCTTCACTCAATTATGAATTTACATTTTATTTTAATTATTTAATACTAATATACTTAAAACAATAATTTATTATTTTCAATATTTTATTTTATTTTTAAAAAATAAATAAAATTCATGATTTATATATTAAAATGTTAATAATGAGTTATATAAAATATATTTTTTATTACAATTATTTTTTTATATTTTTATAGTTTAAATTGATATATTTCATATATAATAATAATAATGTTTTGAATTTATTATGCTTTAAATTGATATAATTTATATATAAGTGTAAATATAAATATACATTTTAAATTTACAACATAATATTTATAATACTCATTTTTTTAAACTCACTTTTTTAACAATAATCCCAAACAATTAACTTTTATACTACACTTTTGTACTATACTTTTAAAAATTTATTTTTATGTCACTTTTAAAAATCAGAAACTATACCAATTTAAACCTAAACCAACTGATTATCGAAAAAAAAACTATTCAAAGTTGAATAAAATTAGTTCTTTTCCCTTATTTTTTTGGTTTAATTACTTTTCGGGACATGGTAGTTTTGAAACTAGTGAAATTAAGCTCCAATCCTCTATTTTTATGATTTAATTATCTTTTAGGACCTTATTAATTTCAAAGATAAACAACTTGATTAGCTGACTCTATTCCCATATGTAATGAGGTAAGGGAGAGGTAGGATAGTAGGCTACCCTCAACGCCAAGTTGAGAACAACTTCCATGGAAGATCTCCGTTATGAATTGCCCTCAGTGGGACTCGATCCCACGACCACAAGGTTAAGAGCCTTTCGCTCTACCAACTGAGCTAGATGGACAACTTGATCTCTCCCATAATTTAATCCTAGTTCCGCCCTTGAAACTAACACATAGTTCACATATGATTCTTGAACATAAAATGTTAAGATTTATAAACCCTAAATATCAAGGACAAATCTAGATATATGAGAATGATTAAAATTTACAAACCCTTATCGACCTCATTCATATTTTTCCTCACCACTCGATGCTATTAAAGTATCAACACAGCTTAGGAATCAACACACATAAAAGCCATGAATTATTGCTTTCATTCATTTGTAAAACCTTGCCTTCTATAGCAATAGCCTCAGGCTATTTATACATCATATTAAGAAATATAAAATGAGAAGGAAAGAACGTTAGGACGTTAGAGGAGAGAGAGAGAATTTGTTAAGATAACTCTAACCACCTCACGTACATTGCACATGCATGATCATACGTATAACTAATCCATGCATACATCACACATACTAACATCATACACTGCCATTCCTGTTACTACTTTACTCTGCACCTTTCTAATTCATCATAAACAATAACATTTTCCTTGCAACTTCAAACCTGTAAACTTCTCAACCTTCTCATTTGACTTGCACAATTAGCAACTTTTGTATGTGCTTTACAAACAAGGGTGCAAACAATGGTTTTGTTAAGATGTCTGCAATTTGTTCATATGTAGGAACTTCATGAACTTGTAATTTTCCTGCTGCAATCATCTCTCGAACGAAAAAGAGATCAAGTTCCACATGCTTAAATTTTGAGTGTAGAACAGGATTAACACATACTGCTATTGCACTTAAATTGTCACACCATAGAGTAGGTTTGCCATTAGGAACAATTTGCAATTCACTCAATAAGATTCAATCCATACCATTTCAGCAGTCTCACATGTAACACTTCGATATTCTGCTTCAACTGTTGATCGAGCCACAACCTGTTGTTTTTGAGAGCTCCATTAACTAAATTTCCCCCAAAATAAATGCAAAAACCAGAAGTGGAGCGTCTATCATCCACATCTACTCCCCAACTTACATCAGCAAAACCTGTCAAAGAAAGTCTGGACGACCTCAAGAAACGCAAACCAAAGTCAATTGTCCCTTATAAGTATCACAAGATACGCTTCACAGCCTAAAAATGAGTGTCAAGAGGAGCTTGCATAAATTGACACACACGATTGACAACAAAGGCTATATCTGGATGAGTAATCACAACATACTGTAGAGCTCCAACAATGCTGCAAAATTGAGTGACTTTCTCAATTGGATTTCCTTCCTTAGCTGAAAGTTTGCAGTTTGTAACCATGGGGGTAGGAAGACCATTAGCACTTTCAAATCCATTTCGATGTAACAGTTCATGAATGTACTTTTGCTGGCACAAGACAATATCTCCTGATTCATACTTTACTTCAATTCCTAAGAAGAAGTTTAGAGTGCCCAGATCCTTTTGAGAAAACTTTGCATGCAATTTGTCAATAACAACCTGCACCTCACTTGGATTACTGCCAGTGAGAATTATATCATCAACATATACAAGTACATATAGTAAACACTTCTCACTTTTTCGAATAAAGAGAGAATAGTATGACTTGGCTACCACAAAGCCTTCAGATTCCAGGTAGCTTCTTAAACTGTCAAACCATGCTCGTGGTGCCTGTTTTAAGCCATATATGGCTTTATGCAACTTGCAAACCAGATTAGCATCACCAAACTCAAAACCAGGAGGCTGAGTCATGTAGACTTCTTCTGCTAGCACTCCACTGAGAAAAGCATTATTTATATAAACTTTCCTGAGTTGCCATCCTTTTGACAGGGCTAGTGTTAAGATGACACGAATAGTTACTGGTTTGACAACAAGACTAAAGACTTCATGAAAGTCAATATCTGGTTGTTGAAGAAACCCTTGGCTACCAACCTTGCTTTATATCGAGCAATTGAGCCATCTGCATTCCTCTTGATTCTGAACAACCATTTACAGTGTACTGCCCTTCTGTCACTTGGAAATGACACTAGAGACCATGTTTTATTTTTCAACAAAGCCTCATACTCCTCTTGAACAGTATCCTTCCGATGTAGAATGGCCAAAGCCTGCTTAATACTATATGGTTCTTCATCAATACAGGCAGTGGCTTGAAAAATCTTTGGTTTCGATATACCACTCTTACTCCTTGTTTGCATAGGATGAGTATTTAAGGTAGAGCTACAACCAGCTGTCACATATGTTTGTGGTAATGTTATGCCAATTGAAGCAGTGGTGGAACTTGACCCTGCTTGTCTAGCTCCTTCACTATTCGTTTCATGATCAGAACTGGACCCTACTGAAATTTCTCCTTCACTATTTATTTCATCATCATTTTGACTATCATAAGCTTCTTCATTTTGCACACCAACCATAGGTGAAATAGCATTAGCATTTCCTTGCTGAGTTTGAACCTGTGGAGCAAAAATAATTGGAAATTCCCAAGTTGAAACATATGAATTTACATGTTCCTAATATGTCATCTTACATGCATCATAGGGAAATTTGTTTTCATCAAAAATATCATGCCTCGAAATAAACATCCTCCCATCATCATCAAGACACCTATATTCTTTGTGGGATGGACTATATCCAAGAAAAACACATTACTTGGACCTATACTCAAGCTTGTGATGATTAAATGGTCTCACCAAAGAAAAGCATGCACAACTAAACACTTTTAGCATAGAATAATCAGGAGGTTGATGATGTAAAACCTGAAATGGAGACTTTCCATGGAGCACCTTTGTAGGTAATCAATTTATCAGATACACAGCTGATATGAAAGAATAACTACAAAACTTTAAAGGTAATGAAGCTTGAGACAGTAGTGCCAGCCTCATTTCAACCATATGGCGATGCTTCCTTTCAGCCTTGCCATTTTACTCAGACGTGCTTGGGCAAGAGAGTCGATGCTGAACTCTATTAGTTAGAAACCAGCCTTTTAGAGACTGATATTCTCCTCCACCATCACTTTGCAAACATTTAATCTTAGCTCCAAATTGCACCTCAAAAAATTTGTAAAAATTGATAAAGCATTACATAACTTATGACTTTCTTTTAATCAAGTAAAGCCAAGTAAACCTGCTGTATACATCAATGAATGACACATAATAAGCATAACCATCACTAGAAATAATTGGTGCTGGTCCCCATACATCAGAGACAACCAGTTGAAAATGAGCAGTGTATTCAGTGAGAGAGCTAGTAAATGGTAGTTTGTGAGCCTTACTTTGTAAGCAAGCATTGCAAACAGAAGATAAGGAACTTTCATTAGATGAAACATTACAAGTTTTCATTACTGTTTTTACCACATTAACAGATGAGTGCCCTAATCTTCTATGACATAAGTCTAACAAACCACAAGACTTTGACACATTATTCAGTTGCATTTGCTTCATAAGAGATAAGAGTTGATATAATCCTTCATCCGTGAGCTTCCCTTTCAACAGTACATTCTGTGTCCGAGCATCCTTCACAAAACATTCAAGTGGATGGAATTCAATAAAGACATCATTATCTCGAGTGAATTGAGAAACAGAAAATAATTTTTTCTTAACATCAGGCACATGCAAAACATTTTGCAAAATCAACTGCTTTGTTTTAGATGACAAGTAGCTTTGACCAATGTGGGATATTTTCACACCTTCCCCATTTCCCATATTAAGACACTGATTACCTGTGTAGGTCATACCAATATTAAGCAGAAATGAATCAGTTGCAACATGATGCGTTGCTCCCGTGTATGGATACCACACTGGATTTGCACTACTGGTTGATATAGCAGGTCGAGGCAACGAAGTGGTAGAGGCAAATGCAGTTGGAGAAGTCATAAATGATTGTGATTTTTTAAATGCATCAACACCAGCATAAGTAGGCATTGAAGTGTACCAGGGAACCCCTTGATGAAAAGATCTTGGACTAGGTATCACAAAATTAGGATTATAATAATAATATCCAGGAGGAGACAAAAACGATGCACTCATAGAGGGAAAAGGAGCATTCATTGCATGATTAAGCACATGAGCATTTGAAGAGAACTATTGATTTCTAGCTGAGACTTGTGCTGACCTCCATCCTTCATTATTTCGATTGCCAGAATTAACACCTGTAAATTTTCTATCAAAACGATGGTAACATTTGTGCACTATGTGACCATATTTGCCACAAAGCTGACATTTAGGACGATTTGAATTATCAAATCAACCTCATCCATGACCATTAGAATGACCACGTACAACCCCATCTTGTTTTAACACAACAGTGATTTCAGAAGACTCCAATTCATGCACCTTATTTCCTTCTGTAGATCTAGAAACTAGATTTGCTGAAATTCCTTCAATAAGAAATGCTTTATGACGAGCTTCACAGTCAAGTAGCATTTCAGTAAGCACATCTAAAGAGATATTACCACGAGATACAATTGCAATAACCGATTCAAACTCCATGGCAGACCAACAAGAATAACACTGACTTACTCATGTTCAGTAATCGAACTGCCTGCAGCACATAGCATATAAAAAATGGACTTGACCTTGGCCAAAAACTCATTCACCGTTTGGCCAACTTTTCATTGCGAATGAAGACTATGTCGAAGTGATGACACCTTGGCACTTGATCGAGCACCAAATAATCGTGAAATAGTGGTCCAAATGGAACTAGAAAAAGTAAGACCAGTGAGATATGGTAAGACCTCAGTACTGACAGTGGTAAGCAACCATGATGCCAACAGCTTATATTGTTGTTGATAGAGATTGAACGCTGAGCTATCCTCAGCTCGTCCAGAATCCACCGTTGCAACCGCCACAGGAGGCCCGCCTTCATCCGAAATGAATCGAAGTAAGCCATAACCATTTATGATAAGGGATACCTGATGTTTCCACAGTAGGTAAGTGCTATCAGAAAGCTTGACCACATCTTGCTTGGGAATATGCTGAACTGAAGAGATCTCCATTGTAGACAACCACACGCAGCAAGAACTGAGCAAAGAAAAGGCTACCAGCCCTGGTGACTGATACCATGTTAAAGTATCAACACAGCTCAGGAATCAACACACATAAAAGCCATGAATTATTACTTTCATTCATTCGTAAAACCTTGCCTTCTATAGCAATAGCCTCAGGCTATTTATATAGTATATTAAGAAATATAAAATGAGAGAGAAAGAACGTTAGGACGTTAGAGGAGAGAGAGAATTTGTTAAGACAACTCTAACCACCTCACGTACATTGCACATTCATGATCATACGTATAACTAATCCATGCATTCATCTTCTTCCTCACCACTTGATGCTTCACCAACAATCTTATTCAGATGCCATTGATTAATATTGAAGCTGATTCATTAACATGTTGGCTTCATTCAATCTTCCATGCATAAAGCAACAATGCATGCCTTAACCCAGGACTGAAAAGCCAATCATGAACATCCCAGTAAACTTCAACTCTCGTCTTGCTCACTTGAAAACTTTCGTTTCCTCTGAACTTCCATTGAAGATGCTTCACGTGAAGCACCAACCGGTCGTCGAGTTTGATCCTCAAGCTGAATCTCCTTCTCCCGAATACATGTTCTTTTCTCGAAACTAAAATGGGGTCCGTAAGTGTAGGCCTACAACCAGTTCTTTTATAAATGTCATTCTTTAGATCTCTGACGAGTAAAACGACTTCTCTGTCGTACACGATGACGATGTAGTATTCAAAATAGGGTTCAGTTTCATTATTGAATTTGGTTGCTTTAAGGTCCCAGAAGACGTTTACAACTTTATCGCCATCGATGATGAAGTGTCTGGAGCCTTGCTTTCTCCAGAAGTACCATGGTTTGAGCTCAATTTTGCAGGTATATTATTGTTGATTATCTCTCTCGGGGGTCGGAGACTGATACCGACAGACCATTGAGAAGAAGATTCTTGCACCATGTGACGGTGATCAGACAGCATTGGTCGACGATCTTTGTCCGGAAAACTGACATGAAGACACTCTGGTCGGACCTGGTCACTGTTATTGGATCACAAGCGGGAACCCACCCGACAAGCTCTTGTTCTATGGTTGCTTGCAAGAACAAGATGTGGGAGAGATTGAGAGAGACGAGGAGAGAATTTTTTGGGAGTGATTGAATGATTGAAGAAGAAAGGTTTTTTATATTGGTTTTCTCTATTTCTTTGTTTTTCTTACTTTGGATCTTAAGGTTCATGCAAGGTTAGAGATTTATCTTTGAATATATATTGTCTTGTATTTACCTTAGATTAATAAAAAAAGATGGTTAAAGTACGTAAATGATCTCTCGATAATAGGATATTACTTTATTAAGTCTCTCGACTATTAAAAATTTCAAAATGGTCCTTCGACTATAGAATATTGATTTATTAAGTCCATTGACTATTAAAAGTTACAAAATTGTCACTTGACAAATTAATCATATCACAATTAACAAATTAATATTCAACTCAAAATATCGTCTATTTTCTAAAGAAAAAGAACAAGTTTAGAACATAATGAATAATCGAGTGATCATTTTGTATCTTTTAATAATTGAGGGACTCGACAAAGAAACACTCTATAGTTAGAGGACCATTTATAACTTTTAATAATCGATGGACTAAATAAAACAATACTCTATAATCGAGAAATCATTTGTATACTTTATTCTAAAAAATATCTTATAAATAGACACACACAATATAAATCTTGTAAATCGTTAATATTAGTTTTAATTTTATTCTATGTTTGAATTGTATAAAAAAAATACAGTAAATTATGTATTTAGTTATATATCTATTTTTTATAATTCCGTTTTGGTCATTAAAGTATTTTTTTAAAAGTTTTTGGGTTATTTTTGTCATTTTAGTAGACATAATTTATCATTTTCGATCTTATGATATTTTCAGATCAATTTAACCCTCGAAGTTGTTTAACCGCATCATCTTAATCCTAGACCCTAAGTTACAACCCTAAACAATAATAAATATTTTAAATATTGATGCAATTAAATAACTTTGATGGCTTAATTGATGCGAAAATATTATATGGGCAAAAATGATAAATCGAGTCTACTAGAGGGATAAAAGTAGCCCTTAAGACTTTTTTAAATTATATTTGATGTCACGCTTTGATCACCCGTCATTAAAAAACCAATTTTGATATTAACGTATCACCATAAGGTAATGTTACACCATCATTGAAAAAACGCATACATTAATTTTATACTCTTTCACTATCCTCGTACTTAGAAATAAACACATACATTAATTTTATTTTATTTAAGCTTAATATGAAAAATAAATGTCTAAATTATACTTAAAATTGATTTTTCGTGTTTAAAATTTTTCATTAAAAAAGGTTCATAATATTTTCTTCGTTGCATTTTTAGGTGTCCACTATTAAAAAATCATTAAATGACACTTATCACGTTTACATTTTCTGAATTTTTTAATTTTTAAAAAATAAAAAAAAAAATTCAAGAAAAAAATTTAGAAAATCCCCCCACGTCATGATCTACCACCTGCTGTTGTCCTTTCCTCGTCTCCTACTTTCTCTCCCTCCCATCTCTCCTTCCCGTTCCCCACTTTGATGACAGACGTAAAAATCTCGACGACAGATGGATGAAGAATCGCCAAAATCATCGTCGACAAAAGGAATCATGGAATGGCTGCAATCATTGCTTGAATCATGGGAGTTTGACTGTTGGGTGTTTGGGTCGTCTAGGGCTATCGAGATTTTGATCAGTTGATGACTGTTGTGACGACCAATAGTAATAAGGAGATTGAAATTAGAATTTTTCAGAATTTTAAGTTTTTTTTATAATTTCTATTTTTTGTGGTTTTTTTTATAAAATAATACTTTTAAGTGTTTTTTTAATTTTTTTTGAACTTTTATATGACTGACACATAAAATAACGATCAAATTCAACGTCGATTATGATTTAAACACCTAAAAATATAACAAAGAAAACTTTAGACACCTATGTTTAATTAAAAGTCCTTTAGACACCAAAAATAAATTTTAAGTATAGTTTAAATACTTATTTTTATATTAAACCTTTATTTAATTTTATTTGTTTATTTACCAAACATGATTGTAAATATATAAAGTTCATTGACGTTAAAACATGTATGTAAATATTTAAGTGAACATGATCGTGGTCGTTAAACAAATTAAGCCAAAGCACATCAAACTTAAATAAATTGAATTTTAAACATGATATTAAAAATTTAAACGAATACGAATCGAGCATGAACAATTTCAAATCAATGTTATTATTGATTAAACACTAGACATTGTCCTTAAAGTTAGTAGGAACATCCCTTCTAAGATGTATAAGGTGTATACGGTTAAGGTTATCTTTTTAGTTTTCCGCTTTCCACTGTTCGACATTGATCTTCGGATTAGTTACGAGAGATTTTTTAACGAGGCTCACTTATTTTCAAAAAAAAATATTTTCGAAAAAAAAACTCACTTATTCAAGTTCCATGTAGGAGCCTGGTATGCCAGATGCCCATTTAGCAGCTTGCATAATCTGGAATCTTCATCTTACATGTAGCCAAAACCTTATCCCAGGTTTCCATGGATACTTCTTTCAGAAGTTCTGATATGGCTAATTTGTGCTTCTTCTTCAGCTCGTCGACCTCCGTTTGCTGCTTTAACAGCAGAGACTCGAGTCGCTTTGCTATTACCTTCACCTCTGATTCAGCATCCTTTAATGGCTTACAGTTCTCTTTCGACGAATGTGTTGTATCGGAACCACCATCTTTTCGATGACCATCATCGTCGCTGCCACTGTGATGTGTGAACTCGTTATCGGGTCGTTGAAATGAAGTATTGCTGCCTATTTTACCTTCACTTCCATATCTATCATGAGATTGTTCATCAAGTTCAACCATGATATCTGCAGACCTTACAAAATCCACTCGAAAAGCAACGTTTGAACCGGTTTTGGCCAGAGAGTTTCCACGAGCTGCCTTGGGTGGATCAGACCAGAATCTTCGACCAGACGGAAATCTCTCCTGTGAAAGACCGCCCGGAGATGAGGACAGCTCATAAGCCAATGGAGATCCATCACCCTGATCAGAATTCACAATTTCTACCAAACTAACACTAGGAGTTTCTTTTGGAACCCAATCGGGAATATGAGACCGGATTTCCGATTCAATCATTTCGGAAATTGTTGAAACATCTTGATCTGTCAAGTCTAACTCTTCAACCATTTCTCCAGCAACGGCTACTGCTGTATCTGCTTCAATATCAAAGGGGAACTGGATGGTGCGGATATTACCTATGACCATGTATAAACATCTCAAATTTCAGTAGAAAACCGACTTTGGATGCTAACGAATGAAACATTTTACTGCGGTGAAAGTAAATACGAAGAAAAAATAGCCAAAGGTTACATCTGAGAGAGAAAGACAGACCTGTTGAATCCGAGATCCTTAATTTTAGAAATATTGTGTTATCATTTTGCCTCTGACCTTGCACTTTGACATCCATGCTCGTCTCGGATCGAAGGACCTTGGTATCTCCCCCGATATTAGTCTGATCAGAAGTATTATCTGCATTTATCATGTAAAACTGTGAGGTGAAAATACTTGATGCCTTAAAGCTCTAAAATTGCTCCAGAGTTCTACCTGAAGATTGGACTCTAGCTCGTAAAGAATGACCTACACTGTCATTTTCCTCGTCAGGCTGGAGAAATGGATCCTTCAAAAGTTCCTTTGCAGACAACCGATCCGAAGCTTTAACAATACATTTTTCGATGAATAACTTAACTCCGGGATCAGTCACTTTCGCCAACGATGCTGGCTTTATTCCCTGCCCGAGAAAGGAACAAACCATGAAAATCATGAAGCATTGTTTGAATTATCTTCATTTATTAAATTCCCTGAAACAGCAACATTTACCTAAGATTTCAATCACCAGGCAACTATTATAAGTTCAAGACAATGATTCTACCATAGAAGGAAGTGACAATTCAATTTGGTTCAAGTCAATATTAAAAAAAATGAATAAAAGTCAATAGGACCTACAGATCCAAGATTTATTTTATTGTCTATTATTGATTTAATAATTTCCCATAGAGAAGCAGGATATGTATTTTAGTCAAAGGGTGCCCCAAATCAAACACGTACCCGTATTAGACACTTACACCTGAGCTCAAGTAACATAGGCCTTGCAAATTACAGTGTTAACGAGCAAGGCCGTCTCATGGCATGCCTCGTTTAGTGATTAAGAACAAGAAAGGTCTAGGTTTTAATTCCTATGCTTCGTAAACGAAGATGAAGATCTATTCGGTGGATTAAAACGAGAATATAAGGGAATCAACAAATTTCAGGAACTTGTTATTGAATTGTGCCTAAACTCCATAAAAAGGGATGTAAAAGGGTTTATATTTGATATTCTGTACGCTGATGGTGAGTAATATGTTGACATGTCGAAGTTGAGCAATCTTAAAAATTTGCAGACATTTAAGAATAATATTGAAAAAAGGGCAAGGTCATTAAGGCCTTACTGATGTCACTTTCTTGAATATTTGAGCTGCATTAGCACATTCAATGTATGGATACTCGAAAGTTACTAACTCCAGCAAACACATGCCGAAAGCATAAATATCTACAAGCTCATTGTATTCCTCCTTGTAGAGTTCCGGTGCCATAAACTCGGGTGTACCTACATCACATTAACAATTTCCTTATTATTTGTATTCTAAATCAGCAATAGTTCCGAATCTTGTAGTATTGACAGTAATTAAGAACATTATGATCCCCACCAATAACACTATGTGCTGAATTGGCCTGGCGAAGAATAGTAGCCAACCCTAGATCTCCGATCTTCACCTCACCTTGGTTACCATTGACAAAGATGTTATCACATTTCAGATCCCTGTGAATCACCGGGGGATCGTGACTGTGAAGATAGACGTGACCCTCCAAGATCTGCCTTGACCATTTCTTCAATGCCCTCAAATCGACATGCTTATGCTTCTTTCGATACCTACACAATCGAACATAAACTTTTCGATAAACCCAAAACAGAACACAATACTTAAAACACAAAAACAAACATCCTAAATAGAAGAAGACTTACTGCCTCAATGTTCCCGAAGTGAAAATCTCGGTGATGAAGTTGACATGTTCATTTTTGGTATCAACCCAGGAATTGTAAAATTTAATTATATTCTTATGCTTCAAAGTTTTAAGCAAATGAACTTCCGAATATAGGCGCTCCAAATCTTCGGAATGTCGCAATAGATCCGTGACCTTAACCTGATTCCATGCTACTTCAATACCTTCAAGTTCGTCAAATGCCTTTATCTAAGTTCCCACAACTTAATCAAGGGTTCAACAAACACAAATTAAGCCTCAAAATGCATTCCTATATAAATCTAAGTTCCCACAGCTTGAAATCAAGGATACTACAATAGCAAAAACTAGGACATTAAGCCTCAAGATGTGTTCATAAATCATAAACAATCTAATGAAGAATGGAAAACAGGGAAACGAAAAGGATACACTTTTTTGAAAGCTCCTCTTCCTAAAACCTTCTTGTACTGCAAATAAACAAATTGAGAAGACAAAGTAAAAGCAACCCATTAAAGGTAAAACCAATGAAAACCAACCCAAACGCCAATCAAACATCAAATATAAATCAA
Source organism: Hibiscus syriacus (assembly GCF_006381635.1). Classification (NCBI taxonomy): domain Eukaryota; kingdom Viridiplantae; phylum Streptophyta; class Magnoliopsida; order Malvales; family Malvaceae; genus Hibiscus; species Hibiscus syriacus. The sequence goes on from NW_024063432.1 coordinate 1,649,096, forward strand.
GCCAACTTCATTCTATAATGGGCACCTTCGTTTAAATGAAACGAAACGATGAGAGAAAACTAACCCGACCGTAACGACCCGTGGGATCGATCTCGACGAATTCGGCATCTGAATCATCTTGTTCGAGGTCGGACGTCGTCGCCGGGGGCATTATAGTCTTTCCCAACAACAAACACAACATGAATTCAGAGATTCTTAAAGAGATTTTCGATTTCTATCTCTCTGTTTATTCGAATTGGAAGACGAAGAACAAACCCAAGTCGTAATTTGAATGGAGAATGGAAATCGAGAAGGAAAAAGGTGATGGGATGGAGTTTGGAGAGGGAATTGTTTCGTTAAAGTGCAGCGCTCAATGGCACAAGTCATTAGCAAACCGACTGTGACTATAATAACAATAAAAAAATATTTTCTAGTTATTTCTATTTGGCAAAAATATATATAAGAGGTCACTATACTTTTGTAAAAGAACCAATGTGACCTTCATATTATTTTTCTTTCAACGTGATCCTCTAACTCAGTAAACAAATCCAATGTTCCTTTGACCAACGTTTTTCGTCATTTGACTGTTACAATACTAATGTGACAGTTCAAGGTACTAACGTGACAGTCCATCTATCATGTTTGAGTTACCAATTTAAGTCATTTATCATGTTATCCATCATGTTATCAACCATTGTAGACTCTCATGTCAATAAAGTAGACCAATCAACACTGTGAATTACCACGTCAACACCTTAACAATCAAACGACCAAAAATATTGGTTAAAGGGTTATATTAACTTTTTTTTAAGTACAAGAACCTCTGATGCGTTTTTACATTTATATTTTAAACCATTGATAAAAGTAAATTTCAATCTAAGTCAAATATATAAAATTTAAATTGAATTATTTGAATTTTTGTTTACATTTTGATTATAAATATTTATATTATTATAATATTAATTAATTTTGGTTAAAAAGATCTTTTATAACTGTGTATGTTATATATAAGTATTTCTTTATATGCGGAATATAATTGCCCATCCAGCTCAGTTGGTAGAGCGCAAGACTCTTAATCTTGTGGTCGTGAGATTGAATCCCACGGTGGACAATTCATAATTCTGACTGTCGGTGGTCTTCCACGGAAGCTGCTCTCAACCTGACGTTGGGGGCAACCTAGTACCTTACCTCCCCTCACCCCATTACATGTGGGAATATGGTCAACTAATTTGAGCTAATTTAATTTTATATGTGGAATAAATATATATATTATTACTTTAAACACAATCTAAGTTATTTTTATAGCTCAAATTTTATTTAATTTTTTTAATCGAATCAAATTTATAAAATTAAAAATAGTTTTAAAACGTGGAGTCTTTTATTACTGAATTTAAAGGCTTTCAGCCTTTCACCTAATCAGCCACCACATAAGGCATATGGGCATGGCCACAAGCAGATAACATGTAATGTCTTCTCCCAAACAGATTCACATGTTATCAAGATGCATGCATGCATGCTCTTTATAGAAACATCTGCATAACAAAACAAGCAACACTCGCATTAATGCTTCTTTTATTAATTAAATTTTCATTATACGGTTCGAAACTCTTCATTTTTCTCGAAATATCCGTGTTCGAAGCCCGTCGTGTTCGGGCAGAGGTAGAAGGAACCCTCAAAAGACCATTTCTGTCGAAATGAAACCATGTTTGATCTCTTATTCAAACATCACCTGAGAGCATTCATCTTGTTAGTCAGATAGTAAAGCTTTGCTCTTCTCACTTTCTTCTTGTCCAGCACCTTTATCTCCTTTATACTTGGGGAATACCTGCCATCCATCGTCGTCCGATCTTATTTATGCATTATGTTAAAGATAAGTATACGCAAATTTGAATCGATGACCACGATAAGTCGATAACCGTGAGCTATGTTGCTCGGACTCTTTGTTTTCCTTGGAGCACCTATATCCATTATGGATACGTAGATATGACCCTCCAAGGATTCGCAAGATACATGAGAAAACTTATGAAAAAAAATGAACATACCCGTATCGGGTTATATCCTTACTCGCACTTACACCGGAGAGCACGTAACATAGATAAGAGCTATCGGTAATATTAGATCAGAGACACTCATGCTTAAAACAACTACGAGAATGAAACTTGGAGCAAATGGGATGTGAGCAAGAACTGCAAGAAACGATCATTATTAACACTTGATGATACGGCTTTAATAGCGGAGATGCTTGGAAACACAACGAAGCAAACGCTTTTACAGCGAGTCATGTGATTAACATTCTTTTATCATATCGTTAATAACATATGTGCTAAACTATTAGTCCAAAGAATTGCTAAGCCTTGGGGACACAAAGATTTCAGAGCAAACCTAATCCGCACGTTGCGTATTCTAGTAATAGTTTATGTTCTGTCCGGAACCGTATGTCTTAATGCTATGTATTTCGTCAATATAGTTGGAATCGATATTATAACACAATCAGTGACACAACTTCTTGGCATTTTACAGGTTAATATATCGAAACTTAAACAACATGCTTTTCGAGGGAAGAGCATAAAGGTGAATGTTACTTACAATGGGAAGAGATATTCAACCCCAACTCCGGCAACCACTCCCCGTATTCGGAATGTAGTATTCAGGCCAGTATTACGACTAGCGACAACAATGCCTTTTATTGTCGAAAGGCGACGCTTGTTTTCAGGCACTTCCTGCTCTCAGCAACAGCACGCCGGTTACCTTAATTCACTCGAAAAATATGTTAAAGATCACATGTAGTAATCACACCTCAAATTATGTCAAAACATGTCGTACCACGTTGAGTTGCACAATGTAGCCAGGTTTTATCTCGGGTATCTCTCCCTTTGCTCCTTCACTTTTTCCACTGCTTCCTTATTGAGAATCTGCAAGCACGTGATCCACGCAATTCAAAACCAGGACATGGCGACGAACAGGTCCGAGATTCGAATAAAAACCGAAAAAGAGAGCTTTCGGGCATTATGTGCCTGGCAGTTTTATCAAGTCTCTTAAATTTAACTCGATTCGCTGCATCGTTGACAGATTCTGAAGAATCCATAGTAGAGAAGGGAGCCGTTGTCATATGTCTGATAGAAGACGAAGACATCATTGCGGCCACCGGAGACGGAACCGGAACCGAGCATCCGGCATAACTGCCGGGAAACATCAATTTTTTTGTTCGGGATCCAAATCTTGTCTGCTAAAACAATTTGCAAGCTTTAAAACACAATCTTACCTCAAAATTAGACTTACGAAAACATGAGAAACAACGTGAATTAGAACAATTTAACATTCAAATTATACTTTAAAAAATAGGAAAAATGGACATTCTGAAGTAGGAGATTTGATTGAATTGTTGGTTCCATGGACTACGTTGCTGCTATTCTGAGAAGGCAGATAAGCTCTTGTTGAAGATTTGAAATGGGCACTGATCCATCTGGAAAAACCTTGTCCTTGACCTAAACGGATACTCCCACCGATAAACGACTGCATCATCGATCCTCAACCACGTTTGGTTGCTGAGAAAACGCGAGCAAGTGATGGGAAATAAGAAAAACGATCTCAAAACCCTTCAAGAGCGAAATGGGGTTTAATGATCGCGTGATAACAAATAATAGGGTAAACTACGAATTTAGTACTTTAACTTTTAATCTTTTCAAAACCATATCTAATTTTTAGCTTTCATTTCATTTTAGTACCTAAACTTTCAATTTTTTCAAACTTAACGTTAAATTTTGAACGGGGTACTAAAACGAAATAAAAATTAAAGTTTTTAATGATGGAGTATTAAAATGAAACAAAACTAAACTTTAAGTATGGTTTTGAAAAAAATGAAAGATGAGGTACTAAAACATATCAAAATTGATAGTTTAGATACTAAATACGTAATTTATCTTTTAGTATGATACCATGCTCAGACCAGTCCATTATATACCTAATCGATTCCAATCCGATACATTCAAGTTTTTTTTTAATCAAAATTTTAAATGGGATGAATTTATCGAATGACCTAATGATAAAAAAATATTGTTTTCTTTAAAAGATTCGGTTAACGAATATAAGAATTGTCCTCCCCTATAACAATGCTTCATCTGCTTGTGTCTGTTGTCCTAGTTTGGTGACTCGTCGTCAGTTACATGTGGTTTTCTTGAAACGTCGATAGAAGATAATAATTTCATCTAAATCGTCGGAGGAAGATGATAACTTAATCTGTCAGTGTAACAGATACCCCAAACTCCTAATAACTCGTGAACAATACCATTTTTCCTAAAATGAAATTTCCAACCACACTATTTCACTAATTTTTGCCACCTACATATTATACTTGTGTCTAGTCATTGCAGACAGTGAATGAATGCATGCATGGTAGGATGGTCCCTCTACAAATGCATATAAACCCTATAGCCTCCATCAACTCTAACTGACAACGTATTTTGCATATAATAGTTTTCAAATTTTCCATTCAATTAAACTGCATTTAGCAGTACTTTAATAACACGGTTTGATTAGCCACAAAAGCTGATGCTTGTGCAGAAAATAGACCAAAAAGAAACCCTGCGGCCTAAGCTAACTAGTGGCAGCATGGGGGAAACAATGCGATAACCAAAGGGCCATTTAAAGCCTTTTAGCCTTTCTAGGTTTCTCCTTGGCTTCCTTTTGTGTGGGTGTGTGTGTTTTTCACTTAAAAAGCTGTCATTTTGGTTTACTTTATGCGGTTCCATTAAACTGTGTTAAATGCACCCTTTGGCGCCTGCAAACTAGTGCTTAAACTTTGTTGTCTTTGCCCTTCCTTTTTGCAACAAGTTTTGTGCTTTCAGTTGAACCCCCCTAATTACTTCATAAAGCCAAAAAAACCTGACAACAATCCGTTAAGCTGATCGCTTATAACCTGTTTGTGTTATTGCTTGTTCTTTGGGGTTTTTTTTTTGATTACGTAGGAAGTTTAGGCCATGGAGAATGTCCTTGTGATCAACAAGAGTCTACTTCTTCTTCTGTTTTTGCTTGTTGGGTCGTTTGTGTTTTGTGAAGATGATGGTGACCAAGTTTCATCTGTGTCTCCAATGGTGAAGGAAGAACAAGAGGCATTATATGGTGCCATTCAGGGTTTTGTGGGGAACTTTTGGAATGGCTCGGATCTCTACTCTGACCCTTGCGGATGGACACCTATTCAGGTTTAAAATACATCACTTTCTTCTTCTTTTCTTGCCGGGACTATCGTTCCTGAAATTTTTAAATTCTCATATTCTTTCACTCCTAATATAAAATTCTACGTTCATCCGTATTATTCAGACTATAAATGAAGATTAAACGAGTATGTGTCTAATATGGATATATATGTCTATATATATATATATGTGTGTGTTGAATACAAAGGTGGGATATGAATATTTGGGGAATCATAAATGTATTATAGTTTTTGTCTGTGGAATAAGTCTTTCATGCAAAGCAAATCAGTAGGAAACTTGCATGCAACCGATACTGCTAAAAGGCATTACAAGCTGAGTTTTATTGTTACTGTTGAAGACATTTTTGGGTAAATTTGCATTTAGTACCTAAATTATAAATTTAGTTTTGTTTCATTTTAATACCCGTCATTAAGTTATGAAAAAAAAATGAAAGTCTAGGTATCAAAACATGTTTAGTACCTAAACCATACTTAAGTTTTGAAAAAAAATGGAAATTTAGATACTAAAATGGATCAAAACTGATAGCTTAGGTATTAAGCGTTTTAAGTTTTTAACGGTGTGATATTAAAATGAAACAAAAACTAAACTTTAGGTATAATTCTAAACAAATTGAAAGTTTAGGTACTAAATGCGTAATTTACTCAAAATTGACACGTTTTACTCAAAATTCTTACAAATGCAGGGAGTTTACTGTGATCTTGTTGATGGGTTTTGGCACATCATAGTTCTAAACATTGGTCTGGTTTTTGACAACTCTCTGCAATGTAGCACAGAAGCAAAGTTCACCACCACTTGTTCGAGTTGACTCACCTAAGATCCCTTTCCTTCTTCAACTGCTTCTTCTCACCTAGAGATAATCCCATTACCATCCCTTCCTCAAACTGGGAAAGATCCTCAAACAACCTTAGAATCATTTGAGTTTAGATCCTATGAAGGTCTCATTGGTGAGATTCCAAGCTTCATTGGCAGCCTCAAAAAGCTCCAATCATTGGTGTTACTAGTCAATGGATTAACTGGAGATTTGCCTATAGAATTAGGCAACCTGGTGAATTTGAGGCAGCTTGTGCTTGCTGGAAACAAGTTTATTGGTCATGTTTTACCAAGTCTGGCAGGTTTAACAAAGCTGCTGATAATGGATTTAAGCAGAAACAATCTATCAGGGCCATTGGAGTTGAGCATTGGGAGCAATTTCACTTCCTTGTTGAAGCTTGACTTGAGCAACATTGGCCTTGAGGGGAAGATACCAGAAGGAATCAGGAGGTTGAAGAATGCCACTCTTGTTGATCTTGGTAGAAACAAATTTTCAGGTGGGTTGACTAGTTCAGGTTAGGTGAGTCTTGTAGACGCTCAATTTGTCCGGGGTGTTATTCGTGTTTAATCGGGTTTTATTATTGTTTTTATTGCAATTTCGGTTATTAGCATAAGTTTGGTATTTTGTAGGTATTAATATATATATATATATATATATATATATATATATATATATATATATATATATATATATATGCAAACAATTAAAAATTAAAACATGCACTAAAATTTTATTATTATTGTGACAGGCCAATGTTAACCCCAAATAAGACAGACCAAATTGACCCAAGCCAAAGCTACAAGCCCGGACTCGATAGCCCAGTGTTTCAAACCCATTTTTAGAGACCCTAAACCCGTTAGGGCTTTCCTATCCCAGCTTCCAGCGCCGCAACATGAAGGCCGTTGGATCTGTCATCAGGATCCAACGGCTCACGACGTCCCAAGCATCCCCAGCCAGCGTGCGCAGATGCTCCCAGAACTCCAAGACAGTGCGCGAACCAGCCAGCTGCAGTCTCACGTGAAGCCAACCCTGCTGCCATCCCCAGCGCCGCCTTCCATGTCCAGATCGAGCCTCTGTCGACCGTTCGTCTCCACCAGTCAGCACCCACCATGCATTCCTCGGGACAACACGAACCAATCGGGTGCTACCCACGTGAAGTCCCTCGGGACTGTTCCCCCATCGCCCGTGCCCAGGCTGCTGAAGCCCCGTGACTTGCTCGCTCCAGGGCCCTGCACACAAAACAACAGAACACGAGGAAGCAAAAAACGAGGAGATCGACTAGAAAAACAGAACATGAAACAAGAGAAGGGGGATTTTTCAAAAGAGAAAAAACGGACATCAACCAGAGAGGGGAAAGGACGAAACAAAAAAGAAATCCATACAAAAGGGGAGAAACGGACATCAACAAGAAAAGGATCGTGAACCAGAGACCACAAGAAAAGATCATCAACAACCACCAACGATTAACAAAAATAGTATGAGAGAACCCTTACCTACCTGATTCAGAGACTCTTGTCGTCGCAGCTAGGAAACCCTACCCCGTCTGTGAGAAGGTAAATCCTTCATCTTTCGTGGTGTTCCCAGTCGTGCATTTCCGTTTTGGCCTCAGGTTTTCAAGGATTTGGGGGGGGGGTTCGGTTAGGTCTGGTAATAATTGGGCTAGGTAGTTAGGTGGTGACTCTTAGGCTTCTCATCGGAGTCTCTTGGGAAGGGAGAGGGTCGCGGTGGCCGTGGTTTTGTAGGGCCACTGGAGTACGAAACTGGTGGGTTATTTTAGAGGATAGTTTGGTTTTAGGTTTCAGGTATAGGTTGGTTTTTAGAGGGGTTGCCGTCGGAATAGTGTTAGGTGACGTCTAGGCTCCTCATCGGAGCCATTAGACGGCGGTGGCCACGGCGTTGGCCATGCTTCGTCTGGGGTTTGAAGGTGGAAGAAGGAGAGATGGGAGAAAACGGCTGGGGCTCTTCTGTTTGGTTTAGGATGAGAAGAGAAAATGAAATTAGGTATAGGACTTACCCTATTATCCCATATGTCAAAACGGCGTCGTTCCCTGATGGCTTGAAACGGTGGCGTTTCATGGAGCTGGAGTCTACTGTGTCTTGCTGGGGGGGTAATTGTGAGTGTGGCCATCCCAATTTTGTTTTGTCCCATTTCAATCCCTGAACCGAGCTTTGTTACAATCCTAAGTTTGTATCTCAGTTTTCAGCGTGTTACATCTTAGTCCGGAACCATGTTAGGACCATTTTAATGTTGTTTAGGCATTGGATGTGTAATTTGAGAAACTTTCAATTTGGTCATTTGCAGTATTTTGGTTGTATTATGTTTGCAGTACCCAAAAAATGAAAATGTTACGAAAAAAACTTGTTATTTTATTTTTTATGTTTTAGTCCTTTGACATTTTATGCATGTTTGTTAGGCTAATTAGATTTATTTTAAATATGCTGTATGTGTATATTATTTCGAGCATGTTGTCCATACGCATTTAGGGGTATTTCTTTTAAAGCATGATTAGCCTCATTTACTTTAATCGCATGTTCAATTAATCTGTACAGTAACATCACTTTGTATGATTCGCATGATAGCCTCACGTGCATGACTCGACTCTTGTTACATAATTGGATTAAGGGTAATATATTTTTAATTTAAAACTGTCGGAATGGCTTCTCTTAACTTACTAGAGAGTTGTTTTGACAATTTTAAATTAAAATTGTATCCCGTCAGTAACGCCTAATTAAATTTGGATATATCATAGTAAAATTTGGGAGCGAAAGAAAAGGAAATGTTCGACTATTTAAACTTTTCGAGAAAAGGTCGTTAGAACTGAACTAAAGATATGGTCTCGATATTTTTAAATAATCGAATATTCTTTATCTTTCTAATGACTTGGTAATTTTAAATTAAATCTATTTTGTTGCTTTGAATGTTGCAAATTTGCATTTCTGTTGTTTAAAGGGATCATTAATCAAATTAAATTTGAACTTGTGAAATTCGTCGCAAAGAAATTAATTAATCGACTAGGTATTGATTTAGGGCGTTGTGGGGGTGCTAATCCTTCCCCACACGTAACCGACTCCCGAACTTGGATTTTGGTAACGTAGACCGTAAATTTGTCGTTTTAATTAAAATTAATTCTTATTTAAAATGACAACGTTTTTGGGTGCCCAATCACACCCTAATCAAAGATTGGTGGCGACTCCTCGAACCTACATTTTTATTTATCGTAAAGGAATTTCCAATTTTTCGAAACGAGAGGTTTTCTAAAATCGCACTGTTTTTAATTAAAATTCAATCGTAAAGAGAATAATTAAAAATGACGTGGTTTTCCAAATCACCCTCGCCTCAGTTTAAAAATCGTTTCGACAGCTTGGCGACTCCGCTGGGGACCTTTTAGAGAGTCAGGCCTATAGTCGATTAATTAATTGTCTTTGCAAACGAAAGTTGTAAGTTCACTTTAATTTGATTTTTGATCCCTGATTTGTTTTAAATTGTTGTTTGCATTTTAATTTGCGTTTTAATTAACAAATAAATAGTTGTACTAATGTGTGATCTACATGTTTTCAGTTTTCTGACTTTCACTTTAGTCTATTGTTTCTCTTGGATCGAGGCAAAGGATTATGAGTTTCCCCACTGTTGCTGTAAACCTTTAATATTTAGAGCATTCTAACTGTGCTCTGTCCCGTTAGGGTAGGGGTGAAAGCTACGCTTACGTGAGAAAAATTACTTTTCTCCGCATGGGCTTTAGCTAGTAACCTCTGGGGTACATGCCTTATGTTTACGAGTGAAACATTGAGTTTCCTCGCATGGACATAGGGAAATGTATCCTCTTGAAATTGAACTTGATCCGTTTTAAGCCTATAATGGGCGAGGATCGAGGGTCTGGCAAGCCCAAGGGGGCACCAGCAAAGGACAATTCGAGGACCCTTTTAGAAATACTGAAACTCTGCCCATCTTATGTTGAATCTCTGTCCGCAGACACAAAGGGGAAACTCATTCTAACTTTTCCCTCGAATTTATTTTTTTGGCAAAAAGTATGCGAACTAGAGATCATGTGGTTAGGTTTATTTTTCAAACATGCATGTGAATTAGATACCATGCGTTAGGATTTTTTATGAGTAACAAAACATGTGGGTAAATATCATGTTGGGTAGGATCTACTAAAGCATGATTCGGTAGATGCCATGTTGGGTAGATACCATGTGAATTAGGTTTAGGATGTATATTTTCTATCTTCATGTTGTTTGACTATTCATTGTATATACTAACACAGTTTTATTTTTGTTTGTGTTTTATGTTTTATTTATTACCGCTGCATTGCATCATCATTCATGAAAAAAGGTGTTGATTCACAAGGTGGTCATAAAAGTAGAATGCGGTCATAAAATGGACAAGAGCTTTCATAACAAGGAAGTGATAACGCAGAAGTGAGGTCGTGGTCCGAGGAAACTCAGAGGAAGAAAGGCGACAGTTTGACTGAAGATTACATATCAGTACTACCAGAGGTTGCTCCGGTCAGTCTAAAGCAAAACGATTTGCAAGAGTTACGCGAAATTTGGGAAAGTTGGAATTCTGATGTGAAATACTCTTTCTGGCAAAAGTATGGTGACATCGCCCTTCTGTTGTACGTGAAAGTAAACGAACCCCTAATAAAAGCTCTCGTCCAGTTTTGGAATCCCGCATAGCTGCTTCACTTTCAACAAGGAAGACATGACTCCCACGTTAGAAGAATACACCTCCTTGTTTCATTTTGAGACGATACACTTGGACCGTTCTACTCAAAAGCCTCAAGGACACAATCCTTTAAGAGCAAGCTCGCAAGGATTACTGGATGGGAGAGAAGTGGGTTTGCTGATCGAATCCAAAAGAAGGGGAGTCTGATTGCTTCCCTTGGTCATGCCTCAAGGAGCTTATCGTCAAGCATAGCGATATCGAAAGCATGGAGATGTTCGCCTTGGGAATTTATGGTTTGATGATTTTCCCGAAGTTCTTTATCACGTGGAAGCCGCAGTGGTCGATTTATTCAAGCATTTGGAAAGGAAGGTAAACCCTGTTCCTGCGGTTTTGGCTGAAACATTCAGAGCACTTAGCAGTTGCAGAAGAGCTGAGAGTAGCGCTTCACCGGTGGTCCAGCTGCTTACTGTTTTGGATACGCTGTCACTTCTGGAAAATTGACCGAGAGTATAGTCGACGGTTTTCTACGGCCTATTCACCCTTAAAAGATTTCCTCACTAAAGAGTGGCCAGCATCTCACCAGAAAGATTGGGTTTCACTCTTCAGAAATTTACAGGAACATGATATAGTGTGGCGTGTCCCCTGGTTAGCTTTTGTGGATGTGTTGTACAAATGCGGGGATTCTGATTGGGTAACCCTATTAGGTTATGGGTGGAGTAGGTTATGCGCCACTGATGGTACTAAGGCAATTTGGGCCGTCAATTCGTCCCAGCTACATCCGGTCTGAAGCATATGAATTTGTGTACTGTGGAGATCATTACAGAAGACTGCTCGTGCAATGTCAGAGGCGTGGAAGTCAACCTTTAGAACTGATTTCATAGCAGCTGAGGTCATGCTGACACCAGATTACGTGGCATGGAGGCGGTGAGAAAGAATGATATCCTTCCGTTGGCGGATCGTGACAAACAATTCCTTTGGAAGTACAGTTTAAATACGTACCGTCTAAGTTGGAGATACTGAAGAGTGAATTCGAAGCGGAAATCGCCAGGAAGGAAGCAGAGTGTGAGGCCCTTAGACAAAAGAATTTCATGTTGGACATCGATAGGGGATTCTATAATACACAGTTTGAGCTTATGCGCAAGAGAAATGATGAAGTGGAGGCCAATCTCACTAGTTTACAGAGCGATTACCAAAAGATGAGTCGAGCACGGGCAATTGTTGGCCTCGGGAAAACTTCAGAGCATGGCGGTTAGAGCTCCGGGCTGAGAGGGATCGTCGAGTTAGAGACTCAGAGCCAAGAGAGAGCACCGAGTCAGAGAAGTAGAGACAGAGAAGAAGAAAAGAATCAAGAACTTGAGTCCGAGAGAAGGTCCTGGGTTAGGGTACTGAAGAGCGAAGGACAGAGGCTAAGAGTTAAGACAAAGGTACCTTGAGCAAGAAACGAGAAGAAGAATTGCTGCTAATATTGAAGAACTCAGAATGAAGGCAAATAAATGCAACTTGAACTTGAGGTTAGAAAGCAAAGAATCGACGAGCTCGAAACTGAGAAGAGGCAAAGCAAAGAAGAGCTAAATTAGAAAGGCACTCGGAGAGTGTGCTCCAAGGCAAACAGGATGAAGTATTCCTCTGGATACAGAGGTGCGAGCAAAGAACGAACGGATAGAGTACTCATCAAGAGATGCATGAAATGGAATCAAGGCATGAGAAAGAGTTAGCTCGAGCCAAGGCAAAGAAGAAGAGTACAGTGCCTACGTTATGCAGCTTGAAAGTTCCTTATCTGCAGAAAACAGTCAGCGTTGCCCAATGGATCAGAGGGTTAGCCTCAAGAAACGCTGCTTTGCAAAGAAAGATTCATGATTTAGAGGCTGCCTTACGAAGCTGCCAGACACAAATCGCTGGTCTCGAGCGCACCGTCCAAGGCACCAGACTGCAATGGCAAAACTCAAACGATCACTTTAGAGACTGGAAGACAA